>NC_046165.1:2016715-2357655 GCF_011064425.1 Rattus rattus | reverse complement strand
TAGGGGCCACGTATTGCTGGAAGCTTATTTTCAATAATTATGAAACTGGACGGCAGAATCTGCTAGCTGGTCTTTCTGTGGGGTGTCCAACCTGTTTCAGGACTTAGAAATTCTCCCCTTTGTTCCCCACTCTGTACCCTTGGCAGCCTTGGTGAGGACTCCCAGGGTCCTTGGTGCCCTATAAGGCAATCTGTTTGTAATCCACAGGGAGAAACCTTCCAGTGAGTCTGAGGGTCAGGACCCGATTGCCTGCCAACAGCAGCGATACAGAAAGAAGTGTCACGTATCGTCCATTAATTCCTCAGATAAGCCCCATTTCTGCAAGATGTGCGACAAGTCTCTACACGCATCCTGAAGCTCCCAGTAGCTACATGAAGGTACCACTGCAGAAATGGAGGGTTAGCTCGATCTGGTGCACCAGGGCCTCCAGATGTCCTGGAGGGTCCCTAGAATGAGGATTTCCTGGGATGCCTGTCAGACTTGGTTTCACAGCAGGCCGTGGCACTCACATCCCAGTCCCTCTGGTCCCCACTTCGGCTTTGTCTTTGGTGGTCCATGAGTCCTCTCTGTGCTCCTGAGTCCTCCTGGTCAGCGCTCTGGCTACGAGTCGTCCACACCCCCTGCCAGGCCCCCAGCGCAGAGCCGCAAAGCAGCTCCAACCTGTCCCTGAGCAGCGGGCAGCGGCGGCAGCAGCGCGGCTGCAGCAGTGCGGCCGCGGTGTCCGGCAGTACCGAGTGCGGTTCTGGCAGCAGCGGCGTCTGGAGGGGGGGCTGGCGGCCGGCGCGGTGGGGCGGGCGCAGGCGGCGGCGGGGGCGGCGGCAGTTTGGCGGGCAGCGGATGTCCGGAGTGGCCATAGCGGGCCTTCTCCCTCCAACTTCAATAATGAATCGGCAATGGGAAGGGAAGGTACCTTTTCCCATTCTGTTCCCTATCCGTCGCCCCTCCTAAAACCTACCGAGGCACCTAGAGATCATCTTATTAAAATTAAGAATCTGATTTTTTATGGTGAAAAAATTTTACCAGCAGAAGGATTTTAAAGCTTTTTTTTTTTCTTTAAAGAAAACAATTTAGGCATGAAAAGCAACATCTCTGTATCTCTTCTGGTTGAAAATATAAAAAATTTTTTTTGAAGAAAGTAACCCACAAAATATCGGGAGCTAAACTTCCTCTAGGAACCCCAGCCCACTTTCCTTCCTATATGCTTCTGTAGTTCTTTTGATAAATGGATAGCGGACTTTCTTCCTTTTCCACGTGATTTTAATGGCTTATTATGGATAGAAGTTGTCCATTTGTAGGACCTCCGATTAAGTTCTCCTGCCTTTTCTCCCATTCCTCTCATGATTTGACCTTTTCTTTTTCCTTTTAGTTTACCTCCAGTTTTTTTTTTTTTTAAAGTAATGTGAAGAAAATGGTTGGTTTTGTATTGTGGTGCTTTCAAATATTGTGTCTTTTAAATGAGGGCAACTTTGACTGAACTTCATGGTGACTATAGACTGGAAAATACGAGCCAGCCAAAGTTTCCTTCTGTTTCTTCAACACACCAACCCATAGCACACATCACCACCACCACCAACGCCAGGGAATGTATTTTTCACAGTTGGCTTATATGATGTTTCAGTGCTTTTAGTGAGTTCACTTGTTAGTTTGCCGAAAGTTTGGGGTGGGTGGTGGAGTAAACGTTTGTGCTGTTACTTTTCCTTAAATAACACCTTCTGTAAAATATCCAGCCATATTTATCCATTTGTAATTAAATGGTGGTATTAACTTATACAGAGGAAACAATATTTATAAAGAATGTTTTCTAACTATAAATATGTACAATTGTAGGCATAAACTGTTTAGATTTTTTATTTGAAGAAGTATGGTTTGATTATTTCTTGTGATGTTTGAGAGTAATGCATACAAGAAAATATAATAAAAATGTGTTGAACTGAAGAACATATTTTTCTCCCTCATAGCAGAGTTAATATTGAAGAGAATTTGGAAGGAGTCATTGAGGCATGACATAGGGTATGGGATTGGAGTGTAGGGGAGAAATTCTCATCTATGCCCTTTTTGGAGGGAAGTCTATTTATGCATAGAGAATGGGCCAACCACCAAGGTGAAAGTCTCAAATTATTTTCTACATCCTTTTGTTTGCAGCTGAGATGAATTAAATTTTTGGAAAGCCCCTCAGAGGAATGGCGGCAGGAACTCTGAGGTTCAATGGCTCCATTATCTATGGAATGCCTTTCTTCTTTCAGAAATATTTGGGCTGGGCTTTAAGAGCACTAAACATTTCCTTATTCTTTTGTTTTCCTTCCCCACCCTGCCCCTCTCTCCCCTCTCTGAAAAAAGCTGAGGACAGTTATTTTAATTGCACGTTTAAAACTGTTTATACTTTTGTTTTGAACTTGGACCGCATTATATGTTTAAAGGGCTCGTTTTTTTTTCTTGACATTTAAGCAGAGCTGTTCACGTCCTGTTTATCTTAAGCAGCCTGCAGTGGTGCTCAAGGGAAAGTAATAAAGAGGGGATAGGCCTTTTAATTTTTTCCATCATACATAGGGAGGATACATCTACCTGGGGCTGAAAGAACACAGCAAAATAAAAGAATATAAAGCATAAAAGTGCCAGGTGAAGTGAATAGGAGTACTGAGTTTTCTGAACCTTACTACCGTGCTGCCCCCTGCCCCACAGGAGTTGGTTGAAATTTCAAACAAGATGTTGTGAAAAGAAAGTGTAAAATACTTAGTAATAAGGAACGAGATTGGGAAAATTATTTTTAGCTCCTGAACCATCAAGACCTCCTCCCTCTGGGGTGTCCCTGCTATAGCCTGGAGCTTTGGGGGTTGCCCTGTGGGAGGGAGAAGACCTGGCCTGCTTGAGGCTACAACAGTTCCCAGATAAGCCAGTGTAGCCCAGGGGCTTGTGAGTCTGCTGCAGATGGGTGAAGACCACAGCATTCTTTACATTTTCTTTTGGGCCCCTAGACTGAGTCACAGGCCAGGCGTGACAGCCTGAGGGATGTTTGGGGAGGAGCCGTCACTCCACACAGGCCATGCTACCTGTTCAGTGGCCAGCGGCTGAAAGCACACTCCATCCAGCCAGACGCTTGTGTGTGGCATTGCTTGAGACACTCACTGTGACAAGTGCTGGGTTCTCATCCCTAGCGTTCACAGGGTCACGTTTCAGCGCCACTTGAAGCACCAACCTCTATTAAATTAATGATAACCCCTTTAATAATATATAAAATTATTAGAATATTGGTACATGTTACTGGCTTCCTTGAGAGACTCCATTGAACACACTGTAAGCCAGAGAAAAATTGGTTTAGGTTTTACTGATTCCACCCTGGGGGAGGCAAGTGTAGAAAACAGATTAAATATTCATTTAGGCAAGAAGAAATGGTCCACTAAATAAGCCTTTAACCTTTTCATTAGGCTGGAAAGATAGTTTGAGACCACAAATCTTAAAAAAAGAAAAAAAGATCTGAGGGGACACCTTCAGATCAATTTAAGGCCTTGAGGCCTTTTATTTGCGGGGAGCATGGGAGCAGTACAGGACATCTGATGGCTAGTCAAGGTAGTGCAATTATTAACCATTTTCTAGAGCTCACAAGTCTATATGTTAGTTTTCTGCAGAAAAATATTAGTAAGTGTAGGGGGTCTGGCTAGGGAAGTCCATTGGCCGAAAAGTGCTTTCCTACTCCACCCTAGGACCGATGGAGCCTGGGAGTTTTCAGCAAATGGCTTCTAGCTCCTCTAAGCTTTGTCCACAGGAGTCATCAACCTGACGGCTTGTCCAGTTTATTATTTTTCTAGCCTCCGACTTCCGAGGCTAATGAGAAAAAGATGGAGATAGTACATGAAGAGTACTCAGACGCCAGAATCGCCAGCTTACTGGGTGTGCAGTGGTTTGGCGCCTGAGCCAGAGCCTGGCAGTGATGGGGCGAGAGGTGTGAAGAATGGAGATGTCCGAGCCCTCCCTCCTCTTCACCCCAACTCTGCTAATAGGCCTGAATGCTAACCTCTGCTCCTTTGCCTTTGACTTCAGAGCTCATAGCTGCTGGTCCTGGCCTCCCTTTAGCCCAAGAGCTGCGCTGTGGTTCTCTGCGCGTCGGAGGACTGGTTGCCCTGTTTGCCACTGCTGGTCAATCTTGAACTTTAGTGAGTAGAAGCTTGTCTCTTCGCCATTAACTTATTCACCACCGAATAAGTTCCTTCACCACGAGATTCGCTTTTATCCGGAGGCAGCTGAGCCCTCGGGAGTGGCCCATCATTAGTTATTACACTATCGTGATCTCGCTGCATTATTAATGGCCACAAGGATAACGGGCATGGGTATCAGCTTCTCCCAGTTCAGGATGTCTCCGAAGTCCCCAGCAGGGGAGGAGGTTATTCGCCTCAGAGGCTGGCGTGAGTTCTGCTTACAAGGGCGAGGGAGGCAGTCAGAATCCCACCATGGGGACTCCAGAGAAAACGCCCACCCTGGTACCTGCACACCATCCCTAGCTGACCAGGCCTCTTTCCTCTCCCCCTGCCGGCACCTTGCCCTTCCTCCACCCCACCCCTATCCTCCCTTGCCCTCAGACGGATGTTTCAGTCCAAGTGGTTTTTTTTTTTTTCCGCACAAACCCTGAGATCATGGGCAGATCACAGGCTGGATTGGGGGCTGCTCTTCCAGACTGTGCTATTTGCCAGCATCGCCGCTTTATAGGCTGGCCTGCCATCCAACGCATATTCCTGTCACAGGTTAGGGCGTGTCTCAGTACTGCTGAGTTCATTGACAGCACTGGAAGCTAGAGACAGACTGAGATTTAGTTTAGTATGCAATGTAGACTCAAATCCTTACTATCCCCAATTATGTCCATAGAAATAATTCCAGGGCATTAGCCCATTTCCAAGGTGGTTAAGAAATAAAGGCCTGAATAACACTCACCAAGAATTGGTTGAACTTTAGATAGTTTTACCTAAAAATGTTAAATAGAAGTGTGAAAGCCCTCAGGAGGGTCTAGTAGTGTTCACAAATACTTGTAGGTTGGTTACACCCGATGCCCAGAAATTTGGTAGCTCCACATCCAAGAGTACTTGTATGTCAAAATGAAAGGTTTCTATTTTTAACCAGCAGCCAGAAACTAAGACCATGGAAATGTCATTCTCCTTCCCTCCTCTCTCAACACCCCCCTACTGTCTGCATGACAAGGGGGAAGATGAGGAGGATCTAGATCTTTCCCAGACTAGATCGAGCGGCTAAGTAATTGTGAAAACTGACCTACCCTGCTAGTCCCTTGAGGATGTGGAAGGCAGCCATGATGATATGTAATAGGACAAACAAATGAGACCACCTGTAGTCACCAGAAGTGTCTATAAACCCAAGTGTCGGAGTCACATCAAGTACAAATACTGGGGCAAGGGTCTGAATGGTCATCAGAAACCTCTGGCAGGGGAACCCAGGCCTGGGTCCTCCTCCTGCTGCCCCGCCCACAAGATGCTAACTTTGAAGCGCCTGGGGCCACCAAGCATGTCCCACTCTGCTTTCCTTTGTTTTCAGGGGAGGCGCTTTTGAGGAGGTGCAACATTTGGCCTTCCCTTCTGCTTTCTGCTTTTCTCTCCCATTTGAGTCCAGTATCCTCCAGCCCCATCTGGCTTTTCTAACACAGCCAGGCAGGCTTTCTATGGGGAGTCCTTATCGACGCGCATTCCCCACGTGACACTCACTCCCATGCCAATACACATCATCCACTCAGGCGCTCACCTCCAGAGCCGCCAATCCTGGCACCACCGGTTCACTCTAATGGTGAGAAGACCGAGGCTGCAGAGATGCGCGTGGGTGGCACACCAGCAGCAGTTCACCCTCCCTTATTGTCCTTGAGGCCAATGCCCGGCCTTATAGGAGGAATCATTTTGAATCTACAGACTTTTCCAGTTGAGATGGAGACAGTAGGGGTGGTAGTATTAAAAGGATGGGGATCACTCTGTACAGGATCTGGAAGTCCATTATCAGGGCTGTGATACTAGATTGTCCTACCCACCTGCTGCGCCTCATCTTGATGTGTGTAGCTGTGTGTGTGTGTGTGTGTGTGTGTGTGTGTGTGCGTGGCCAGCAGCATTCTTCCTCCATCTGTTAAGGGCGAAGGGCCATGTACCCACCCTATAGCCTTTAAGCTTTAATTCTTCCTCATTCCCAGTCCCAACTCCCAGAAGCTAAGCTGCGTCTTGGGAGCAGAACGACAGCGCCCCAGAGAAGGCAGATGTGGAAAATATCGTTAACAGTAGCAGAGAGAACCATAGTAGTTGAGGCGCCCAAGCTTCTTTTCTGAGTAGTTTGTTTCTCCAAGGACTGAGGTCTGGAACACTTCCTGACCCAGTACAACTGCAAGTATATTGAGTTCCCTTTGATGGGGATTCAAAGGGCTTTACTGCCATTTTCCAAAAAATCCAAAACCTGTTGGGGTGGTGCTGAATTAAAACCGCCGCCCCAGAGCAGAGAGCCAGCTTCTGGATGCAGGCAGCCCTGGTGCATAGTGCACTAGATTTTTGCTTGTTTTGTCCTCTGGCTCCAGTGCGCCCACAGCTGTTAGTAGTGTGGCTTCGAACTTTGGGAGTTGGCTAGTTCTGTCTGTCCACTGTCCTAGCCCCATTTCTCTGGCCTGTCGCCCTCCCAATCCCACCACTACCCCTGCACGTCTATGAATGGAGATTTAATGAGTACGGATGCCGAGCTGGCTGGTGATTCTGAGGATGCTCTGACCTGTAGGGGGGCACGAAAGGTCAGACTCACGCAGGGCCGGACTCAGGCCCCTCCCAGGCCCACGCTGCTAGGATATTGATCCTGGAGAAAGATAAACAGGAGAATGGGACATTCGGTCATGAATACTAATGAGCCAGGTGGTGGTTTCAATTGCTGAGGACTTCCTTTTCCCAGTTAATCTTTACTGCAAACTTCTCTCTGGAGTCAGCCTTTCCTTTGTGTATTCTCTTGTCCTTCCTTCAGTTTCCCGAAATGCCTCGGCGAAAGAGACTTGTGTTAGCTTTACTTTTTCGCCTTCTCGGTGTTCATAGGCACCGCAAGAGCCAGCCAAGAACAGCCCGTGTTCTCGTGAATGCTTTCTGCTCACTAATTCTGGGAATGTAGGGGGATCCTATAAAAAGTAAAATTGGCTTCAATATGCTTCTTGGCAAGTCTGTTTCTGATGCTCTCAATCTTATTGTTTCTGAAGACTTGTATGTTCTTGCTCCTTTAAACTTCGACTCTGACTAATTGCAACCTTTCTGTCAGCACCCAACCTCTCTTAGCCTCCCTCCAAACTGGCATTCTATCCCCAAATGGTCTCATCATGCCTGTCAGGCTCGGCACGGTCATTTAACAACTGCAGTGTCGGAGTTTTCCAGTGAAGCACGATATATGTGCAAGCTAATTCCACCAGCCTCCTGATATCCGAAGTGTGCAAATTATGAGCTGACGCCAGGCTGAAGTATGGTGAAACTCTAGGGAGTTTTAGAGGACGTCTGCCCATTATTCCTGATATGTATTTGATAATTTAGTTGCAACTGATTTTTTAAACATAAAGTTATTTTTTAATCCCTCCCTCCAAATAGTATTATTAGATGGAAACTACAAAACAGTTTGGTGTGTGATTAAGAGAGGGAAAAATGCAAATCCATTTCTGGGGCAGGGTATATTAAAAACAAAGTTGAAATTATGCCAGGAAAAAAAGAACAATTGTGCTAGAGCAATTTTGGAGCATTATTTAAAGTTTGAACAAAATTATTTCATATCATTGTTATAGGTCCTAGCATTGAAGTTCCTGAGGTTTTATTTCACTTACACTTAAAGTCCAAATTTTTTTCTTCTCACAATGATTTATTATGTAGGTAATTTTAGGGGATACAGCTTACAGCTTGAATTATTAGACCGAACACCTCTGGCTGACACTATTGACGCCTTTCCTCTGCCTGCAGCTTTTGTCACAACCCCATTTTCATACCCAACCAGTGTACATTCCTTCACAATGTATACTTCCTTTCTTGCAAAACAAACATGTTTTTGGTCAAAGTGTTTATTTTAAATGGCGAAAATTAAACTAAACACAGCTTTCCTACTGTAAAATCCCTCAATGTATCATATATTTTCCTCCTGTGGCTACACACGAAAAAGTTAAGACATTGCACCATTTTCTGAATCAAATTGCAAACCAAATATCTCATATAGAGAGTTTTTATTTTATTGTTGAAGTGTGGCTAGAAAAAAAAAACACACTTTTGCTCATGATTAGATTCTAGTTTGGATATCTTCAGGTTTTACTTATTTTTTTTTAAATCATAAGTCAGAAAATAATACCATCAAGAAGAAGAAGCTGACAAAACCTGTTTATTCACTAAACTATATATTTCATCCCTACCTCACTTATCTTAGTATTTTCCTTTAATTGTATTCTTCCAGGAGGGTGACTTTAAGGAGGAGTATTTGAAATATTTACAAATGGGAAACAAAAGGTCCCAGTTACTCAAAACAAGTCCACAATCAAGCATCTCTGCAGGTCTCTGTGTGTGTATTTCCTTTTCTTAAATTACAGACAAAAGGAGAGACTTATCTCCCAGGCACCCAAGTCATACAAAGTGAGTTTTACCTGTGGGGACACGATGCCTTCTGCAGCCCTCTTTCTATCTGATTTGCTTTGAGCTCCTCCTATTCCCCCAGTGAAGCACACTAGACCCCCAGCTACCTCCTCTCTGCAGCACTTACTTGGGCTCTTCAACCACATGTCTTTCTAGGCAGAAATTGTTAGGCTGTTTTTAATCGCTTCAGTTGAATTTTCCCTGAAGATTGTGTGCCTAGGGGTGATCTGGCTGAATGTCTGGGCAGCAGTAGTGGGTTTACCACTGTTTTTTGAGACACAACAGCAGAGAATGGCATTGAAATAATCTTGTGTGGCAGAAGTGGTTAAAATATATTGATCCCACTTTCATTCCCTCACCTCTGAGCTTTAAAAGGTTTCAAGCAATGCAAAGAAATTGAAAATGATAATTCATTTACTCAATTGAGGCAAAAGGCATATAAACACTTTTGAAACACATTGGTCAAAAAATCTTCAAATTAGGTGCTGATTAGGGTGAATGACAGTACATCCTTTTCAATATTTTATTGGTTAAAACTTTTTTAGATGTCAGTAATAAGAAAAACAACAATTAAAAAAAACTAACCCTAGAGAAAATGAGAAGGTTAATAGAAATTGATCTTTTATTCTTTAGGTAGGGACACAAATTATAATGCATATTTTTAATGTAGAGAAATAAATAGAAATATCTAGTCTTCATATCCCACTGAAGATCTTTTTTTTAAGGGATGGAGAGTTAGATTTTCAAGATTATGGCCAAGACAAAGAGTCTGATTATTAGTTACCTTCAAGACAAGGTTCTTGCTTTTTTTTCCTTTTGTTGGCTTTTTTTTTTTTTCTGTTTAGTGAATATTTGCTAATTTGAAAATCTGTTCAAATTAAAATACATCTAATATGCATCCCCTCAAAATTACCTCCAGCCCCTCCCCAAAATATTTTTTAAAGTTGTAAATCACAGACTTAAAAAAGTCCTTTGAGACCTGTATATTTGTATATATGTAAATTTGGAAAAAATCTTAAATTGACAATGTCTACTCTTCTGTCAAATTTTACATTTAAGAAACTAATTTTATAATATGCAATTTGGGTTGAGGATTTAGTTTTATTTTAATCCAAATAAAATAGCTTTTAAAAATTAGATTTGGACACAGTAGGATGGAGGTGTCAGTGAAAAGTCTTAAATACCACTCATTATCCAACACACACACACACACACACACACACACACACACACACACACACACACACATTTTTAAAGAAAATGTTTCAAAATGTAGTTACATCAAGCCACCTGATTTCAAATTACTTTTTGAAGAATCTAATACAGTTATTTTGTAAAAGTAGCAAACCATTGTCTAAAGTTACAGGATAAATATTTTTCTAAAATCTCATGCAATAACTTACTAATTCAGAAACAAAAAAATGAAGTATTTGATCTTTGCGCTTAGTTTAATTCTGCTTTTGCACACTTTTTCGTCTAGTTTTTTTGTATTTTACATAGGATGCCATTAACTTATGTCAGCCTCTCTCTGTTGAGATAACTAGCGCAACCACCATTCTCTTTGTGTTCTCAAAAATCTTGCAGCTGAAAACCAAACATGCAGGTTAGAAACCACGGCTTTCTGGGCAGATGCCTGAGATGGATACTATCAGCTATCTTTTTCTATGAAGCAATTTCAGAGGAAATTATATTTCATAGTTTGCCTCTATTTTCCTCTTAAAGTTTGAAGTACAGGAAGCAGGTACGTCGCTGAATGCTACACCTATTTCTGTGCCAAGTTTCATTCTTCTGTTCAAAAATGCCATAAAAAATGCCATAAAAACATGTCTTAAATTCATTTTTAAGAGAGCATTTCCCAAGAAGTTTTTCCTGTTGCTAGGCAGCGCTACTCCCCAACCTCTTGGCTGGAACCCTTGTTGGATTTGTTTGTTTCACACATTTCCTAAAGAACCCGGATCTTTTGCGCTGTTTAATTTTGCTTTAAATACTCGTATTTCTGCCCTGAACTTTTCCTCCGAAACAAATTGTTATCGAAAGTGGATTATATTTGTTCCAGCTAGGACCTGGAGATCAATAATCACAACAAAATCTTGAATTTTTTTTTTTTTTGGTCGCAGAAACCGGCGTTTGTGGGGTAATTTGGCCAGCAGAAGGCTGTTTGTATCTTCAAAAAATAAAAGGTCGCGATTACCGCCAGAGTAAGCCTTTCTTTTTATTATTTTTTTAGCCTGTGTATCACCAACTGGTAGGGTGTTCTGTCCAGCCTTTGATGATCTAGTTGAATCCTAGACATTGTGCCAAGAAGTGTATTTGAAGCAGAGGCGCGTATAATACAAATGCGTTTTGTTTAGACCTGATGGACGTTATTTTTCTTCTAATAGGTTTGTAGCAAACATAATAACAACACAATGCCCTTTTCAAGGTACATTGTCGAAACAGGCATTAAGAGCGCGTTTTTATTTTCGCCTTCTATTGAAATGTCTCATTGCTCAAAACACAACAGCCAACAAACGCCAGCTGCCCCAACAAAAAGTAGAAACCTAAACCTTTTTATGTACCGTTTTAGCAGAAAGGGTAGCTCTGTTTAATTAAAAAACATTGATGGTCCAGTGAAACAATGGAAACTCAAGTTCAAGTGGTGTTCTATTGATTTAAGATGAGTTTTACTAGCTATGGGTATAATTCATTTTTCCCCAGCGCCTCCTGTGTGAGGGGGTTCCTTCTGGGGCATTATTTGGGTGAATAGAAAGACAGACACGGCTATATATTGCTTTAGAAACCTGATTAACAAACGTTGCTTTGAGGGTAAGCAGGCATTAATTTATAAGGCAACCCCATATTTTTGTCAGTTTATTCGCTGGGAAGTTTTGAAAGTAGCTCCTCCCAGCAGGTTAAAAAGTGAAGTTCGTGTCCTGGCATTTAAATGTCAAGATTGTGTCATGTTGTTGAAACTGCATGATCAGAATACTAAAGTTGGGGCAATAGAGAGGTGTGTGTGTGTGTGTGTGTGTGTGTGTGTTCATGCGGGAGGCACGTGCGCCTGGGCACAGGACAGTGCAAAAGGAGAACAATTATTTACTAGAGAGACTGAGGCTGCGCCTGACTGCTCCCTTCCAGTAGAACCCGATTTTTCTTTTCTGGCTTTTCAACTTGGAAGTGAAGGTGACTTGAATCCTCCACCCCTTCTGGGGAACCTTAGATGCTGCCGCAGAGCCTGGCTTGCTCGAGGGCTCAAACGGTCCCTTTGACAGAGGGCATCTGCGGGATGAAGAGTTCTGGGGTCCCGCGCACTGGAGCTGCGCAGCTGCAGCGAGCGCCTGGGCTCCAGGGAGGCCGGGCGCCTGGCTGAGGTGGGCGGGCAGGTGCGGGCCCCCTGCGGCCTGCGGGGTGCTGCCTGGCTCCCCGGCTCCCTGCCGGAGAGCTCCGCGCCCTTTCTCGCACTACTGCGGCTTCTGCAGCTGCGGACCCCAGGGACCTGAGAGCAAGTAACTCCATCAGCTCCCCACCACAAAACAATGGCAAAGCTGGGCGAAGTGCCCCCGAGGCCCCAGGCTGGGCAGGCTTTGATTTGGCAGTCGCCTGGAAGGGACGCCTAGGCTGGGAGGCTTGTGGAGGGATGGTCGGACTCACTTCAGGCTTGGGAAAAAGCTTGCACTTCATCGCTTCAGTGAGGCCACCGTGTTCAGCTTTTTGGCACAGAGCTCCATGGTACAAGACACACAGACCCCTGAGGGCACCTTGAAGACCAGAAGCTAAAGGCATAGGCGCTGAGTCTTTTAAGGCTTATTGGGGCCCACTGTCACGGTTGGAACCCAGGAGAACACTGCCAGAAGAGACCAGAGATAGGGACTGACGTGAACCCTCAGGGCCCAGAATGAATTATTTGCTGTTCCTGGTGTTTAAAGAGGTTTTTCAGTTTTAAAGGAATGTTGTAAAAAAATATCAGCCCTTGTTAAGTTCCCTCATTACATGCTTCCTTCCTTAGTTGAACATGCACTGCTTCCTGAAACAGAGGAGTGTTTAAACATGTGTCAAGTGTTTTAAAAAATAATATGAATTATAAAGAGGAGAAGGAGGAGGAGGATGGAGTGAGAGAAAATTTAACTGATAAATCCAAGTGTTTGTCATGCCTTCATTTAACTGTGACTGTGTTTAACTGTGATCCCCAGGAAAGAGACTGTTTGACATCCTGGTACTCATAGAGTTCTTTTTCCCTTTGGCTCCCTTTTTGTAGTCATCCCTAATTAGATATGCCCTCAGAGGAGTTTTTATCCAGCCCATAAAGGAAGATCAAGTGTCTGCACAATATATATTAATATAGGGTCTATACTCAGTAATTTGAATCTTCTTCTTTTAACCTTTTCCTTATGTCCTCTTCCTTCAAATACTTGTTGCCTGTGACACTGCTTTGACCCTTCCCTCCTCCTTTTTCAGGATGTTAGGGATGAATGCTGCTTCTTGGCAGAAAGACAGTAGGGAAAGGTAAAGAGTGAGCTGGCTTTCATTTTGGATCTGGATTAATAAATCACTTAAAATTTTGTATCTATTTTCTTTCCCAGAAACGTTTAAAAAAAGAGAGAGAGAGAGAGAAAAGGTTTTCCTGGCATTTTGAAAACTGGAGATAAGCGATAAAGCATTATCTTAAAACCGAAAAGGACATATTGTGTAGAAGGTAGATTTAAACTTAGTGCTGTTATCTCCTCTCTTAGAGAAAGGAAACTGGCCTCCTCAGTTGTAGTTTCAGTGACATTTTTCACATTGGTGATCATTCTGGGAAAGATTTCTCAGCATTCTATCTGTTTTAAAGTGTTGATACTAAAGGGAAATGCACATTTCCAGTTATTAAAAACTAATCAGATTTCCATAGAGTCAAAGTATTGATTAAAACTTCACACAATGAGTACAATTACTCAGGTGTCATACATTAGCTAAACGTGGCTACCAATTTGAGGAACAACTCACTTTTTCTAACAGTCATTTTTCCAACAGTCAGTTTAAAGCTTTTTGATATCTCACTTCATACCTTTGACCATGTTGTTACATTAGTCCCTAATTTTTTCCGTGTTTGTTACCACTCTTCTTGCTCTGTTTTTAGCATGGCGTGTCTCGATGCGTTGATAAATCAAAACATCTCTAGGGGCATAAATAGATATCTGCATTTTAATAGCTAATACCAGATTAGGTATAGTGGTACCATACATTACAGATCTTATTTTGTTTTTTTACTTTTAATTTTGAGATAAGGTCTCACCTAGCCAAGACTGGCCTGGAATGGATAGGTAGATTGTCCCGGAATTTGGGATCCTGTTTGCTCCTTATTTTACAAGTGTTAAAGAGTTACAGGGATATGCCACAAGCTCCTGCTTCTTTTAACTATTTACTTCCTTCTGTAGGTTTAGTGGTGCCCCATTGTTACTATCTGTAGTACCACTGATAGTGTCAGGATGTTGTCCTCACTGTCTGACATTCTAGTGTGCGTGCTACTTCCCTGCATAAAGTTGGTTACCATGGGTGCTGGTATTCGTGAAGATGCCAAGGGTTTGCTAGAGTTCTTTGCGCTTTTCCTGTTACATATATTCTGCCAGAAGAAGATTCCAAATGGTGGGCACTATACCTGTCACTAGTTTTTGATGTAGATTTTTTTTCTTGAAAAAAAAAAAATTAAAGTGTGAATTCTTCTTGGAACACTGAAGTCAAAGTACTTTGCACTAGAGAGAATTTCTGGAACCCGGATCTCAGATGCATTTTAGCTACTCTGCCATCAGCACCAGGCTCTTTGTTTCTAGATTAACTACTGGATCTTCTCTTTGCTTAAGATATTCTGTAGAGGCTTTTGAGTCCCCCAGGTAAATACAGCCGGGTGATAGTTCTTATCCTTACAGATCTGTTCAGGCATCTATGGACTCCCATTAACTGAAACAGCTTTAGACTGTATAGTGCACATCTGTAATCCCAATGTTTCTCACGCTGAGAGGGGTATGGGGGAGAGAATGGCCACTTGCTGAGTGCATAGCACTTCCTGAAGTACCCATTTACCCTTGATGGTCCCTCACAACAGATCAAAGTGTAAATTCACTGAAGTCTAGCTCAGTGAGGACAGTGGATTTATAGGCTTCTTTCAGAGAGCCCTCACAGTGGTCACTGCAGACACTACAGATGACAGATGTATCACCATCTAAAGTCCCACCGCATCATGGATGGGTTGTGTGGTGTTTGAAATGACAGTGGGTCCCCATAGACCCATATGCTTCCCATGTTTAGTCCCCAGTTGTTGAAGTATAAGGAAGGATTGGGAAGTGTAAGGCGTTAGGTATGGTCTTAATGGAGGAGGTGTGTCTCAGGTGGGGCTTTGAGGTTTCAAAAGCCCTGCCAGGCCTTTCTATCTCTGTCTGCCTTTTGTTCTGTCTCCGTTCATTGTCTTTGTCTCTGTGTCTGTCTGTATCTGTGTCTTTATCTGTCTGTCTCTCTCTCTGTCTGCTGCCTAAAGATGATGTATAAAACACTCATCTGCTACTCCAGCCTTAGGGTTCGTTCCTCTTCCTATCACGGTGATAGCAGACTTAAACCTCCTGAAACTGGATGTAAGCCGCCCCCAATTAAATGTTTTTCGTAAGAGTTGCTTTGGTCAATGTGTCTCTCACAACAATAGAACATTAACTAAGACAGATGGTAACCTCATCAACTTTATCAAGTAGGTTACTTTTTAATTACACTTTTTATTTTTCTTTTTCATACAATTTTTTTTAAAAAAATTAGGATTTATTTTGGGGAGGACACCGATCATGTGTTTATCAAGTGTTTGTTGTAAGTGCCAATAGTTGTCAGGGTACTGGGGACAGCAGAGAATACAATCTATCACCTGTGCACTATTGTGACTCAGTGCTTTCACTGCACCCATCTGGCCAGGTGATAGAGCTTGGGTGGTGCAGATGCTGACCAGACAGCACCTTTGACCCACCACCCCAGAGAGAGCAGGGCTGCAGGTTGATCTTTAATAATCAATAACACTGCAGAAGGGAGAGGGAAGTGGTAGGGAGTTGCTGTTGCTGCTGCTCTGGTGGCCTTGTTGGCCATGGTCTTTTGGCCTCTCTGTAGCTTCCAGTGCAGCTTTCTCTTTTGACCTCTTTTTGTCTCAAAGTATTTTGAAGAGGCTCCCTTGTAGTCTTGGAGGAATAAAAGCTTTTCATTGTCTTGGTCGCATTTGTTTTTTGAACCTGGCAAGACCAAATTCCTGGACAGCCCTGAGATGCCAAATGCTAGAGGAGGACCCAGGCTTCCTGACTGATTACGTCCAGCCGCTTACTGGCAGAGTTCGACAGTAAACACATCACCTCCACCACCATCATCAGCTGCGCGTTGATTTTCCAGGTGAAGGTGGTCATGGTCTGATTCTGTGGGTCCACAATAGAGTCCTCCAGGTACACTGAGTGAACAATGTTGGTAGGAAATAGTCTCGGCTCTGCTCAACGTGGCATCCGTTGGTCTTGGTCAGAGTCCCCGAAGCTTCTCCTCATCAGGTCACCTCCTGGGTACCAAGTGCGAAAGATGCAGAGAACACTTCGTCTCAGGAACTTTGCGCATCGCCTCTGACTCCAGGAAAGGCTGTCACCACTGTTCCAGACCTGGTGGCTCAGCACCTGCAGCGTCTGTGTGAAGAGCCTGTAGTAGGTCAGTGTGTGTGTTGGGCACCACGGAGCTGCGCCGAGATTCCTACCACCACCATGAAGGGCCAGTAGGATCTAGGGTTTAAATTATTTTATGTCATGCTACGCTTTTCCTCTGAATGTATGTCTGTGTGAGGGTGTTGATCCCTGACTGGAGCTGCACGATGGCGAGCTGCCATGCAGGTGTTGGAATTGGAACCTGTAGGTCCCTCTGGCAGTGCTTCTAACTGATGAGCCATTGCTAGAAGTTCCCCTTTTTTCCACTTTTTACAAAACTCAGCGGTTCCCCTAGATCACAAGCATGTGGGCAGGGGAACAAATAGCGTATCTTCAGGTGAGGTCTCCTGACCTTCCTTCCTTCCATCTACTAGGGGTTTTTGGTTCTATTGTCTATGCTAAAGATCTGATCACAACTGTATTGTTCTTTTTTTCAGCTGCACAGGTTCCAGTGCAAAGTTCAAGATAGAATGGTTATGCTGGGGGGAAGGGGAGAATTGCTGTACAGCACTCTACATCCCTTTTAACTCTTACAGTCTGTCTGCCTACTTACATTTACAGTGTGTGCCCTGAGCCTTGCAAGAGAAAAGGGTTCATGATCATTATTTGACAGTCATGCTGCTCAACTGTCACTTGGTTTCAGTTTTTATTTGATCAGTTATGGATGTGTCCATCGACAAAACTGGTCATCCCTCGTAACTGCTTCTTCCCACAAGCAAGGCCAATTAGTACCAGATATGAATTCCTCTCATGGAATTCACATTAAACCCAATTAAAAGGTTGCACCCAAAAAAAAGTGATACCACTTCTTGCACTAGCCAGCACATCTCCCTGACTTGTACAGTGTAGCACAAAGGGTGCCCATACATTGAGTAGGTCTATAGGGACATTTCTGTCCTGACAGTTTGCACTTACAGAAGCCAAATCCATCCGGGAGGAGCTCTTTCAGCTCCATCACAGCTTTGTTTCTTCCAAGACATCCGCTGTCTTTCGGCTTATTTATTATTTTACTGTTGTGTTGCTGTTTTGTCTTTTGAGATATGGTCTACAGAGTAGCCTGGCTGACCTGAACTTGCTATAGGCAGACCAGGGTGGCCTCAAACTCACAGAGATATATCATCTGTTCTCCAGTGTGCAGATTAAAGTTGTAGCACCACCATGTGTCTGGCAGGGATTTGCTTTGTTAGTTTGTATATGACAAACAGAAGTGGTCAATAACCCTTTGGCGGGTGGGGGGGTTTCAGGTTCAGGGACCTCATTGGCCAACAACCCAGGAAAGTTACCCATCATAGCCTTTAGGATTATCCTTGGGGCTTGGGAGTGCCCCACCTCAACCCTATCTAGGATGTCTTAAAACAACAACAACAACAACAACAACAACAATAACAACAACAAACAATTAAAAACCAAAGCAAGCAAACAACTTTTACTGAAATATATTTCCTTTTGTCTTTAACTGTTCCCAAATCTGCAAGTGAAACGCCAGAGGGAAGCATGAAACAACCAGTTGAGCAAAAAACCTTTCTTAGCAGCCTGTGTAGATCCATTGCTGTCCATCCAACAAGTACCAACTGATCTAAGGTATAAACAACAAAAGGACACTAGAAAGAATAATGCTCAGCAAGATTACATACAGCCTGAAAGATCCCATCCCCTATCCTCCTACCTTTCTTCCTTCCTTCCTTCCTTCCTTCCTTCCTTTTATTTATTTTTACGGGCTTTTTCATGTTTTTTGGATATTTTAGATAGGGTCTTACTGTGTAGCCTTGGGGGCTGGGTATTCACTATGTAGACCAGCCCACCAAGCTTAGATATATGCCTGCTTTTTGCCCTTGGAGTGCTAGGGATTAAGGTGTACAACCCCATAACTGTCCATTGTTCCTTTAAAAGAGTGACATTGGGTGCCATGTGGGAGGTACAATTTCAGCTATCATTCATAACTCAGGTCATTTCTTACCCATCCCTGTTCCCTTTTGTCCCATGTTGTCTCCCTTGGAGCTGTCAGGCATCTTTCCCCACCCTCTGACAGGCTTAATGAAAGGGCCATGTATGTATTCTTGCCATTGAGCTGGTTTTTGAGTCTGACAGGTTCTAGTCTGTACTGTTATTGCCTCTCTTTTTAGCTTACAATTTGCTTACCCTGGTCTGAAAGGCTTAAGGGCCAACATGGTGAGACTAATGAGTTTATTGACTTCTTATGGAGCATGGGTGAGAGATGGATTACATAGGAGCACAGAGTGACTTCAAAATAGTTAATCCTGAAAAGTCCCACCATCACGAAACTGTCATAGTCTAATCTAATTAACCTTTCAGTTGTTTGTTTGTTTGAGATAGGGTCTACCAAGTAGTCCTAGTTTGCCCTGTAACTTGCTATGTGGGACCAGGCTCTGCATCACAGAGATGCTCCACCTGGATCCAAAATATTGAGCTTTTAAAGGGCAGCCTGAGGTATTATTTTCTCATTCTACCATATGGGGCTCTGGGAAGTGGAGTCAGGTCATAAGTATTTGATAGCAAGCACTGAGCCCCTCTCATTAGCCCGGATTTCCTTTTCTTATATTTTACTATCTTATTTTACATGTATTTTTTTCCTACAGGTATTTGGGTAAAATCTATGTGTGTGCCTGGTGTTTTGAGTGCTAGAGATCACTGGGACCTCTGGAATTGGAGTTATAGGGTGGTTGTGGAGCCAAGAGTGCTTAGGAACTGAACTTGGGTAAGTTGGACAGAAGAGTTTAATCCTGTTGGCCATTGAGGCATTCCTCCAGCCACAAGAAAAATACCATTTTCACCCATTAGACTGGTAAAAAAATTAAAAAAGAAAAAGATTTATTATTCTATGTATATGAGTATTGTAGCTGTTCTTCAGACACACACCAGAAGAGGGCATCGATCCCATTACAGATGGCTGTGGGAGCCACCATGTGGCTGCTGGGAATTGAACTCAGAACTCTGAAGAGCAGTGCCAGTGCCTAACTCACGAGGCCATCCCTCCAGTCCAAGATTGAAAAATTTGATAGCTCAATTACTACTATGAAATGTAGAGAAGGTGGAAGTCTTTAGTGTTGTTGATGGGAAATTGAATTTAATTGCTTGGAACTTTCTAAAGACATGAAAATGCATTAAACGGTATCATATACTCACCACTAATTAAATGTCACAGTAGCAGTGTTTTTTTTCTAAAAAATCTTTTTGACTATTCAGAATGAAGATTTCATTTTCATTTAGCCAGTAAAGCTAGCTTTTGATAACGGAAAAATATGAGGTCCCATATTAATCCTCATTTCGGTGCAAAAATCTAGTTGGTAGCAGCAGGTTTTTGTTGTGGTGGCTTGTTTGGCTTTTTCAACAGGGTTTCTGTGTTCCGGCTATCCTGGTACTTCATTCTGTAGATCAGGCTGGCCTCAACTCAAACGCAGCTATCCATCTGACTGACTTGTCTCCCTTGTACTGTTGGGATTAACCCCACAGTGGTAGTACAGTTATAATCTCAAATTGGGGGAACAGTGACCGGTAGATCCTTATGTTTGTTGGCCACCCAGTGTAAAATAATTGGCAGACCTAGGGTTTCAGGAGAGACCCTGTTTCAGATAATGAACTTCCTGAAGACCACACCTGAAGTTGGCTTCTGGCATCCATGCATACGTGATAGTGCACGTTAAGAGTTCAAACTCACACAGGGAGAACTATTGCAGTAAAAGGCCGCAATGCCACCTTGAGAGACCTGAATGTGGAATGTTGGACAATGCCTTACACACAGTTCACGCCTTTCTGGAGGTGGTAGTAAGTGCCCGAGCCTGCCTCAGCAGTGGTCGGGATAGACCAGTTGTGCCACGGTCCATCAAAATTTCAGATTGAACCAGGCAAGGGTTTTACTACCCACCCACTTTTAATTCAGAGTAGGTATCTTCTTCTAGAAATTGTTTTTCACTTGAGTAAACTAATAAATAGCAGATTTGATAGCCAAAGATTTGACATGTTGAAGCATTTGCATCTGCTTTTGTGTTTCCTAGAAGACTTGGAATGTCCTAAAATCAGCCAAGGAAGAGAAAATGGAGAAGTGCTGTCACGTTAAGACCCAGGTTAAAAAAATGGTCCAGAGAGAGGAGTCAGAGTTTAAGAAAGGGCAGAGGAGAGCAGAGGGCATTTCCATGCTCACACCTGTAAGTTATTATGACTTTTGAAGTGACTGTTGATGGAAACCCTTGGACATTTGAGCTGTTCATATGTACGCTTAGTGTGTTTAGAGAGCTGCCCAGCCTCTGGAATATCTTCAAGTGGAATCCCAGATCAAACAGCAAAATTCCTGACTAGGGAATATCGTGTAGCCCATTGGACATGCAGAAGGTCTCAGACTATGAGAACTAGCACCTAAGTAACCACACTGTGTGTGTTTGCACTTCCGAGACCTTAACATCGATCCTCAGGTCTTTTTTTCTTTTTTTCTTTCTTTTTTTTTTTTTTTTTTTTTTTTTTGAGCTGGGACCGAACCCAGGGCCTTGCTTGTTAAACCAAGCTTCCACCGCTGAGCTAAACTCCAACCCCTCTCAGGTCTTTTTAGAAGTTAGGGTCTGAGTTTCAGATAACATAGGAGAGGTATGTTTGAAATGTTTGTTTCATAAGATTTGATTCCTTTTTTTTTTTTTAAAAGAGTTAAAGACAGATCTTTATTTTTAAACTCTGATCTGCAAATTAGCATTTCCCAATAACTCTGGGAGCAGAGATCTTCAGGCTTCACAATCTTTTTGTTTAGGGGATGCCTTTAGGGCGTTGGCAGCAGCCATTGCTGTCTTCTTTGATGCCTGCTTAGCCTTTCTTGCTTCCTTGACAGCCCTGATAGTTTCTCTTGCCTAGCTTTTCCTAACTTCTGGTTTCTGATTCCTCTTGCCATTATATCACCCAGATGCTTCTGTGAAGACTCCCTGAACTTTGACTGCACGGGCCGTGGTTCTTTTCTTTTGAAAGCGGGTTCTTTTCTTTCAATTTCTTCCGACTGTCCTTTTCTTGTGTTTTCTTCTGTAGAGACAGTCAGTTTATTTATGATTCCTTTTGGAAAGGGAATGGGGACTCACATTTGGCATTAAGAAACTGGAAAACCTTCCTCGGTCCCTGGCGTTGCACCACCTGGGTATCCCGGTAATCTTTGTACCCACTAAAACCGCACAGCTCAACCTTCCTTAGGATAGTTGTGGGCCTGCCCGGGAAAAGATGGTTAAGAGGGGTATTTAGCCATTCTTAGAATTATTGGAACCTAATTATCTTATTCCTCCTTCAGATTGTCACTGGATAGACCACCTAGCACTTCCTTTTTATTTTGCACTTACAAAATTCTGTCCTTCCTGTTGAGAACTGGGCGACTATTTTTGTGGGTGCTTAGCCAAAATGTCACTCAAGTTAACTTTCCGTATGTGAGATCCAGCCTGCACACTCAGCAACTCTCCAGTGCACTCTACATAGATCTTTTATTTTCCACAGCTTTCACTTGAAAAACATTGATGTAGATGCTGTTAAGAGACATCCAAAGAATTCAGTGAGCAGTTAGAGCATTATTTTTTCCCAATTGTAGATTTTTGTATCCTATGGTGACAGGTTCTTCACCTGAATCTCAATTACAAATTAAGAATCAGGACTCAGTCATTTAACTTTTTTTGGCAGTGGTGGTGCTTTTGGGACAGGGTCTTGCCTGGGTATTTGGGTAATACAATTTACTTGCTACATAGCCTAGGCTGCTTTTTTTTGAACTGTGCAACTCCCCTGCCTCATCCTTTAGAGTACTAGAGGATATGATATGAATATTAACTAGAGAATTTAATTTTATCGTTCATCATTTATGTTAACTCTTGCTTTACTCTATTTTACAAAAACATGAGAAGTTAAAATAAAAGATATGACTTAATATATACATTATATATAATTATCTTATATATAATGTATTTTACATGCATGTATATATATTTTATCATCATGTGCATTGTCCATGAAGGCTGGAAAATGTCACTGGATCCTGGACCTGGGTGACATTTGTGAGTTGCCATGGAGTGCTGGGAATTGACTTGAGTCCTCTAGGGCAGACAGCAAGTGCTCTTAACCACTGAGCCATCACTCCATTTTCACATATTACCTTTGCAGGGTTTCACTATTTAGCTCTGGCTGTCCTAGAACTCACTCTGTAGACCAGGCCAGCCTTAAACTCACAGAGATCTGGCCTTCCTTTACCTCCCAAGTGCTGAGATTGAGGCACATGACACCTCACCTGGCTGAGGGCTATTACTGTAATATTGGGGTTCATCTCTTCTTTCTGTTAGCAAATTTGTTTTTCTTTGAATTTCCATTATTCTTCACGAAAGAGGCTGTTTTAGAGAATCCTGCAAATATAAGATTGTATGAGTATATGTCTCCCCACCACACCCTGTTCTTCTCTAGTGCCTGGCCCTTTTTTCAATTGGTCTGTTGCTGAGCTGTATCTCTAGCCCCCAGGGCCGTCTTACTCATATTTCAGGGGAGGTGTGCCAGAGGCTCTTACACATGTTCATGAAGAGAAAGATGTCAGTGGGCGCAGGTTTAATAAATGACAAAGGCACACAAATGGATGTGTAATAAAACTGGAAGTTAAGTACATACAGCAAATTGTGTAGCAGTAAATCACCTGTGTTTAGGTGGTGTGGAAGTGACTAATAGGTCAAAAGACCTATTAGTAGAAAGAAGCTAAGTCAGAATTAAACAATTAACTTAGTCTTGTGTGTTCAATTCTAAGCATTTCTAAAACTAAACAATGAAAGAGAAGAACCCCCCCTTATTTGTGTGTGTGTGCTGTTTTTCACATTAAAAGCAGTAAAACTCTTCCTGGTCTGGTTTCCCTGAGACTGTAATCCAAGTTCTTGGGATTTAAGGCAGGAGAATTGTCTTGAGTTTGAGATCAATCTAACTGAGTGAGTTTCAGGCGCCTGGGCCCAGCACAGTGTAAAACTGTCTTCAAAACAAAGACAAAAACTTAAGAGCAAAACGAGGTTTAGAGAATTATTTAAAATGAGGTGTCTGGGGTCTGAAGAGATGGCTCAGTGGTTGGAGCAGTTGCTCTTGCAGACGACCTGGGTTCAGTTCCCAGCATCCACGTGATGGCTCACGGTCATTCAGGGGTATCAGCCCTCTTCTGACCTCTGCCAGCACGGGCTCACACAGCACACTTACTTGTAGACAAAACACTGAATTCATAAATAAAAGAGATTTTTTATTTTAAATTAGATATTTGTCTCTTTGTCCCTTTTTCTTTATTTAAGATACAGATCGACCATGTTTTTGGAGACAGACGTGTGTGTGTGTGTGTGTGTGTGTGTGTGTGTGTGTGTGTGTGTGTATGAGAGGGGGGGTATTCAGGTGCTCAGGGAGGCAGGAAGACTTTGGATCCCTAAGAACTACGACTGCAGGTGGACATGCAATAGTTCCCAGTAAGGGAACTAGACTCCTGTCAGTTGGCAGATCAAAAAGTGCTTCTGGCCTCTGGGCCATCTCTCCAGCACCTATCAACCATTTCTTTTTACTTGCAAATAATGCCAAACGTCAGACAGATCGAAAGAATTGTATCCAAAACGCGTGTTTACCTTTTATGCAGATTCACTTATTCTATTTAATTTAGGTTAAAGGGAGATCTACTCCCTGTACAGATTGTGTCTGGGCTATCTAGGGAAATTGCACACATTCTGTCCTTTACCTCCTGATGCTTCATTGTGTGCTTCTATTCTACTGTTCCCACTGTCAGAATCTAACGTTGAAATGGATTACAATTCATTGTACTTTGTCACCTGCCTTATGATGTCCTTTATGGCATTTGCGTTTTCCTCCACTAGAGGCTCCCATTTATAGATCATGGTTCTTCAGCTTCTTTCCTTGGAAAAAGGCTCCTCCAGCCTGCTTTGCCGCCTTTAAATACAGGGTATTTTTGAAGAAAGCTGATATTTCTAAAGGAGAATGATTTTGTTTTGAATTTGTTCTATGTTTTTTCGAGATTATATTTAGGTTACAGGTCTTTTAATCAAACTGGTAAATGGGATGTGTTCTTGCCTTAGCAGCAAACACAATATAAATCGACAAGACATGCACTTCATCTGCTGAAGGTTGAAAAGCTTTTTACAAAGATTTTCTCCCAGTCTCCCTTTTTGTCTCTGTCTCTGTCTTGTCTCAGTCTCTCCTCTTCTCCTCCTCTCCCTCCTCTTCTCTCTCTCCCCTCCCTCCTCCCTCTCTCTCTCTCTCTCTCTCTCTCTCTGTGCATGTGCACACCTCTTTGTGTGTGTACTCTAGTCTTTGGTCCTCACCCTACTCCATTGGGAATAGAGTCTCTTACTGAACTCAGAGGTAGAGCGGCAGCAACAGGTCTTGGCACTTCTCATGCATCCTCAGCCACTGTGCTGGGGTGAAAGAAATGCACAGAACCATGTTCACTTTTCCCGCCAGTGTCGGGAGTCCCTCATGTTGTACAGCAAGAAGTTATTCACTGAGCCATCTCCCAGCCCTTTGCTAGACTTTGTGGGGATGATTAGTGTGAGCCTTGGACCCTCTAGAAACAAAGATGTTTGAATGTGAGTCTCTACTCAGTCAGATGACTGGGAGAACCCCAGACACAGAGCCTGAATCTACCTGGTCACAACTTACTGACACCTGATTCCTTTTTCAGGATATCCCGAGGAAAGGATGGGCTTAGTTCTCTGCTCAGAGGCTGGAAGAAGACTGTTCTTGGATGATAGCCAGCCTTTCTTTCAGTTTATCACGGTGGATTGGGGCTGCTCAGAAACCCTATGTGAAGGAGAGCTACAGGGGCTTAGCCACAATTGAGGCAGTCTGGAGAGGAGAGGGTGGCAGAAAATGGATCCCCGGTAGTGGAACATTAAATAGATGCCTGGAAGAGGGGTTTTTCATACTAAGTTGCATGAGTGTTGGACCATGAGTTAGAAGGTATCTCAAGAGAACTCAGGAGGGCTCCAAAAAGAGCCATTTCTGAAGCCCAGAAGAGGCGGGCAAGTTCAAGACCTCCCTTCCGATCCTAGCAGGACCAAAATAAGAAAGGGAGCTAGGGAAGTCCACAAAGAAGGGGGTGGCAGCTCCAGGAGGACGAAGATTCTTGCTGCCTGTGGCTCTGAAGGATTAACCCACTGTGGGTCCCAACATGATCTCTGAGGACAAGGGGCTACGCATGAGTTGACTTTGAAGTTCTTATTTTATGGTGCCAAGTCAGACGACAAATCTTAGGGAGTCTGCTTTCTCCTTTCATGATATGGCCTCTGCTGACCGAACTCAGTTTGACAGCACTCATACTGAGGGCACAGGTCAGAGATGAATACATTTCTGCCCAGAAAACTCCTTGCCACGCTTACTCGTTCTGAACACCTCCATCCTAATGAATATGAAATACTGTTTTGTTTGTTTGGTGTTGGAACCAAAGGAGGCAAACACACCAACGTGCTAATGCTGATTTAATTAGTAACAAAGCAGATCTGGCAGAGCACCTCCATGAGCACATCCTGTTCACTTGTGTCGTTCTCAGCCCGGAACGCCTGTTCAGGGTATTTAAGTCTTAGCTGTAAACATGTAAAGAATAAGTTCTGAGTATCATCAGCCCTTTATCAGATGTCTCATTGGCGTATCGTTACTTTCCTTGTGGCTGGGACCAACATACCTCTCAAGGGGCAGCTCGAGGTGGGGTGGTCTGTTTTGGTTCAAGGGGATTCTGGGCCTCACAGTGGGAAGGCTTGGCAGTGGGAGCATTAGGTGGCTGGTCATGGTGCATCTGAGCTCAGGAAGCCGAGTTGACTACTGTTGTACAGCTCCCTCCTCTGATTTATTCATAGATCAGTAAAGACTAGAAACTCCCCATAGACCTCCTCCGCTTTGCCTGCTAGATGGTTCTGCATCCTGTCACGTTTCCAGTCAGCCTTAACTCTCATGATTGACAGTTCCATCCCCAGCTCTATCTTTTCCTTCTTTTTTTTGTGCCTTTGATATGCAGAACATTGAAATCTGATACAGTCTTGTTTTGGTTTTTTTGCTTTTTTTGCTACTTTGTAATATTAGCTTTTTTTTTTTTTTTGGCAATTCAGTATCTTTTTAAAAAATTATGTATTTTGCAAAAGGGGATCGAACCTGGGGCCTTGCATGTGCCCTAATACTGAGTTATACACCCAACCCCTCCTGATCTTCCCAGCTTTCTTTCCACAACTGTCAACAGTATAGTTAAAGGCATTCTTTTACCTCATTTACTTTATGCGTGTGTGTGGCAGAGAAAGTGTATGACTTGCAGAAGTCACTCTTTCCTTCTACCATGTGGGTTCCAGGGACAGAGCACACTGCTAGGCTCAGCAGCAAACATCATTACCTTCCCAGCTCTATTCCATGGTTTATTAAAGACTTTAAAGGTATGTTGTGCCTAACCAGGAAATGTGGATTTTGTATTACCGGTAGAGCCTGTATCAGCCGATCTGTCAATTGCAGATCTCAGGCTTAGAAACTTTCCTTCCTGCCTTCCCTTTTTGCTTTCTTGCAGGTTAGGGTTTCAATGTGTGGGTTGTTCAAGCTAGCCTGAAACCAGAAAGGTCTTGAACTTTTGTTCTTTCTGCTTCTTTCTCAAACACTGAGATTACAGCTATATGCCAGCATTCCATTCCTAGCTTTCCTTCTTTCCTTCCTGTAGTTAAACATTTTAGCTTTTTTTTTTTTTTCATTTCAATAAGCCTGCTGGTGGCACCCCATTGCTCCTTCTCACCTTCTATCCCTGGACCTCAGGACAAGAAGACAAGAGCTCCATAGCTTTGTGTGTGTGTAAACATTGGCAGCTGACTTGTAAAGAGTCAGAGAGGTCAGTGAGGTTGACCCATATCTGCATCTACTGCTAGCTCACCTGGGAGGTGGCAGTTTAAGGTTTGAGGCCAACAGTAACCTTGTCTGGTTTTGGTAGCGAATTGGAATTTCTTTATGGTTTGGCAAGCATCACATCGATTCCTGTACAATCCTAACTCAGGAATCTTTCACTGGGGTCACCGTAACATAGAACGCTTCTTTCAGTGGCCAGAGCTCTAGGTATCAAACTAGAGTCCCTGTCCTCTGTCTGGAGATGGTTTTTCTGTCCCATTTGGGAGGATTGTTATGTTTGGTGGCAAAGACAATAGAGAGAAAATTGATCCCAGAATGGGACTTTGCAGTCAAGGGCATGGGCACAGCTCAGATAAAATCACACACAGAGTTGCCTCAGGAAACACTCACTGTTCCTCTTTGTTTTCCAGGACAAAAAAAACCCTTGTGAGGAAGTATGTCATCCTACGTAAGTCCAGTGGAACCTTCCCCAAACTCAGTCACGCCACAGTGTTCTCCGCCATGTATTTGCGAATGAAATACCTTGGAAGTATGATCCGTTGCAATGTCCTATGTTACCAAGGAAAACATGACTTCATTGAGAGCCCGCATGCCTTCCCCAGGGTGGGAGAGCTTTATGCAGTTTGTTCCCAGTGTGACTGACTACAGGGCAGTACTCAGAACACTGGGACAGAGCTCTGTGCCACTGCACATGTCTAGGGAGTTTTCCTTTTAGCTCCTTTCAGCCACAATCACAAAGTGGCAGCAACTAAGCTGGAAGCCAATCCATTCTGGAAAGGCCTCCGTCTTCCCTGTGGTCTGACCTCAGAGAGATTCCAGAGGCTGTCCCTCACAGTTGCTGTCTCAAAACTTTCTCCCACCAGTATAGAGGGCAGTGGGGGTTCATCTTCACAACAGTGGTATGTGATCATTTCCACAGATGCAACTTTACCGTGTGGCTTCAAATCTGACATTTCATAGTGTCTCCGTAGGAGAGGTTCCACTTTGAAAAATGGAAGTCCCAGAATGCTTCATGTTAGCAGGATTTAGCTTCTGTGCACACAGGTAGCAGCATCTGTCTTCTGTCATGGCCCTTCACAAAGATTTGGCTCTGTCGGTAACTGTGCCCAGGGATACCTTCTTACTGACAATTTCCAATTAAAAATAAAGAATAAAACGAACACCTAATATAGAATTGTTCCCTCTTCTGTCATGAGATGGTAATGTCACCATCCCCTTTGGCTTTGTCATCAGATTCAAGTTGTTTTAGGTCTTGTGGTTGTAAGTTTTACCACTGTGGACAGAGCCACGGAGAAGGATGCTTGTTTATGGAGATTGGCTGTGCTCCAGACAGCTGGTCAACCACTGACAACTGGTGAAATCCCAAGCAGCAGTTGGAAGTTTCACTGATATTCTCAAGACAAAATGCATCTGGAGTCCTGTGCGTAATCTTCATGGTACTCCAGTCATAGCTGCCAGAAAGGGTCCTGATGCCACCCATGGTGCAGTGGATTCTCCAGTCTCTGGGTGTGAATGTGCTGGCTGGCAGACAGAGCAGAGGAAAGGACTTTAGACTTTTTCATCGTTTATTTGTTCTCTCTCTCTCTCTCTCTCTCTCTCTGTCTCTGTGTGTGTGTGTGTGTGTGTGTGTGTGTGCGTGTGTTTGCATGTATATGTGTGTATTGTATATGTGCATGTTTGTATGTAGATATATATGTACATATGTTTGTATGTACGTGTGGAGGCCCTATGTCGATGTCAGATGTCATCCTTGATTACTCTCAGCTTTATATCCTGAGGCAGGGTTTCTTGTGGAACTCAGAGCTTGCAAATTTGGCTGGTGCAGCTAGATAGCTTGCTTTGTCTTTGTCCTTGTCTCCCATGTGCTGAGATTATGATGGGCTGTGATCACCTGAATTTTACCTTTACTTGCATTCTGGGGATCCTAGCCTCAGTCCTTACGTTTGTGCAGCAAGAATTTTGTCTACTGAGCTGTCTCCGAAGTCCGTCCCTTGGTAATTGTAGTCTATCCCTCTCTATGTACACAGTTATCTCTCCCTTTTAGGATAAACAGCAGCAAACTGCGCACCCTTTTCTATATCATGATTGTCTTCTCCTAGAAATGTATCCTGGCAATTATTCGGCAGTTGTTTACATAGATACTTCCCTATTTCTTTCTATAGGTCTACAGTCCTCTGTGGCCTGAGTATTTTGATGTATTTTGAGAGGGGAGAAGGATGTCAAGAAAGTGTTAAGGGCTGGGGGTACGGCTCAGTGATGGAGTGTTTGCCTAACACACATGAGGCTCCAGGTCAGTGTCTAGTAGTGGAGGATGGGAAAGACTCAGAGCATTAGAAATCTGCAAGAAAAGCTCTTTGATTTTTAGCAAATCTATGCATAACTCACATATAGTGGAAGAGACCGAGATGCTAATGCCAACAGAGAAATAGTTAGTTTAACATCGGTAGCACAATACTGGCTCTGGCTCCATATAAATAAGTCTTTGTTCAGAGGTCAAGAGGTTTCTAACTGGAAGGATCTGAGGAGAGAAACAAACTATTTCTCTCCCTCTTTTTTCCTTTTTCTCTCTATTCCAAGCCTCGAGTAACCCAAGGGACAGTTGTCTCTAGTACTAGAGGGTCCTCATACCATGTAATGTCAGGGAAGCCATGCTGTGCCTTTGTAAGATCTCTTCTCTGGCTCTCTCTTTCTCCTGTGGGCATGGGTGCGTGCGCCTCTCACTAATCTCTGAACATAGTCAAAGGGAGAATAACAGAGTCTCAAAGTCACCTTCTAATATTCCCTGCCCCATGTTACTCTGGGCAATATTGATTTATTGGGCTGGTGAAGTATCTCAGTGGGTAAGGGCACTTGCTGTCAAGTCCTGGATTCTATTCTTGGGATCCATGTGATACAAGAAAATAATTAGTCCTGCAAATTGTTTTCTCACCTCCACAAATGCTTCACTTGCCCACAAACATACAAACCATACATACATACATACATACATGCATACATACATGTAAACACATTATCAAGCTTGCAGAAGTGGGGTTCCAGTGAGTACTACACAGACATCAGTAGTCAGTCACACATGCAGGGATCCAGTAGAGTGCATAGAATAAGAATCAAGGAAAGTAGCCAGGTGGCGGTGGCATCCACATTTAATTCTAGCACTCAGGAGGCAGATACAGATCTCACAAGGCAGAGGGAGGTAGATCTCTGTGAGTTCGAGGCCAGCTTGGTCTACAAAGAGAGTTCTGGAACAGCTAGGGCTGCACAGAGAAATCTTGTCTTGAAAAACAAAAACAAATGAACAAATAGAAAATCAGGGAAAGTGGGACACTGGCTTTCCTCTTTTCCTCATTGTCAGTCCCCACTCTCACCTCTCCCCAAAGAGAAGACAGAGTAGAGTGGACCATACTCACTTGACATATACACTTAAAAGATGAGATACTGAAGGCCTATGCATAAAGTTATATGAAGAAGATTTTGAATATTCCTAAAACAGAACAAAGCAAAAAATCACAAAGTAGGTATAATGGCTAGTTTTACTTGTCAGCTTGGCACAATCGAGAGTCACCTGGGACAGGGACTGTCTACATCAAGGTGGCCAGTAGACATGTTTATGTTAGGTTGGCCTGATTGTATTCTTTAATGTGAGAGGAGCTAGCCTACCATATGTATCACCATTCCCTGAGTTTATGTCCTGGACTGTGTAAGAATAGAGAAGGTAGCTGGACAGTGGTGGCACAAGCCTTGGGATAGCACCTGGGAGGGAGAGGCAGGGAGATCTCTGTGAGTTCAAGGCCAGCCTGGTCTACAGAGAGAGTTCCAGGACACAGGGAAATCTCGTCTCCAAAAACAAGCAAACAAATAATAGAGAAGGGAAGCTGAGCACAAACATAGAAGCATTCTCTCTCTCTCTCTCTCTCTCTCTCTCTCTCTCTCTCTCGCTCTCTCAATCTCACTCTCACTCGCTCTCTCTCACTCTTTTACTCGCTTGCTCTCACTCTCTCACTCTCACTCTTGCTCTCTCACTCGCTCTCTCTCTCAGTCACTCTCGCTCTCTTACTCACTGTCTCATACTCTCTCTCTCTCACCATCTACTCTCTCCCTCCCTTTTTCTCTTGCTCTCTCCCTCTCTTTCTCTCTCCTCCCCTCACTCTTCTTACTTCACTCTCTCTCCTCTCTAACCCTCTCACCTCTCACCTCTCTAACCCTCTCCTCCCTCTTCCTCTCTCTTGCTCCCTTCATGCTCTCATTTTCTCTCCTTTCTCACTCTCTCTAACCCTCTCCCCCTCTCACCTTCATTCCCTCACTCTCTCACTTTCTCGTTCTCTCTCTCCTTCTCTCACCCTCTCACTCTCTCTAACCCTCTCCTCCCTCTCTCCCTCTCTCTCTTGCTCTCTCTCTCTCTCTCTCTCTCTCTCTCTCTTCTTGACTGTGCATTAGATTAATTGCTTCAAGTTCCTGCTGCTTTGACTTTCCTACAATGATGGACTGTAACTTGGAATTGAGAGCTGCAGTACATTCCTTTACCCCTAAATTGCTTTTATCAGTGTATATTATCATAACAACACCAAAGAAAAGTAGACAGAAATTTGTACCAAGAATTCACTATTAATTGTGCTAACCCCACCCACATTGCTCCTAGGCTTTTGTTCTGTGAGAAGAATATGAAAGATTTTTGAGGGTTGGAGAGATGGCTCAGTGGATAAGAACACTTACTGCTCTTCCAGAGGATTTGAATTAAACTCCCAGCAACTACTTGAGGGATTTCACAAATGCCTGTAACGCTAGCTCTAGGATATCTGATATCCTCTTCTGTCTTCCAAGAAGTACCTATATGTACACATATGTATACATGTGACACACATATGCATACATATACACATCTGTATACAGGTGACACACATATGCAAATACACATCTGTATATTTGTGACACAGACACACATTTGTATATGGGTGACACACATGCACACATATATCTGTATACATGTGGCACACACACCCCTATATACATGTGACACATACACATATATCTGTATATATGTGACACACACCTAAATAAATATAAGAAATTTTTTTTAAAAAAGAAATATTGTGGACCTTTGGGCTAAAAGGCATCAATTCTATAAGCAGAATTTAATGGCCTCAGGCTAGCCTTACGTAGATGATTCTCACAGGTGTATATACCATACCTGGCTTAGATTAATGTATGTATATTATATCTATAATTATATATTTATATAGTATGTATATCTATAGTGTGTGTGTGTGTGTGTGTGTGTGTGTGTGCGCGCGCGCGCACGTGCGTGTGTGTGCGTATGTATTTTCAGTGGTTGGGGTAGAATTCAGGTCTTATGCATACCAGGCAAGTACTTTACCACTGAACATGCCCCCAGTCCAGATTAACTGGATTGACATTTGACAACTGGAATTTTATTTTAAAAATATAAATAGGGATAGTGAGATGGCTCAGTAGTTAAAGGCACTTTACACCAAGCTGGAATACCAGAATTTAATCCCTGGAATCTATATAGAGGAAGGAGAGAATAGATTCCTATGAGTTGTCCTCTGACCACACACACAGTGTGCCATGACACAGGTAGACACACACACAAACACACACATACACACATACAAACACACAAACACACAGTCACAAACGTGTACACACAAAAATAAATAAATACAAAAATAATAAATAAATAAATTCCAAAATAATAAATAAATGCAAAAAATAGATTTGTTAAAAAGTATAACTATACCCTAAGTAGGGGGATATTGCAACGTTAAAAAGAAGTTTAAGAATAAGACAAGGGTTGGCAGGGTGTCGAGCAGGTGAAAGCTGCATGCTGTACATAAGAATAATAAGAAAGATGTGAATTTAACAAAGAGAAGTGTAGAAGAATTTTAATCCAGCAACATGGCTGCTCTGGCAAGGGATCACATCCAAAGACCTTCTACATTTATGCGATCCTCCTGGGATAACACAACTTTAATCCCAAACAATATAGATAATGTTTATAGAAATAAGCAGCCGTGTTTGAAACTGATGTCTAATGGATGGGCAGACAAAATGACGAATCAGAGAAAGATTTCACAGAATGAGTCAGAGACCCGATACACCCAACTCTCATAGGAGCAGACAGGAAAGAGAGGCTACTTAAGAATAGGCAGAGTAGGTGGAGTGCAGTGCAGGTGAGTTCAGGCAATGCAGTGGAGTGAGGTGAGTTCAGGCAATGCAGTGGAGTGAGGTGAGTTCAGGCAATGCAGTGGAGTGAGGTGAGTTCAGGCAATGCAGTGGAGTGAGGTGAGTTCAGGCAATGCAGTGGAGTGAGGTGAGTTGAGGCAATGCAGTGGAGTGAGGTGAGGTCAGGCAATGTAATGCAGTGGAGTGAGGTGAGGTCAGGCAATGCAGTGGAGTGAGGTGAGTTCAGGCAATGCAGTGGAGTGAGGTGAGTTCAGGTAATGCAGTGGAGTGAGGTGAGTTCAGGCAATGCAGTGGAGTCAGGTGAGTTCAGGCAGTGCAGTGGAGTCAGGTGAGTTCAGGCAGTGCAGTGGAGTGAGGTGAGTTCAGGCAGTGCAGTGGAGTGAGGTGAGTTCAGGCAGTGCAGTGGAGTGAGGTGAGTTCAGGCAGTGCAGTGGAGTGAGGTGAGTTCAGGCAATGCAGTGGAGTGAGGTGAGTTCAGGCAATGCAGTGGAGTGAGGTGAGTTCAGGCAATGCAGTGGAGTGAGGTGAGTTCAGGCAATGCAGTGGAGTGAGGTGAGTGGAGTGAGGTGAGTTCAGGCAATGCAGTGGAGTGAGGTGAGTTCAGGCAATGGAGTGAGGTGAGTTCAGGCAATGCAGTGGAGTCAGGTGAGTTCAGGCAGTGCATGCAGTGGAGTCAGGTGAGTTCAGGCAATGCAGTGGAGTGAGGTGAGTTCAGGCAATGCAGTGGAGTGAGGTGAGTTCAGGCAATGCAGTGGAGTGAGGGTGAGTTCAGGCAATGCAGTGGGGAGGTGAGTTCAGGGCAATGCAGTGGAGTCAGGTGAGTTCAGGCAATGCAGTGGAGTCAGGGAGTTCGGGTAATGCAGTGGGTGAGGGGAGTTCAGGCAGTGCAGTGGAGAGTGAGGTAAGTTCAGGCAATGCAGTGGAGTCAGGTGAGTTCAGGCAGTGCAGTGGAGTGAGGTGAGTTCAGGCAGGCAGTGCAGTGGAGTGAGGTGAGTTCAGGCAATGCAGTGGAGTGAGGTGAGTTCAGGCAGTGCAGTGGAGTGAGGTGAGTTCAGGCAATGCAGTGGAGTGAGGTGAGTTCAGGCAGTGCAGTGGAGTGAGGTGAGGTCAGGCAGTGCAGTGGAGTGAGGTGAGTTCAGGGGCAGTGGAGTGAGGTGAGTTCAGGCAATGCAGTGGAGTGAGGTGAGTTCAGGCAGTGCAGTGGAGTGAGGTGAGTTCAGGCAGTGCAGTGGAGTGAGGTGAGTTCAGGCAATGCAGTGGAGTCAGGTGAGTTCAGGCAATGCAGTGGAGTGAGGTGAGTTCAGGCAATGCATTTGAGTTCAGTTGAGTCAGTTTGAGCAGTTCAGTTAATGGAATTGAAAAGGCAGTTTTCCCAGGCAGAGCAGTTCAGTGAGAAGGTGAGAGAAGCCAGATTGAATCAGTCAGTTTGGAGAGGATTGAGCCAGAGCAGCTGAGTTGAACCAGCCAGTTGGAGTACAGAAAGAATTAGAAAGGGTGAACTTATTCAGCAGTAAGCCTCCAAGATGACAATTATAACCGGTGAATAAGAGTTACATTTACGGAGAAGTAAGTTTCTTCAAATCCCTAAATTCATATGGAAAGATTGATAATTCAAATCTCTCTGTAAAACTGTAAGAATATATGTATGTTTGCAATTATGTGTATGTGTGTATAAATGATCTTTAACAACTACTGGACTACATCACTGAAAACAGTAAACTTGATAATATGTGGATGATAGCTCAATAAAGCTGATTAAATGAAAAGGAGGAAGACTGGAGCTGGAGATATAGAATGTTTGCTAGCGTGCACATAACTCTGAGTTTAATATCCCTAAACTGAATGTGGTTGTACACTGGGGAGATGAGGCAGAGGAATCGCAAGTTAAAGTTCATCTTCAGCTACATTTACATGGAAAGTTTGAGGCTCATGAAACCTCATCTCAGAAAGAGAAGAGGGAGGGAGAGGAGGAGGAGGAGAGAGAGAGATGGGAGGGGTATTGCCTAGAGTGATAAAAGACAGTTCACAGAAAATGAAAGACAAACAAAACAAAGGCCTGGAGAAATATTCAGCACCCACCCTTATAGAAGGAACGTGAGGTAAAATAAGATTGAACGGTTGGAAACTCTCTTCTTGACCTGTCAGAATGAAAGCGTTGAAAGTGTTTCTTCATGGTGTTCTTCTGTAACTCATGATAGCTTTTTATCTTAACTCTTTTCCAGGATGTTCATCTAGCATCCAGTCAGGCAGGATGCAGTCCATATGCTCTTTGACCAAGGTAAGAAATAAAACATTTTCTTCTGGGACAGTTTATATGTCTCTGCCACCAGCCTCTTAAAATTGGAGGTTTCTCAGTCTTGGTGTTCCTTAGTTGTGACACAAGCCCACCAGGACACAGCATCCACTGAAAGCTGTTTCTTCCTTTTCCATGATTTCAGAGGCTGGAAAAGGAGATGCAGGGCCAACATGAAGCTCAGGCTTCCTGAGGCTCTAAATGACAGAACCTTCTGAGCCTAGTATTTTCTACGGTGCTCATAAAAATGTGCAGATTAACTTGTTAGCTCTAAAAGAGGGCGGTCCCTTCACAGTTCTCAACACGGAGAAGTCCACATCCTCTCTTGGTAATCTTGGGAAGATGAAGGTGTTCCTATAAAGCTGGTAGGACTGTAAGGTGACAAAATGCTCCTGAAAGGAGAACTGTAAACCTTGTATGTGCATATGCACCTTATCTCAGCAGTTCTTTGAAAGACCTGGCTAAAGATACCACCCATAAATATAAAATCTGATACACGCAGTGCCCTGTGTTGTGAAATTATTCTCAAGAAGAATGGCTTGAAAACAAATGTCCAGAATAAATGAAGAACCAAAAAAGCTAAACCAAACCAAAGGAACAAATAACCCAACCAACACATATGAAAACGAGCTGAACCATTCTCTCCTGAAGAAGTACAAATTAGCCAGTGCACACATGAAAAATAGCCAAACATTTTAGCCATTAGGGAAATGCAAATCAAAGCTATACCAAGAACCAGTCATGCTAGTTTATGCCTATAATCCCAATATTTACTAGGCAAAGGCAGAGGGACTCTTGAGTTGGTGGCCGGTCTAAGTTTCATAGTAAATTTTAGACCACCCTGGGCTGCACATTGAGACCTTCTTCCAAAAATTAAAATTAAAGGTTGGGTGGGGCAGACCTCTATTGTCCTAGAACTCAAGAGGTGGAGGTAGGAGGATCAGGAGTTCAAGGTCATATCCACAGCTGCCACGTTGAGTTTGAGGCTACCATGGGTTATACAAGACTCTCAAAACCAAAACCGACTTTATCACATCATCACCATGATATACATGAATGTTCCAGCTGATGTTCTCAAGCGCATCAACAAGGCTGAACAATGCTGAGAAGGAAGGCAAATGCCAAGTCTTCATCAGGCCGTACTCCAGAGTAATCAATCATGTGGTTTGTAACTGTGAAGATGAAGACTGGCAAATTTGAAATCATTGACAATGAGGGAGTTGGGAGGGTCACTGTGAACCTCACTGGCAGTTTGAACAAGTATGGAGTTATAGGCCTAGGATTTGATGTGCAGCTTGAAGATCTAGAAAAAATGGCAGAACAATCTGCTCCTGTCCTGTCAGCTAGGTTCCCGTGTACTGGCATCCTCAGCTGGTCTCACAGGCCACAAAGAGTCAATGTGAAATTATGGGGGGTTGGGGCTGGTGGTGGGCGGGATTCTGGGATTCTTTTTCTAGAGATAGGAAACACATGTTTAAATATAAAGTCTCAGTGGAAAAACAAACAAACAAACACCACCCCAATAAAATTTAAAAATTAAAAAAGGGTGACATTGATCAGATAAAAGGTGGGGGCACATTTAATCTCAGCATTTAGGAGGCAGAGGCAGGTAGATCTCAGAGTTTGAGGAAGGCCTGGATCACAGAGTGAATTCCAGGACAGCCAGGGCTACACAGAAAAACTCTGACTTGAAAAACCAAAACTAGAAAGAAAGAAAAAAAGAAAGGAATGAAGAAATAAAGGAAGAAAGGAAGGAAGAGAGGAAGGAAGGAAGGAAGGAAAAAGCGTTGGTATAGAGTCAGGGAAAAAGGAAATTGTGAGTGGGAATGTATATTTAGTCACTACAGAGGTTCCTTACAAAAAATAAAACTATTATAAGACCAAAGTACACTACTCCTGCATCCACGCCCAAAGAGATGTAAGTCAGTATACCACAGAGCTAACAGCACATCCATGTTTACTGAAGCACTGTTAACAATAGTCAAATTGGAGAGTCAGCCTAGAGGTCTACCAGCAAATGAATGGAATATCCATGTGTTATTCAGATATATGCATTATGTTATATAATTATGCTGTATGGTATGAATTCATATATATTTGGGATATGTCTAGTTTATTGTTGAAGTTTATGTTTGTGGAACATATGGAACTTCTTCCTTTATGAAGAAGAACAAGTGCATGCTGTTTATGGGAGAACTGGCAGAACTGGGAATCATTATGTAAGTCAAAGTTAGACTCTCCCAGATATGTTTTTCCTCACGTGGAATCTAGATTTAACAAGAGACATGGAAGTCGAGGGGACCATTGAGGAAGAAGGGGACCAAGGGAGATGGAACAGAGAAGGACAAGAGAAGGTCACGTAGGAGTGAATATTCCTAGGACGGTTTAGGGAGCAGGTCTCCTTCACATATTCATGGTAAAACCTGTACTTTGTACAGCCAATATAACATAATAAAATAACTTTAGAAAAGAAAGAAAACTACAAATATCTACAAATAAGGACAGTAGGGCATACCCACACTTATTATATGTCCTTACTTTCTGAAAACCCATATTTATGTCTGTATACTTATCTTGTGAAAATAGGAAGACTAAATTGTTGGAAGTAATTACTTATGGAAGTAAGGGAATGCATATAGAAAAATAGGAGTAGAAGCCAGGATTTGGAATATCCTATTTTATGTAGCTTTGGCTTTCAAATCACGTGATTTACATATTCAAACAAAGTCAAATAGGAAAAGTTACTACAATGAGAAATAATTGAATATAAAAGAAGACAAATTGAGAGAGTCAAATAATAATTAAAGTAACTTAAAGTTAATTTAAAACATAGAACACTGCAAAATTTTCCCAGGCATATATTTGAAGGGTAAATGTCTCATGGTTTAAAAACTGCTCTGTAAGTAATGTAAGATAAAACAAGTATTAATATTATTGAGAATCAGTTTATAAGACAATAGAGGATTAAGGATGAGATAAGGCAAAGAGGCTGAGGGAGTGTAGTTCTTAGTAGCGAAACTGTCTGACATGGGTTGAAGCCTTGGGTTTGATCCTAGGAACTCACAAGCACACACACACATATGCATTCATTAATATGTACACACATACAGATGAACTATTTTAATGTTTTAGATTTATTTTATTATTATTATTTTTAATTTAAAAAATATTTATTTATTTAGTTTATGTATGTAAGCACACTGCTGCTGTCTTCAGACACAGCAGAGGAGGGCATCGGATCCCATTACAGATGGTTGTTAGCTGCCATGGGGTGGCTGGGAATTGAACTCAGGACCTCAGGAAGAGCAGTCAGTGCTCTTAACAACCGAGCCTTCTCTCCAGCTCATATTTTTATTATTTTTGATTATGATTACGTATATGCATCTATATCTATATTATGATTATGTATATACATATATATCTAGCTAAATCTAGATTCCACGTGAGGAAAAACATATCTGGGAGAGTTTAATTTTTACTTACATCTTGATTCCCAAGTTCTGCCAATTCTCCCATAAACAGCATCTATATATCTATATCTGTATATATGCATATGAGTGTAGTGTCCACCTGATGTGAGTGCTGGGAGTCAAACTCGTGTCCTCTGAAAAAGCAGACACCAAGTCATTTGTCCAGGCCTATAATTTAACTTTAGTTGGAACAATCAAGTCAAGCACAATTTCTACAAACATACATGCATGAATTCATTCCTCCAACAGATATTTTTGTACATGTGATGTGGTCCAGATACAGAGACACAACAGTGAGTAATAAAGACCCAGTCTGTGTAGGGGAGCTGTCTTCTTTTTGGTTCCTGGGGGATTTCTAGGAATTCTGAGGTAGAGGCTCTGGCAGAACATCTCTCTGACTACAGGTTGCCTTCTTCATCCTTACATAAGAAGCATCGCTGAGAGGCTGCCATGCTGGGTGTTAGACAGTGCCTGTAGGACCATTTCCATTGAGGTCCAGTGTAGACTTTCTCTGGGTCCCTTTTGTTGGGTCCTACCTTGGTGTTTCCCTTCCCCATCACTGAGCCTTTTAGCCTGCTATAGCAAGAAGTTGTTTACAACCTTGGCAGCTGCTCTCAGCCCTATTTGGGTCCGGGACTTTCCATGGCACCCTTCTCCCCGCCGAGCCTTTCAGTTTGTTGTTAAGAAATTGTTTACACCCTTGATTTGGGCCCAGGACTTTCCATGATACAGATATTTCCTGTTCTCCTGCTTTCCTGGTTGGGGATTTTCACCTGCTTTGTTGTTTTTCCATGGCTTTTGCTCCTGTTATATAAGGAGATCTCAGTAAAGCTCGGATGGCATTCTTTTAACACGAATGACCCGAGTATGTGTTTCTTTTTAAATCTCTCAGGTCTACGCCCGGTTCTCAGTGTTGTGACGACACAGACGTCGTTGCCCTTTCAGAAGATGAATCTTTGGGTTTTAAGTTGTAAACAGCAAAGCCAAACATCTGTGAGTAAAACTGAGTATCCCATTCACACTGGGTACCTAGGATAGTCACAATTAGAGAGATAGAAAGTAATTGTTACCAGATTTTGGGAGCAGTGCAAAGTGGAGAGTAAGTATTTGATGATAACATTTACTTTTTGCTAGTTGAAAACCTGAGTGTACTGTCAATGACCTATGCAGTTACAAGTGACTTAAATGTTATATTTTAACATAATTAAAAAAAAACAAACAAAACCAACCAAACAAACAAACAAAAAACTAAACAGCTCTCGGCCGCGGCAACCATCTTCCAGTAATTCACCAAAATGATGAACACAAAAGAGGAGAGGCACTCAGTATATGTTCTCTAGGCCTTTTAGGAAACATTGAGTAGTTCCTTTGGCCACATACATGCGAATCTACAAGAAGGGTGATATTGTAGACATCAAGGGAATGGGCACTGTTCAAAAAGGAACGTCCCATATGTGTTACCACAGCAAAATCGGAAGAGTCTACAATGTCACCCAGCATGCCGTGGGCATCATTGTAAACAAGCAAATTAAGGGCAAGATTCTGGCCAAGAGGATCAATGTGTGGATTGAGCACATCAAGCACTCGAATAGCAGAGACAGCTTCCTGAAGTGGGTGAAGGAAAACGATCAGAAGAAAAAGGAAGCCAAAGAGAAGGGCACCTGGGTTCAGTCAAAGCGCCAGCCTGTGCCACCCAGAAAAGCCCACTTTGTGAGGACTAACGGGAAGGAGCCTGAGCTGCTGGAGCCATTCCATATGAATTCATAGCCTAATGGACAAAAAGGAAATAAAGGATCCAGACTGCAAAAAAGAAAAACAAACAAACAAACAAACAAAAAACAAACCAAAAAACACCACCACCACCAACAACAAAAAAGCAAAAACAAAAACAAAAACCCAAAAAACCAACCAAACAATCAAACAAAAAACCCCACTGTGTTTACCACTCTAGTTGGTCTAGTTGGTTGTGCGAACCTGGGGGAGCAGGGCTTAAAAATGAAGCGAACTAAAATACTGCAGCTAACTTTATTCAGAGCATTAGACAGTTTATACTCTGAGGGTTAAGAAGAGTCACCTGAAACCAGGCCCGTGCCAGGGTTTAATCCTAGTACTTGGGAGGGAGAGGCAGGTGGATTTCTGAGTTCAAGGCCAACCTGGTCTACAGGTTGAGTTCCAGGACAGCCAGGGATACACAGAGAAACCCTGTCTCGAAAAGAAGAAAAAAGAAGGAAAGAAAGGAAAAAAAAAAGAAAAAGAAAAAAAAAGAAAAGAGAAAAACATAAGAGTCACCTGAGTAAAGTGGACAATCACAAGGACAAGCTATAAGTTGCAAAAACATGTTTTTCCATAGAGGCACATAAACAAATAACAATAACCAGTTGTTATGAGCAATCTAGAGTGAACTCACACCTATCCATTACACCTGGGAGGAGCATGAAAACACAGCCCAAGATCAATTCGAGGTTCTGAAGAAACTGAGGTCACAAGACTCTGTCCTTGTTTTCTTGGAGTTTTCTCACGAGCACTCAGAATTCCCCTCACACACCTCCATTCTTGGACAGTGTTCTGACACCCAAGTATCTCGTAAGTCATTTTGACATGATCGGTTTCTACTAACTTATAAGTCTGAAACTGGGGCTGACACTCCCATGCAGGTAAGATGGTTAACTATGGACATACGAAGATTGAGAGCCAATGTGCTAGCCAATGTGGAGTTTACGCTTTTGTCATTAAAGACTGCAGTTAAGGCCAAGGAAATGACAGGATTCTGAAAGAGTGCCCTTCATCCCCCTCTCTTTTCCTTTCCTCTGATTTCTTCTTGCTGTGATGTACAGTCTGGTCTGGAGCTCTTGTGTTCAGGTGATTCTCCTGCCTCAGCCTCTGCGTTGCTGAGACTATAGGCATAGATAGGAAATTGGAGCTGTTATTAAGAGTTGTATCTTCTCAGAAATTTGCATCACAATAGCAGACATAAGGACTATTATAAATATATACATGTATGTGTGTATATTATACCTATCTGTCATCCATCTGTCTGTCTGTCTATCTATCTATCTATCTATGAATGAAGTCATAACTTTCACATCTCACTGCTGCTGAGCAAGCCATGAGGAGCAAGCCAGTAAGCAGCACCCCTCCAGCTTTTGCATCAGCTCCTGCCCCCCCAGGTTCCTGCCATGTTTGAGTTCTTGTCCTGACTTCCTTTGAAGATGAACAGTGACGTGGAAGTGTAAGCCAAGTAATGTTTTCCCCCCAAATCTCCTTTTTGCTTGGGTCATAGTGTTTCATCATGCCAATAGAACCCCTAACTAAGACAAGTGCCGCTTCCTTTCTGCTCTTTGATGCTGCTGGGGAAGCATCGCTGAAGGCTTTTATCACCCTGCCGTCTGGAAACAGCTGGGGAAGCTCTTCATTGGAGGGCTGAGCTTCGAAACAACCAATGAGAGTCCGAGGAGCCATTTTGAGCAATGGGGAACACTCACCGACTGTGTGGTAGCGAGAGATCCAAACACCAAGAGATTCAGAGGCTTTGGGTTTGTCTCATATGCCATTGTGGAGGAAGTGGATGCTGCCATGAATGCGAGACCACACAAGGTGGATGGAAGAGCTGTGGAACCTAAGAGAGCTGTGTCGAGAGAAGATTCTCAGCGACCAGGTGCCCACCTAACGGTGAAAAAGATCTTCTTTGCTGGTTTTAAAGAAGACACTGAAGAACATCGCCTACGAGATTATTTTGAGCAGTGTGGGAAAATTGAAGTGATTGAAGTTATGACTGACAGAGACAGTGGAAAAAAGAGAGGCTTTGCTTTTGTCGCCTTTGGTGACCATGAGTCTGTGGATAAGATAGTTATTCCGAAATACCATACTGTGAATGGCTATAACTATGAAGTAAGAAGCAAGAGATGGTTAGTGCTTCATCCAGCCAGAGAGGTCGAAGTGGTTCCGGAAACTTTGGTGGTGTCATTGGTGGTAATGACAATTTTGGTCGAGGAGGGAACTTCAGTGGTGGCTTTGGTGGCGACCGCAGTGGTGGTGGATATGGTGGCAGCGGGGATGGCTATAATGGATTTGGCAATGACGGTGGTTATGGAGGAGGCCTCCCTGGTTACTCTGGAGGAAGCAGAGGCTATGGAAGTGGTGGACAGGGTTATGCAAACCAGGGCAGTGGCTATGGCGGGAGTAGCAGCTGTGACAGTTACAACAATGGAGAAGGCAGAGGCGGCTTTGGCAGTGGTAGTGGAAGCAATTTTGGAGGTGGTGGAAGCTACAATGACTTTGGCAATTACAACAACCAGTCATCAAATTTTGGGCAAACTGAAATGAGGAAACTCTGGAGGCAGGAGCTCTGGCCCTTATGGCGGTGGAGGCCAGTACTTTGCTAAACCTCGAAACCAAGGTGGCTATGGAGGTTCCAGCAGCAGCAGTAGCTATGGCAGTGGCAGGAGGTTCTAATTACAGCCAGGAAACAAAGCTTGGCAGGAGAGGAGAGCCAGAGAAGTGACAGGGAAGCTACAGGTTACAACAGATTTGTGAACTCAGCCAAGCACAGTGGTATGAGAGCCTAGCTGCTACAAAGAAGACATGTTTTAGACGATACTCATGTGCGTGGGCAAAAACTCCAGGACTGTATCTGTGACTAATTGTATAACAGGTTATTTTAGTTTCTGTTCTGTGGAGAGTCTAAAGCATTCCAACGAAGGGTTTTACTGTAGACCTTTTTCACCCATGCTGTTGATTGCCAAATGTAAAAGTCTGATCATGACGCTGAATACATGTGTCTTTAAAAAGAAAAGACAGGTGCCTTTAAAAAAGCAACCCCAGCTTTTTTTTTTTTTGTTGTTGTTGTTGTGGTGCATGCCTTTCATCCCAGCACATAAGAGGTAGAGGCGGGCAGGTTTCTGTGAGTTTTACAACAACCTAGTCTACATAGAGAGTTCTAGGACAGCCGGGGGTACACAGAGAGATAATGCCTTGAAAAACCAATAAAACAAAAGAATTCAGGTCAAAAGAAATCATAAAAGTAGGTCCCCGATCAGATAGTACTAATATCTGTATGCAAAAAGATGACCAGGTCAGGGTCATCGTGCCAATGCCTGAAATCTGAACGTTTGGAAGGCTGAGGCAAGACGACTGCTGTGAGTTCTCAGATAAACTGTACCAATATTTAAAAAATGCAAACAGAGAAAAATAGAATAATATAGATTATGCCTGTAATAGTCTACATTAATTGGGACACCTTTCCATTCAAACCTGCATTTTTTACTTTTTAGGTGATAAATTATTATCAAATTTAAATGTATTTAATATAATATGTAAATTTTCAATTTTAAAATAAACATGATATATCATTTATCATATTATATTTATTTAATATAATTTATTAAACATTTACATTACTCATTTCATGTTTATAATATATTTTATATGTTCATGTGTTATATTTGTAATATAAATATATTATACATAATATACAAAGTATTATTAAACATTAGAAAAGAAACATCAATTTATTTATTGTATAAGCATAAAACATTAAAAGATAAAAACTATAAAATTAATTTAACATGTGATATAATATAATAGCATCATTTTCTTTTCTCTTTCTCCCTTTAATTCCTCCCATGTCCCCTCTCCCCCTCAAATTTGTTTTTTTTTCTTTAACTGGTGTGTGCGTGTATGCCCATGTATATAAATATATAAATACAATCTGCTCAGTCCACTTAGCATTACTTGTATGTATATGGTTTAGGCCTTTCTAGTTGGTGCTGTGTAATTTAATAGGATGCTCATCTCTAGGGAGGAACATTTCTCTCACTATCAGCATTCCTTAATTTCCCATAATTCTTTGTCTTTTATGCTAGCATATCTACTGGCGTTCTTGTTCAGGTCTTATTTAGGCAGTGGTATTATTGAGGTATCATGAGCCAAGCCTCCCTGTCATTTCTAGGAGACACAATCTCCACGAAAATTCCCTGGTCCTCTCCAGCTCTTATCATCTTTCTTTCTTACCATTTCCTCCTCTTTGATGTTCCTTGGGCCTTATGTACAGGTGTTGTATTATAGATGTATCAACTGGGGATGGAAAAGGTGTTAAGATTAATTCCTATTATTACTTATTATTATTGAGCTTATATGAGTGAGGATTCTCCCGCTCCTATCTCCGGAGAATGCGCCCAACCATGTTCAGCTAAGTTGATAATTTTTTAAAATTGAGAATAGATTCTTCTCTCATACAATACATTCTGATCACAGTTTCTCCTGTCCAGTCTTCCCAGCTCCTTTGACCTCCCGTTTCGTCCAGATACACTCCCTCTCTGTTTCCTTTCAGAAAGGAGCAGGCCTTCAAGAGACAACACTGGGGCTAGAAAGATGGCTCAGTGGGCAAAAGCACCAGTTGTTCTGCAAGAGGACCCAGGTTCAGTTTCTAGCACCCGTGTGCTAACAACCTCCAGTTCCAGAGGATCTGATACCCTCTTTTGGCCTCCCTGGGCACTGTATGCACATCATAGATAATATATGTAGGCAAAACATTCATATACCTAAAATAAAACTGAGCAAGTCTTTAAAAAAATTAAAAGCCACAGTTGAAACCATGCACTAGAAGGTTTTAGCATAGTGGGTTACACGGCGTGGGTTACACAGCTGTGGACTCACACCCCTCAGATGGTCTGTCTCTGCTCTACTTAGCTGGGTGTCTATTTTCGTCAATCTTATCTGCTGCAGAGCCTAAGGCAAGGGTTATCTTTCAGAGTCAAAGGCTTAACTCATTCAGACCTCCCTCTGGAGTATTCACTACACAGTATTTTTATCTACTTCCTTTATCTGAAGCAGAAATTAGACTTTGTAGCTGTTTAACCATTTGGGACACAAGAAGTTAAGTTTATCCTTAATCTATACCTGTTCATAAGAACAAACGGTTTCTGAACAATGGTAGTTACAATGTTGCTTGTTCTCTAGATTATAATTAAAGGGTCTAGTTAGTTACGCCAGCCTTAAGGACAGCAGGAGTTAAGTATTTCCCCTTTGCTTCTATGAAAATAACTGTGGACAGAATCATGAAGGTGGGGTTGGGGCTTTCAATCATAGCTGAGAAATTTGGAAATTGCCATAATTGGGCCGACATTCTTATCTAGTAAGTTGTGACCAGATTGAGAAAGCCTCTTTGACATAAACCTTCAAGAATCTCCTATGGTTGCTATTTAGGGACAGAGATGAGAGCGAGACAGGGTTTCTTGACAAAGAAAATGGGTTCAGCCTCTCATTTATGTTCCTACTCTGCTAAGAACTTGCAGCTTCTCTGCCATCCACCAATGTTGACATTTGTCTTTCTGGCTGTCCACATGTTGCAGCCTAGTTTCATGACTGTTTCAAGTTAATTCTGTAGGACAGGCAAAGGCATTGAGCACCAGTTCTGATACAGAGATGTTTACTGGTGAGATCTACTTTAAAAAATCCAGCGAGAAATTAAAAGGGGCATGGATGCACCCGATTGGCTAGGGATGGTTCCTGGGCGGCGGAGTGCGGGCTCCAGTCAGTAGGGGACTTGGACTGGCCGCTGGAGCTCCTTGGTCGGCTCCCTCCGGGTCCTAGCGCGGTTCTCACCCCCGCCTAACAATCTCCAGACGTCCGGCTTTGCGCTGCAGCCCAACCAGTTCCCTCCCAAGCCTACTCTCCCGGAGGCGGAGCTTAGAACCCAAAGCTTCTGATTGGCCGTACCACGGGCGCTCCCCTTCCCCGCCCCCTGACGAGGTGAGAGTTCAGCGGCTGGCAAGTCGGCTGGGACGACAATGGCGGGGCTGTGGGTCAGGACAGTGGCACTATTGGCGGCCAGGCGGCATTGGCGGCGGTCCTCCCAGCAACTGCTGTGGACGCTGAAGGTGAGCAGGGCCGGGCTCGCGTGGGCCTGGTTGCCCCGGATTCCCAGGCGACACCCGCGGCGCATCCCGGTTGCCCCAGGCCCGGGCCCCCGAGTAGACTGTGCTCACACTCTATCCTGTCACTGGGCATCTCTTGTATGCTCATACCCACGGGCACAGGCTTAAGCGGGCCGAGCATTTCCTGCGCTTCTCCGGAATGGCCTTTGGGCTTGGATACCAGAGTTTCATGGTGCTGGCTTCGCCTGCAGCTTTCTAGACAGCGTCTGTAAAAGTTCACATACTCTTTTGCTGTCTTTGCAAAAGACACTTTGAAGGGACACTATGGATTGCTGTTTGAATAGTTAAGGCTGTGAGTTTGAAAACACTGTGCTGGATTGCTGTTTGAATAGTTAAGGCTGTGAGTTTGAAAACACTGTGCTAAGTCAAGATTGACAGAGTACACCTGTGACCCAAAAGCCTGCTTAAACTGTATGACACCATTGTTATGGGTGAGAAATGCACCCTCTGAATTTATTCTTTTTCTCCCTAAGAACTGCTTAGCCTGATTAGAAACGTAGTTCACATCACTGTGGTTCACCCTGGGTGTCATGGTGACATTTTGACTCAACAGGTTTGGAGTTCTTGTTAACCTCCTTCCTCCTTCCATATGGGATATATTGGCCTTGTGGGTGGCATTCACTTCCCTAACTTTCAAAGTACACTTACTAATTCCCTCGAGCACATGTCTTAAAATGACGGTCCTCTGAAAAACCCTTGAAAGCTGGTTGACCGTGCCTGCTAAGCTTCCCTGATGTTCAATCACAAGTAATGTTGTGCACCTGTAATGACATCATTGGAGAGGCTGAGGATTGTGAATTTGAGGCCAGGCTAGCTTACCTAAAGGAAACCTGACTCAAATCCTTCCCTACCTCTCAGGGGAAAAAAAAAGTTAAAAAAATTTATTTTCTGCAACGTTTGTTTTATGCTCATTGAAATTTGAGTTGACACTTGGATGATCTGCCTTTTTTTTTTCTTTTTTCTTTTTGAGAACCAAGTCTGTCTGTGTACCAGTCTGGCCTCAGCATCACAGAGATCTCCCTGCCTCTGACTTCTGAGTGTAGAGTATACTGCTGAGTTCAGCCCACTTTACTCTTTTTTTTTTGAAAGATTTATTTTATGTATGTGAGTACACTGTGGCTGTCTTCAGACACACCAGGAGAGGGCATCGAATCCCATTACAGATGGTTGTGAGCCACCATGTGGTTGCTGGGAATTGAACTCAGGACCTCTGGAAGAGCAGCCGGTGCTCTAACCACTGGGCCACCTCTCCAGCCCCACTTTATTCTTTTTAAGGAAGCGGGAACAGTCCCACTCAGGCAGTGTGAGCTGGAAGACTGTCCTCGGTGCCAACCTCAGAACGCAGGTTCTCATTGTTCTTTGTGTTGCCACACCGCTTTTGTTCCTTAACTTCTGTCATCCCTGTAATCATTTAATCTGCGTTTGCTCTTGCTAAGACTCTGACACATTTCCTTACGAAATTGCCTGTAGTGGGAAGGTAAGGTCTTCGGAGTCACACTTTATCTATTTTTTCCTCTGTGGGGTTTGTCTTCTTGACACAGGGCCTCACTTAGCCTAGCTTGGCTTCAAATTGGCTGCGTGTTGGAGGAAGACCTTGGATCTCCTGCCTCAGCTTTCCTTTCCCCATCCCAGGGTGGAGGACTGAGCCTGGGGGCCTTGCACTTGTTAGACAAGCACTCTACCACGGAGCTAAATCCCTCAATCCCTGCTCCACTTTCTCCACTCTCACCTCCACACCAGGTTTGGATATTGTATATTGGATGTATGCTCTTTTAGATTTTTTTTTTTATAAGCAAATCTTGATTGAATGCCTCCTGTGTAGGGGGTGAGTACAGCTCCCAGTGCTTATGGACTTTCCTCTAGTAATGAAGCAACAACTTGAAAAGGCTGTGGAGAAGTTTTGGTGGTGATATTAAGATAAAATAGAGCTGACCAAGTCAATATTTTGACCTTATGCCTTAGGCAACTATTGTGAATTAAGTCATTCAGTCTTCATTAAGCATATAACACCACCACTTACAAAAGGTGGACTCAAGGCCTGAAGTGTTAGATGACTTGCTTAAAGCCATAGAACTAGTAAGTGGCAGTCTTGGAACTTGGAAGCTTTAGGCCTGGAACACTGAGGCAGAGCCGTACCACTGAGATGCACTGCCAACTTTCAAGAAACAGTCAATACTCTTAATTATATATCCTACTTAAGCTAAACAATGTTTCAACAAGGGTCAGTTAGATGGTTCAGTGGTGAGGGCGATTGCTACAAAACACATGTGGGCCTTTAGAAGGAAAGGCACAATTAAGTGTCATTGCAGGACTCCTCTCTTCTGCTTTGATGGCCTCTGAAGTTACATCTCAAGAGTTGCTAAGGAGCCCAAGTGAGTCTTGTAATGACTCTTGTTACTGGATAGGGTCACATCTGATTTGGTACAACTGTAAATCAGAAGGGTTGCCAGGAACTTAAGACTTTTACTACAATTTACTAGTGGATACAGCACTGAAACAACAAAAAAGCAAGCAAACAAACAAATAAGAAACTCAAAACCTCCTTCCCTGTATCATTGAGGATTCTGTAGAGAAACAGAACAGATAGAATTTATCTACTGTCTGTCTGTCCATCTGTCCATCCATCTATCCATCAACTACCTGTCATCTGTCTATTTGTCTGCCCATCCATCCATTCATCAATCATATCTATTCTGTCTGTGTATCTATGTATGTATCTATCTGTCTATCTATCATGTATGTATGTATTTATGTATCTATCTATCATTGAGGATTTATTAGAATGGCTTACAGACTGTGGTCTAGCTAGTCCAGTAATGGTCCAAGAACCTATTAATGTTTCAGTTAACGAGGCTCTATGTCTCAACTGGTCATCCATATATACTGGAGTCCCAAAAAAGTAGGCTGTAATGCCAGTGAAGGAATGAACTTGTCAGAGAGAGAGAGAGAGAGAGAGAGAGAGAGAGAGAGAGAGAGAGAGAGAGAGAGAGACAGACTAGCTTCCTTTTCTATATCCTTTCTATAGGCCACCAGCAGAAGGTGTGCCCCAGGTTAAGGTATCCATCTACTTGGGTCTTAGTTAATCCCAGATGTGGTAAGGTTTACAGCAAAGAATAGCTACCACCCCCACCCCCACCCCAGTAACCTTCGCTTGCCAGTCGCTCCTCACAGGGGAGTGAGCCTTCAGCGTTTGTCCTTTGGGGGATGTCGACAGTTGGATCTTGTGAAGGTGACCGCAGTTGCTGAGTTCATGTTTACAGGGGCTGTGCTGTATTTGGAAGACAGGGTGTCACAGTCCTGTCCTCCACTTCCCTGCTCTGACACTCTTTCTGCTCCCCCTTCAGTGATGCTCTCCGAGCCTTCGAAGTGGTCTCAGAGATGTCCGTTTAGCACTGACACTTGGCAGTCGCTGGCTCTCAGCACTTGGACTGCCTATGAACCTCCACCTGCTGAAACCAGAACCCTAGCTGACTAAGAAACTAGTCTATGGATATAAACATAAGATACTTAGGAGCAGTTTGACAAAGTGCACATTTTTTAATTAAACATTAGTTTCTTTTACATGTGTTTGTGGTTTGCCTGCATGTATGCCCATGCACCATGTATGTGGCTTGTGGCTGTGGAGGTCAGAAGAGGGCATTGGATCTATGGGACCTAGAGTTACAGATGGTTGTGAGCTACCATGTAGGGGCTGGGAATGGAGCCCTGGTTTCTCTAGAAGATCACCCAGTGCTCTTAACCTATGGGCTCTCCAGTCCAACAGGATGTCCATTTAGAAAAACAGCAGTGATAGGTCCTCCGAGGGCCTATAACCTTCCCTGCTTTGTTAGCATTCTCTCTATGAAGGAGTATTATGTCTACGTGAGCAGCCTTCACAGAAAATGTGGTTAATTGTGTTGGAATCATTGATTTTCAGCCAGCAAGAGATTTAACCAGATTCCTAAATTGGGAGCTCCTTCTTGTCCCCATGCCCCTATATCCTCATAATTTGTGCCATATTTCTTTTTTTCTTTTTTATTTTTGTGCCATATTTCTATTCTGTCTCATACTGAGTTCACATTCAGTCTTGACTTACTTGATTTGTAAAACAACCTTTAAAACACATTCTGTTTAAATACTTGTTTTTTTTTTTTTTCTAGCTACGTTCAGTGGCTGGAGGTGTTAGTTTTATGGTAATTGCAACAGTTTATTGAGCTTTTATATGCCTTAAATGTTTTCACTCCCTCTCCCTGCTCTGAGACTGATCTCTCGGAGGCTCAACTGACCTCCAGCTCTCTCTCTGGTTGGGTTTGCCCTTGTACTTCTTATCCTTTTGCCTCCATTTCAGAGTGCTGGGCTGACTGGTGTGTCCTACCACAGCTTGTTTATGCAGTATCGGGCAACCAACCCGGTGGTGTGTACACGCTGGCCTAGCATTCCACCAGCTGTGCTCTATCCCCCAGCCCTTCACTTATTATCCATGTAACAGCCAGGTTAGAAGTCCCAGCTTTAAAAAAGAGGAAACTAACCGTGAGCAGTTAAGTAATGTATAATTGTTAAGGATGTATAGCTGACTGGGGTAAAGTCTGAACCTCGGACTGTATGAGCCCAAACCTTGCTTTTCCAACAATAGCTCTTTTGTCAGCAGAGTGATAGTGTCATCGTGTGACACTGTTGTAGTTTGTAAACTTAACCTGTCCTTGGAAAAGCTTAAACATAGCTAGTGCTTTAGGATTGGCCTAAGGCAATCTTTCTAACATTTAGTTTATAAAAAAAACCCAAAAACTAAGCTCATTTAAGAAATGGATTTCTAGTGTAATAAAACATTGATTGAAGGCATTTGCATATACATTTATCTGTCTGTTTGTCTGTCTGTCTATCTATCTATCTATCTATCTATCTATCTATCTATCTATCTATCTATCTATCTATCTATCTATCTATCTAAGACAGGGTTTCTCTATATAACCCAGGCTGTCCTGGAACTACTGTGTAGATCAGACTGACCTTGAATGCCTCTGCTTTCTGAGTGCTGGGATTAAAGGCCTTGGCCACCATGCCCTCTAGGCTGGTCAATAGTAGTACATTTAAACTTCTACATTTTGGCTATTATTTGTTTCTTCAGTTCAAACCAGGGAAAACATGGCAATAGCCCTGTTCTAACTGTAAGAGAAGTTGGTGACATTTTTGATCAAGAGAAAGGAAAAAACAATTGCTTACAGACTGGTTCATCTATATATTTATTTCATTTAAAATTTTATGTGTAGGTTGCTTTGCCTACATGTGTGCTTGTGTATATATGTGCAGTGCCTATGGAGGCCAGAGGATCCCTTGGAACTAGAGTTCCAGACAGTTGTGAGCTGCCATGTGGGTGCTGGGAAGAGCAGCTAGGGCCTTTAATCACTGAGCCATCTTTTCTGTCCATCCATCCATCCATCCATCCATCCATCCATCCATCATCCATCCATCCATCCATACATCCATTTATCTATGTTGGTAAGTAGGTGAACAGGGGCAAAGAACGTGAATGGAAACTTTTTTAAAAATTTTATTTATTTAATATATATGAGTACACTGTAGCTGTCTTCAAACACACCAGAAGAGGGCATCGGATCCCATTACAGATGGTTGTGAGCCACCATGTGGTTGCTGGGATTTGAACTCAGGACCTCTGGAAGAGCTGCCAGTGCTCTTAATCACTGAGCCATCTCTCCAACATGTGAATGGAAATTTTAGACACAAATACAGGGTTTCATAGACATATTTATGGTTACAGGCTGACCAGAGTATAGTGTGTTAACTCTTTATTACTGATGGGTACCCGAGAGAAAGAAAGGAGAATTGATTAATTTGGCTTCCTGCTGCAGAGGTCTTATTTAATGATCGTGTGATCTACTGATGTGGGTCTAAGGCAAGGCGGAACACCTTAGTGGGGAACATTGGGGCAAGGCGGCAGCCTCATGATGGACAGGAGGCAGAGAGCTCCATGAGGGAAGGAGGCTCAGACAGAATAAAGTCCCCAGGAACCTGCCCTAGTGACCTGCCTTTATCTAGGCCCCATCTCTGGTATTAGCACTGATGGTGCTGATGATGACTTCTCCACAAGTACCATCAAATTATGAAGCCACCATTAGACTCAGAGCTCCCAGGATCCAACCACCCTCAAGACATACCTTTGAATGTTTCTGCTTTGGGTACCAAGTCTTTAATTCTTGACTTGTTAGTGGCATGGTTTAGACTCAATCCATAATACAGGGGAAGAACATTCGAGAAGTAATTTCCATCCATCTCTGTCTGTCAGTTTGTTGTTGTAGCTGCCTTTAACTTAAAGAATATTTAAAAGTAGGTTTGCAGCATCTTTTGCATCTCAGGCGCTGTGATATATGCTGATAAGACGGGAGAAACTGGGTCTGGAGGTGCTTAGGAGTTGAGAACACATGCTACTCTTGCTACTGGATGGCATTTCACCACACCCTGTAACTCCAATTCAAAAGGACATTGCATGTATGTAGTGCACTTACATATATGCAGACACTCATACATAAACAGAAAATAAAGACAAATATATCTTTAAAAATATAACTGCAGGGTGGTGGTGGTGCATGCCTTTAACCCCAGCACTCTGGGAGGCAGAGGCATGTGGAACTCTGTGACTTTGAGGCCAGCCTGGTCTACAGATCAAGTTCCAGGACAGTCAGGACTACACAGAGAAACCCTGTCTCATCCTCTCCAACCCCTAAAAATCAAACCCCCCCCCCAAAAAAAAACCCCAAAGACTAGGAGAGAATAAAACATCATGTCACAGGTACAGAGAGCTCAAGGATTAAAAATAAAGGTTGGTGAAAGAGTTTGGTAAGTTCATTGTATTTGAGTGAGAAGGAACTCTCCTCCAGCAGACAGTAGTCAGTGGGCAGAGGCATAAGTGGAGTATCTGCTCTGCCCAATAGCATTTACCGAACCTTAGATAATGTTTTTGTTGTTCATGCTTGTAGCCAAGGGATGGTGTTTCAAAATATCTTACAAAATCTTCTTTGTTTCAGCGTTAGGAATTTTCCCTCTTGATCAACCTCTTCCATACATTGTTTACTTTGGCATGCAGAAGTCTATTGCAATGATCTGCTTTTTTGCATATATGTTTTTATCTGAAGAATCTCTCCAATTATTATTTAGGTTGGCAACTGTTATCCTATTATGGTGAATCTTGATCAACATGATTGAACTGAGTCTGCACCTTATTTTAGACTCTGAGACAACACTTAGTGTCAGTCAGTCAGTCAGTCAGTCAGTCAAATAAGTCAGTAGGATCTGACCTAATGAACAGCCAGGGAGGCTGAGACAGGAGGATTGCTATGAGTTCAAGGTTTGCCTCAGCTACATTGTAATATCAGAGCAACCAGCTGTCTCGGTATCATCTTAGCATTGCATAGGTAGAATGCCCTTATAAATGTACAAGTTTGGTACTGGACTTTTTCCTATTGTTTTTAGCATGCCAATGAGGCGGGTCGGCAAAAGTCTGATATAAAGACAACTAGCAATTTAAGAAGTAACTTGTTACTTCTTTTACAAAAAAAATGTGGACCTCTAGCTGGTTGGTATAAATTTGGCACTTTTTAACATATCACATGGTATGGGAACAGTTCTGTAGACGTGAATTGGTGAGGTGGGCTGGGCACAAGCTTGTGAAGGACTCATGTGAAACAAAGAATGTAGCATAGAACAGAGGAAACGTTCAGCCGGTATCCGTCTCTGGCTGGAGACTGCTGTCAGTTCTATCCTCAGGAACGCTTGTAGAGCAGTGGTCCATTGTGTAGCTGCAGTTCCCCAGACCTGCAGAGGTCGAGCGTCTGGGGTGAGTCCAGCTGTCTGTTTTATTCAGCAAGCCTTCCAGTGGTTCTGATGCATTGTGCAGTGTGAGAGCCACTGCTCACGAGCAGGGCTGTGAAATCGCCATACTATACAAAGAGAGCTACAAATGGATTTAAAAAACGCCAGCATTTGTATTTTATACATTAAAAGACCAATTCGACCTGAGAAGATAGCTCAGTCAGTAATTCGTCTGCCGTCCAAGCATGAGAAACGGAGTTAGGTTCTCTGGAACCCATGTAGAAAATGCTGGTGTGGTATGCAACTTTAGTCCAGTGCTGGGGGAGCCAGTGAGCGATCTCTGGGTATATTGACACCCTGACTTACAAAGTAAGGTGGAAAAATATCAAAGACTGACCTTCCACACACATATATACACACGTACATGTACCCGCATGCAAACATGCATATGCACCAAGTGCACATCCATATACCATGCATACATTTACACGAAAGGAAAGGACTGATTTTTATCTTTAAAACATTAAAAACTGAATACCTTTTTTATTTCTTTTTAGTTTATAGGTGAAAAAATTTAAAAGATTAAATAAAAGTAGAAGCACATGGGTCTCTGTGAGTTTGAGGCCAACATAATATGCTTCAGGCTCGCCAGGCTAGAGTTAGGCTCTGTCAAAAAAACAAGGTTAAAGGAACAGTGTAATGATTTTTTTTTTTTTTTTTTGGCTTGAATTTCAATTGTAGAGTCAGGTATAGGATAGAATTAGTGTTCCTACCAATTGAGAGGAAGAGGTTGGTTTTAGAGCAGTCCTTCTCAACCTGTGGGTCATGGCCCCTTTGTTGGCAAACCTCCCCCTCCAAAAGTATTTACATTATGAGTCAGAACGGTAGCAAAATAAGAGTTATGAAGTAAAACTGAAATAAGGTTATGGTTGGGGATCCTCACAACATGAGGAACCGCATTAAATGGTAGCAGTGGTAGAAGGTCGAGAACCTTCTAGAGACTGAGAAGGGCTGAGGAGAGCACACAGTTGGCCCTTTCAAAGTTGCTTCCAAGGCAGACAGAGCCAGAGCAAAGCCCTTGGGTTACCTTTTTGAGTAACCCACAGAGCTTCAATATTATGGCCGTACGAACTGTCCTTCAGAAATGCGGTTGAATGCCTATCGATCCTGATTTCTGCAGAGGTAAAAGTTTTACCTTGAGCCTTCCCTGTGTGACTTTAAGGTTTAGCCCTGCTCATTTGGGCCTGGAGCCAAAGCTTAGTCAAAAGAATGGTCTCCTGTGATTCTTACCAGGGAACTGTTTCCAAGATCCAGTGTGTAACTTGGCTTCGGGCTAATGACCACCAGGCTCATTTCACATGCTCATTATACGCAAGTGGCCAGCTGCCATATCAGACAGTGCAGCTCACATTGTGTCACTGAACTTGCTGTCCTTTGAGGTGAGGGAACTGACTGACTGTGGCAGAGGTTTGAGAGGTAGGAGCTTTCAGGATTGAAAATCCTGAAAATTTCTGTATAGTTGGGGTTGGAAGAAATGGCTCAATGGTTAAGAGTGCTTACTAATATTGCAGAGGACGAGGTTTGGTCTCAGGACCAACATGTCGACTTACAACCATTTATAACTCTAATTTTAGGGAATCTGACACTGTAGGCTTAGATTTTTCAAAACCTAGTTTAATAAAGGTTTTTAGGCACTTTAACCTCCTTTTTAGTCCACCACCCACCAGAGGTAGTGTAAAGGAAGGGTTACTAGGGCAAAGGAGGATGTGGGCCCTTTGGGACAATTCCAATCTTCGTTGTCGGTATATCAGCAATTTAGGTCACATGAATCAGCAGCAGGAGCTCAGTCCACTTGCAAACACCATTCACAAGTCAGTGATGGCATTTCAATCCAGAAGAAACTCTGGGGCTCTGCCAACAGGCCTGAGTCTGTGCAGAAGCAGCAAGAAACTGCCAGATTACCACTAGAAGTTCTTTGTTGTGTTCTTTATCTATGAAGTCACAACAAGCAATGATCAGAGAAGAAGGCAAGGCCACAGAGAAGGAGTCAATGTCACAGAGTCATCAGTGAAGACCAGCATCAGCAAAGCCCAGTGAGGACCAGCAAAGAGTGGCGAGGCAAACCAATGCAAGATCATCATCCACTGTCTGTTGGGCTATACTTATACCCTTTCCAAACACCACATGTCCTCTCAAGGGTCTGCTCCAGCAAAACATCCCTCCATGTGTCCGTTTCAGCAGAAACATCCTCTCATAAGACAATTTCCAGAAAAACATCACACGACACAACTAAGTTTTTGAAGAAACTGGACATTTCTACTTCATGACACCTCTTCTGAAACCAGAAGTCTCCTTCACACATATGGTGCCCATATATACATTTAGGACAAACACATACACATCAAATAAACAGACAAAAGAAAGGAAGAAAGAAAGGAAGAAAGAAAAGGAAGAAATAAAGGTAGGTGGCTAGGGTTAGAGTGATGGCTCAGTGATTAAGAGCACTTCCTGCTTTTCCATAGGACCCTGGTTCAATTCCCAGCACCCACATGGCAGCTCAAAATTGTAAATCCAACTCCAGGGATTCTGAGACCCTCACACAGGCATATAATGCATGTAAAGTAAAAATAAATAAAATTATAAAGAAACAAAGTGCCCATGATGAGGGGAGCAGGTGTGAGTGTTCAATGTCAGAGCGGCCTGGGTACGCTTGGTAAGGGGGGTCCACGGGTGCCCTGGGTGCAGGTGGGCTAGCAGGAATGGCACGGTAGGAGTCTAAGAGAGTGGCTCAAGCTTTCGAGTTGGAGTATGTAATTTCCTCATGTTCTAGCTTAGCGTGGAGGCAGGCGGAAGAATCTTGATTGTGCCGTGCTTCTCCAATGGGAGCTGATCTGCTTAGGATGGGTATTTAGGTGCACCATCCAGGTGTGTCTGAAAGAAGAACTATGTGTGATGACACAGTCTGGCCTCCATTTAGAGAGATGCGCTCCTCAGAAGGGCCTGGTGGTCTGTGGAAACGCTGCAGTCGGTCCACAGCTGGAGCTTTGAGTCTCTGGAATTACATGCAGAGGAGACGACCTTCCTTTACCTAAATAAGCAGACACGAAGCATCAGCTTGTGCTTCTTCTCTTGGCAGGATCGTCTGCGTCTTTTCGAGTTAGTTCATCGACAGAATTGTTTTATTTTTGGGTCCTGTTCACCTGGGTATGTTATGTGGCTTTGGTCATGGCAGGACTCATGTGGAAATTTTCTTTGAGATGATTGCTAGTGGATTATCTAGTTTTACTCATATCGAGACACAGCTCCAACCCAAAAGCAGTGTTATTTTACCGTCAAAGGATACTTATTTTCCTGTTTTCTTTCAGTGGCTAACTTAGTCTGTCCAAAGGCCCAGTCATGTCCTCAGTTTTGGGTTAATTTACTGTATGCTGACAAGACTGCATCAGGTATGACTCTCTCCTGCTGTGCTCTTAGCAGCTTTAAGGCCGTGGAGCGCTATAACTGCTCTCTTTTGCACATGAAGGCATTTCCTGTGCTCTTGAGAATTGTCAGAGTTGAGATTTGATCCCATGTTGGAGTGTAGATAAGAGTTGTTTAATGAGTATTATTACTCTAATGGCAAGTCTTAAGTGGCTTGGTATGCTTTTTTGAGGCCAAAGCTGGGCACTTTGAGCTTTTGTGTGATATCTTTACCTTTAGGGGCACTTGACAGCCTGTAAAGAGTCATGTGATCCTTTTAATGAGTCTCTTGGGAACTAAGGAGATATCTGACTTACATTTTGTGAAAGGCCCTTAGGGGTGATTTGTTCCATGTCTTAAGTTCTGCAAGAGTAGGACGGAGCATCAGCCATGTGTCCCTGACAGTCATGCTGCGTCTGTGTGCCATGCTGACCAGGCACTTACTTCTCCCTAGGAATGGAAGTGACAAGGTCCCTTTCTTTCCAAGGAGGAGAGTCAATGGCAGTATGTTGTTTTAGGTGAAGTTGTTTAAAGGTTTTTCCTCAAAACGTTTATTTTGTGTGAACACTGTCCACTTTACCACTGAACTCTGTTGGTGCAAAGCTCTCGTCTGAGGGAATGAGAGATAGTACTACACTGGAGCCAAGTAGGAGTGAGCACTGAGGTGGAAAGGTCTGGTTTCTTTGCAGACTCAGTTGTGTCATGTTCTGTTTTTCTAGAAACTGTTATGAGAGGATGTTTTTGCTGAAGCAGATGTATGGGAGATGTTCTGCTAAGAACAGGCATGTGTTTCTCTGGAGGCACCCTGGAAAAAACACATGTGATGTTCTGTTAGAGCAGATGCTTGAGAAGACATGTGGTGCTTGCAAAGGATATAAATATAGCCCAACGGACAGAGACAGGGCTGTGTGGTGCTGGCACACGTTGCCATTCTTCACTGCCCAGTGTTGGGTTTCGCTGGCAATGCTGCATGATATTGGCATTCTTACCATTCTTCCTTGGTTATCGTGAGTTCATGGAGAGAGACACACCACAAAAGCTGGTGGTGTTCCAGCAGTTCTTGGGGCTGATTGGCAGAGCCTTGGACAGGTTTCTTCTAGATCAACCTGCCATTGCTGATTAGTGAGTGCCATGCGAACTGAACTGCTGATCTCCTGATAACACAGACTGAACTTGCTCCAAGGAAATATTTCTAAACAGGTCAACATCCGCCTTTGCTCTATTAACCTTTCCTTCCCACTACCTCTGGTGGGTGGGGGATCGAAGGGAGGTTATTTATTAAAAGTAGGTTTTTTGTTTTTTTTTTCTATTTTTTTTTTTATTAACTTGAATATTTTATATACATTTTGAGTGTTATTCCCTTTCCCGGTTTCCGGGCAAACATCCCCCTCCCCCCTTCCTTATGGGTGTTCCCCTCCCCACCCTCCCCCCATTGCCGCCCTCCCCCCAACAGTCTAGTTCACTGGGGGTTCAGTATTAGCAGGACCCAGGGCTTCCCCTTCCACTGGTGCTCTTATTAGGATATTCATTGCTACCTATGAGGTCAGAGTCCAGGGTCAGTCCATGTATAGTCTTTAGGTAGTGGCTTAGTCCCTGGAAGCTCTGGTGGCTTGGCATTGTTGTACATATAGGGTCTCGAGCCCCTTCAAGCTCTTCCAGTTCTTTCTCTGATTCCTTCAACGGGGGTCCTATTCTCAGTTCAGAGGTTTGCTGCTGACATTCGCCTCTGTATTTGCTGTATTCTGGCTGTGTCTCTCAGGAGCGATCTACACTTCTGCACTTCTTTGCTTCATCCATCTTGTCTAATTGGGTGGCTGTATATGTATGGGCCACATGTGGGGCAGGCTCTGAATGGATGTTCCTTCAGTCTCTGTAAAAGTAGGTTTTAATGACATCTAAGGTTCCAGACCCTGACCTGGGATACAGCCTCATGTTGCCCCAAATGACAATGATAGTGGCTACACAGACTTTATAGTCATAGAGCAAAAAGTAAGTTTGGCATTGGCCAACTGCCTTGGTGAGGAAATTGGGTGTGTGTATTAAAGAAAAGTACAGAGATGTCTGCTATAGGTTTCAGACATTATTTGAAGACAGTCTTGGTCTTTGGTTTTAGGAAAGCTATTAGTTAGCCAATTTAACATGGCTTTAGCTGGCATTTGATGCCTTAGGTCAGATTCAGAAAGTGGGTGCTAAGTAACTGTTAAGGAGACTCAAAAGAGCCAAAGATAATTCTGGACCTGTGAGATTCAGTGGTTCACAATTGTGAAATTCTTGATAGTGCTTAGAAGCTTCTAAAAAATATCCATCCATCCATCCATCCATCCATCCATCCATCCATCCATCCATCCATCCATCCATCCGTGTGTGGTGCTTACATGCCCTGTTGGCATGTGTGGCAATTAGAGGACAATTTGTGGGAGTTGGTTCCCTTCGTTTCCATGTGGGGCCAGGTGATCAAATTTAAGACATCGGACTTGTGAGCAGATGCCTTTACCCATGGACCTCTAGAATCTTTACTATAGGTGGTTTGTAACAGAATCTTTCCCCAGGAGCTTCAGTTTATAAGAACTCCTCAGGCTTGTTTTGTTCTCAGGCAGAGGAAGTTACTCATTGTCTCTGAACTTGCAGTTCTCCTGTGCCAGCCTCCCACATAGCTGCAACAGATGTGTTTCACTACACCTGACTCTCTTAGGTTTTCCATGCTTAGGAAATATCAGAAAAGAATTCTGAGCTGAGCTTGTAACCTTTTTGTTATATGCTTAAAAAAATAACAAATGTTAAGTATCTTTGTGTAATGTTCTAAAGTTGCAGAATTTTACTATATTCCCTACATTTAAAAGCATAATTTTTTTTAAAAAAAGATTTACTTATTTTATATGTATGAGTGCTCTATCTGCATATACACCTGCATGCCAGAAGACAGCATCAGGTCCCATTACAGATGGTTGTGAGCCACCATGTGTGCTGAAAATCGAACTCAGGACCTCTGGAAGACCAGCCAGTGCTCTTAACCGCTGAGCCATCTCTCCAGCCCCTGAAACCATAATTTTTGTGTTGTGGTTTTAGCAAAATTGTGTTTGCCTTGGGTTCTTCATTTTCAAACTTTCATGAAAGTCTTGCTGGGACTGAACAAGCAGAACCAAACCAGTTCATACTGGCAGTTTCAGGCTGTGATTGGGAAGGCTCTCTAACATAGGTTGTCTTTCCCTGGCTTGTTCTGTCTTCTGTAATGATGTCTGTGTCTAGTTTCTGGCTAACTAGGGATCTCCATGCCTTTTCACGTACTGGGCTACATTGTTGCGAGTTTACGTGGCTGCATACTATCTGTCTTTTTTTAACCGAGTACTTTTAAGTAATAATAAAAAGATTCCTGGGCATATACCTAAAAGATGCTCCAACATATAAATAACAAGGACACATGCTCCACTATGTTTACAGCAGCCTTATTTATAATAGTCAGAAGCTGGAAAGAACCCAGATGTCCTTCAACAGAGGAAAGGATATAGAAAATGTGGTACATCTACACAATGGAGTACTACTCAGCTATTAAAAACAATGACTTCATGAAATTCTTAGGCAAATAGATGGTACCAGAAAATATCATCCTGAGTGAGGTAACAAAAGAACACACATGGTATGCACTCACTGATAAGTGGATATTAGCCCAAAAGCTCAGATTACCCAAGATAAAATTCACAGACCACATGAAGCTCAAGAAAAAGGAAGACAAAATGTGGATGCTTCAGTCCTTCTTAGAAGGGGGAACAAAATACTCATAGGAGGAAATACAGGGACAAAGAGTGGAACAGAGATTGAAGGAACGGCCATCTAGAGACTGCCCCATCTGGGGATCCATCTTATATACAGCCACCAAACCCAGTCACTATTGCTGATGCCAAGAAGTGCTTGCTGACAGGAGCCAGATATGGATGTCTCCTGAGAGGCTCTGCCAGAGCCGTACTGATACAGATGAGGATGCTTGCAGCTAATCTTTGGACTGAACAAGGGGACTCCAATGGAGGAGTTAGAGAAAGGCTTGAAGGAGCTGAAAGGCTGAAAGGGGTTTGCAACCCCATAGGAAGAACAACATCGACCAACCAGACACCCCCCCCCCACAGAGCTCCCAGGGACTAAACCGCCAACCAAAGAGTACACATGAAGGGACCCATGGCTCCAGCCGCATATGTAGCAGAGGATGACATTGTCTGGCATCAATAGGAAGAGAAGCCCTTGGTTCTGTGAAGGCTTGATGCCCCAGTGTAGGGGGATGCCAAGGTGTTGAGGTGGGAGTGGGTGGGTGGGAAGGGGAGCATTTCTATAGAAGCAGGGGGAGGGGGATGGGAGAGGGAGGAACTGAGAAAGGGGATAACATTTGAAATGTAAATACATAACATATTTATAAAAAATTAAAAAATGAAAAGATTCTAAAGCCACTGTGTTCACTTAGGCACTCTGCTACATTCTCTTCTGTTAGTTCATGTGTAACTTGTAGTAGACTTGTTTGATTCTTGAGCCCTGGTGGAGGTGTTTTAAGCTGTAGTTTTACACTACTGATCTGATCTTGAGAGTAAACTCATAATATGCCGATTCACCTGGCTCAAACATTCTTCAGAGATTAGCTACTTAGAGATTTCTGGCCTGTTCTTTTCTTGAGGGCCAAGTTTAGCCAAGTCCGTTGTTCTGGGACCCACCGAGGCGATGCACTCTATTCTGAGAGTTACTTACCAGTGCATGCCACATTTGCAAAGTCACACAAACTCGTTTGCAGTCTCTGCTTGTTTACTGTCGCAGTCTCAGCAGTGACGTCACTTTCTTAGCTGCCATGTTCAGTGTGAGTAACCCGCATGTCTCCTGTAACTCCTGATAGCGGTCCAGGTCAGTGCTCACCCTCAGGGGAAAGCCAGCTGAGGGCGGAAGTGGTTAAGCTGGGCGGTTTGAGGTGAAGAAAGGGTGAGGCTGAGCTTGGGCTGGTCTTCAGGTGCCTTCAGTCCCCTCCTGTGTGCTTAGCCGCTTCTGCACAGTTCCTCCCCCAAATGCATCACTTTGCATTTTGTCATTGTTATTTGCATGTATTAACTGTGGGGCTTTCATTTTAATGGAAGAACATTTAGAACCAAAACTTGAAGTATCATTGTATTAGCTAATCAATCGTTTGGCCACATCTGCTTTCTGTAGATCTTTTCTCTTCCTACTCTTCATAGCCATAGCCGCTCACACATATCCCACACTAATGCTTTAGGGTTTTAGAGAAAGTGTTACCCATAAGCAGTGCTTAGTAGTAGGGCCTTACATTGGTTATTTAAATTCTCAGAGGAATCATTGTAACACGTCTATTACTTCATGGATAATTTTCTTCTTTTGCTGTCAGCACATTGATTTCAGTGTGCTGTGCTTACCTGCTGGAGAGTATCACACTGTATGACTGTGTTAGGTCTTCCTCATCTACTTCACAAACAACAAATATATGTGCCTCTTTTCTTTTTTTCTTTTTTTTTTGCTGTCACAATTTGTGCTGCAATAAACAGCCTGGGGGGCGACTCCCCGGGTCAGCATGTCGGTTCCTTGGATGTACTCCCCGGGTCAGCATGTTGGTTCCTTGGATGTACGTGTAAATGCTCAAGAGTGAAGGCTGAGCGCTCTGGAATCGACAGTCTTTCCTGCTCCAAGGTCCTAAGAACTGCTCCTCAGGCAGCTCATGTACAAAGCTCTGCTTGCTGAGGACATCGGAGCTGACGATTACATCATCCTGAGCTGACAATTATGTCGTCCCGTGCCCCCGCTCTCTGAAGTGAAGTCCCTGTGATCCTGAGAATCTCTGTGAATCCCTTGAAAATTCTCATTTAATTTCTGTCATCACAAAAGAACTGTACCAATTAATATCATTATTTTGTGTGCTTTTGGACTGAACCTTGCCCTTCATAAATGCTATTCGAGCACTGAACTACAGAGTCGCACCCGCAATTCCAATATGCTTAATTCCTTGATGGCTAAAGAAACCATCTGATTTGAGCCTTACATGACAGATGTTTCAAAGGTACAGGGTCAGCACTTCCATCCTGGGTGACCAACACCTGCCTGACCGAACTCAAGCCACTCAGTAGGACGGTGCATGCCTAGAGCTGGGAACTTAGCTAGCTCCTGGTAGCTGGTGAGGTGCTGGGTCTGAGAGGAGAACCTTCTCTTGCCACTTTTCTCACTGTGTTGTGGAATAGTTTTTTTTTTTTTCTTATAAAAAAAGGACAAGCTTGGGAAGGAGGCGGTTGATTTGGGTGGAGCTGCAGGGAGAATGAAATTCACATACGGCATATGAAAATTTCAAAAAAATTATGTATATATATAAATAATTTATTTACTTTTTCTTCTCTGTGTGGCCCTAGCTGTCCAGGGACTTGTTCTGTAGATCAGGGTGGCCTGGAACTCAGAGATCCACCTGCCCCTGCCTCCTAAGTGCTTTAAGGATTAAAGGAGTGGACCACCATGCCTGACTAAAATATCATTATTTTTAAAAGAATATGTTGGCATGCTGCTGCAGTAGACCAGTGTATGGCTACAGTGTTAGGAGAGCCACTCAGAATGCCAGCTCCTCTGTCCCACGGGTGGAGCTGCAGGTACTGCTGCACACCTCATTGTGTACCCCGTTGTGTAGTGACCTAGCTGTACGCCCTGTTCTGTAGTGACCTAGCCGTACACTCTGTTGTGTATGTGACCTAGCTGTACACCCTGTTCTTTAGTGACCTAGCTGTACACCCTGTTCTTTAGTGACCTAGCTGTACACCCTGTTCTGTAGTGACCTAGCTGTACACTCTGTTGTGTACATGACCTAGCTGTACGCCCTGTTGTGTACATGACCTAGCTGTACACCCTGTTGTGTACATGACCTAGCTGTACACCCTGTTGTGTACATGACCTAGCTGTACACCCTGTTGTGTACATGACCTAGCTGTATGCCCTGTTGTGTACATGACCTAGCTGTATGCCCTGTTGTGTACATGACCTAGCAGAGAGGTTGGGAATGCCCGACTTTCACACCTATGGTTTGTTTTAAAGTTGGCTGAAGCTGAATACGCATATTTTGGAGGATGTTATCTTTGTTACTAAGTTTGTTGTGACATTGAACTTTTTGTAGTTGTTCCACTGAGGGCTGTAGAAGGTTGAAATGATCAATTTTTTGATTTTCCATTTAAAAAAATTTTATTAGTTCTTTGAAAGTCTAGATGGCCAAATTTTCATGTGAACATAGAGGGATGGGCGGAAGCTCCCGGAGCACCACCCTTTCCCACCCAAGTTATAACTTCCCACAGGCACCAATGTCATTTCTGTCTTTAAATTAAAAATCAAACTTTTCTGGTTCCCTGATCTTCAAAAGTTAAAAACTGGTAGGACTCAACTTTCTGGTGTGTAGAATTTGGGGTAATACAGAAGGAAAATGGAGTGTGATCTTGGTATGCAATGTGTGGACATAATATACTTAATTTAATCCTGTTCTCCCTCATTTTTTCTTGGCAGTGTAAAGGGTCTAACAAGCTGCCCCTCTCATGTCTCCTGCTCACCTTCAAGTAGAGAATACATTTTACAGTCTTAGACTTTATGTTTTACAAAAGTATATGTGTTTACTTCAGTTTAAGACATTTCTGTAAGACACTGCTCCTCGTCTGAGTGCTTTCAGGGTGTTCTAGGAGGCAGCACTAACTTCCTTTTGCTCTTTGTGTTTTCCCACCCTTCCAGGGTGGATCTATCTTTACCAGCAACTACTAGATAAGTCGGTTTTTAAATTTTATTTTCTATTTGTGTGTATGTGTATGTGCATGTCCATGTAAAGGTAAGAGGACAGACTGCAGTTCTATTCGTCCACCATGGGTCCCAGGGATCAAATTCAGGTCTTCAGAACTGCATGACAGGCACTTTTATCCCCAGATGCATATACTGTCCCAACACAGCATTTTCTTAAAACTTGATTATGCAACTTTTCTAGTTTTAACTTTCTGATTTAGACAATAGTTTATTAGCTGTGACTTAAAAAATGCACAAATGGCAAACAAGGAATTGATTTAACAAAAATTAACTTTTTTAACTTTCAAAGGACACGTAGGAAGTAAAAAGCAAATGCACAGAATAAGGTCTGATAGTTGTGATTATATCAAATATAATCAAATATCTCTGACGAAGGCATGAGTCTAGAATATATCAAGAATCCTTATAACAGCAGTGAATGAAAATCCGGTTTGAGCTTGGTGGTGGTGCACCCCTTTAATCCTAGCACTTGGGAGGCGGAGATAGGTGGATCTCTGAGTTTGGGGCCAGCCTGATCTAAGTTCCAGGATAGCCAAGGCTGCTTAGAGAAACCCTGTCTCAAGAAATAATAAGAAAGAAAATGGAATTTGAATAATAGTTATAGAATTTAAATAGACATTCCTCTAAAGAGAGCATAAAATTGTCATTTCACAAGCTTATGACAGACACTTGTTCAAGTAACGACATCCAGCTGGTTAGGATGGTGTCTGTCCTTCATCCCAGTACTTGGGTCTCTGAGAGGTTGAGGCTAGCCTGATCTACCTAGTTTCAGGCTAGCCAGGGCCACACAGTGAGTTCCTGTCTCAAAAACCAAAAACCCAAATTCAAACCTCAACCAGTAATGAAGACATAGGCATAGGCATAGTCAGGCCTCATCCCATGTGTGTTACGATTTTTATTACTCATTTTCTTAATGTCTCAAGGCATTAAGATATACTTTCTACAGACATAGTTAACAGTATACTAGAAGTCAACTTGGTAATCTTGGATTTTTATCCTTCAAATCCTTTTTTGTGCCAGAAAAAAAAGTCATAACTTATGACTTCAACAAATTAAAAAATGAAAGAAACATTTTATTAGTTACTAATTGTTAAAATTGAAAAATCCTTAAAGCCACCACTTTATTATTTACTTATTTATTTACTAAGTACCTAGGCCTTGAGAATGGTGGACTGATCTCTGCCTCTGAAGCACACCCCTAGTCCTCAGTTTAAGTGCCGTAAATCCCTGTGGCTTGTGGCATTTCTGATCTTGCACTGTCAGTCTGCAGGGTCAGAACTGCCACACTGGACAGAGGCTGCTTGTGATGGGCCACCCCGCGCTCTCTCTCCCGTCTCCATGTTTGCTGCTCTTCTTACGGGGGACGTGTCTGTAGGTGAGGTTTCCCTGTGGTAACTCAGTTCTATTCTTAGCACTTTGTGTATACACCGAAAGTCTCAGCTACAAACAAACCAGAGAAAGAACTCCGAGAAAAGGTAAAATCCACAAGAGTCTAACTGCTTCCACCTTTTTTCTATTTTTCAATAGCGTGCTCCAGTCTATTCGCAGCAATGCCTAGTGGTGTCCCGAAGTCTCAGTTCTGTGGAGTATGAGCCTAGAGAAAAAGTAAGTATTTTAAAATACTCTCAATGCTAGGCTAGACTGGCTTTACTTTCCTGTTGCCACGTGATGTTCAGTGGACTGACTGATTGTAGTGATACTGTAATTACTTACTGCGTTGGTGAAGTACTGGAGACTACTTTTCTATTTTCCCTTTTTTATATGTGTGTGCATGCCTGCGTGTGTGCGTGCCCGCGTGTGTGCATGCCTGCGTGTGTGCATGTGTTCATGTCCACCTGGAGGCCAGAGGAAGGCAGCTGGGGTCCCGCTCTATCGTTCTCTACCTTAGTCCCTTGAGACAGGGTCTCTCACTGAACGTGCAATTAGGCCTTCAGCAAGCCCCAGGGTTCTCCTGTCCCCTCCTCTCACTGTGCCTGGGTTATACGCACTGAGTAGCCATTAGTAGAGTACAATTTGAATTTGGTAGTGTTTCTCAGTAGCATCAAAGGTGTTAGAATATGGATTCAGGGGCGATGACGTAAGTGGTTAAGAGTTTATTTCTCAGCTCAAAATTGCCTCTAACTACGTTTCCAAAGGATTTGCTGTGTTCTTGTGAAATATTGAACTGTTTTATGTATTGTTACAATCTGGGGTATGAGGAGACCTGACCTTCCTTATAGTGACCTCAATTCTTGTGTATGCTGGGTATCTCACACCAGTGCAGGGGTAAGATGTAAAGAGCTTGGAAGGGTTCCTTTTATGCCCAGTCCTCATAACTGCTTAAAGGGAGGCATGACACGGTTCCTGCCACTGGAGCATCGTCAGGCTGGTGATCCCACATGTGCTAATGGTTGCTGCTGCCTTGAAGCTGATCTGCTGTCTTTACTACTCCTTTTTCAATCTCTCTTTCTGGTGAATGTATTTACTCCATTATTCAGAGCTAATCACTCCATAATAAAGGAAACTGATGCAATTCTCAGGAATGAGGAATGGAGGTGGTCATGAGGCTGGGGAGGATGAGGAACAGGCCTTCTGCTGGCCTTTAGAATCTAGACAACATTAACTACAGAGGCAATAAAAGCCTACAGTGGTCCTTTGTAGGCACTGTTTGTTGTGAGACTTGGCCTTGAACTTGGAATTATGAGGAGATACATGTACTCTCCGGTTCAATGACTGCTGTATTAAGTAACCAAGGTGAACTTGGGGACACCAGGTATAGTGAGTTAAAGTGATCTCAAGAAGAAAAGGTATGGATGAGAAAAGAAGGAATCTATAAAAAACAAGCAAATGATAGATGGGTTTCTCTCGCAGGAGGGAGGCTTATATACAATCTACAAGCAAATAATATTAGAAGGAGAATATATGAATGTGTGGTGGTTTGAATATGCTCAGCCCAGGGAGTGGCACTATTAGAAGGTGTGGCCTTGTTAGAAGAATTGTGTCACCATGAGGGAGGTGGGCTTTAAGATCCTGGTCCTAGCTGCCTGGAAGCCAGGCTTCTCCTGTCTGTCTTTGGATGAAGATGTAGGACTCTCAGCTCCTCCAGAGCCATCTGCCATGTTCCCACCTTGATGATAATAGACTGAACCTCAGAACCTATAAGCCAGCCCTAATTAAGCGTTGTCCTTTATAAGAGTTGCTTGGTCATGGTGTCTCTTCTCAGCAGTAAAACCCAAACTAAGACAGAGGCCATGGAATTGCTAGGATAAGAAACAAAGATTGAGAATTAGAAGATGATGTACAAGCATATAAAAAGCTAGCACTTTATTTTCTAGTTAAGTGAAGGGTTGGAGATGACAATGTCTGCTTTACTTACATAAATTTTAAAACTTTGTAAGTAATTATTCTAACCTTAGTAGTCTGTCACTTTTCTGTACTTCAACAATTACTAATGCTGCTGTCTGCTGTACCAGGAAAATGCAAGAGCTACCCAGCTATCAGCGAAGAACAGACAGTGTAAAAACTATAAGGAAATGTGCTTTCGCTTTGTGTTTAATTTCGGTTTTAAGGAAGTAGAGGTTTAAGATCTGGGATTTATAAAATTTATGAATCTAAAAAATTATTAACAGTGGTCAAAGCCTTGATTATGTAGCTGTAGTGAATAAAAGACTGGGTTCAGGCTCTGGTGGAAGAATGAAAGAGAATGAGAACAAAGAAGAAAAAAGAATGGGTAACAGGAAGAAAGGAGGAGGAGGAATGAGGAGAATCTCTGGGCAGAGGGAGAGCATGTGAGCTGACAGCCTGCATCCACTACTGACTCAAGTCAGTATTGAGTCAGCACCGCTCCATCCCCCCTTCTCAGGACCATCCTCACGCTGAGGCTGGACCTTGGCTCTTTTAACTTGGGATTCCAGAGAATTAGGGCTACTAATTCTGGGTCTTCGGTGTGGCAGAGTATCCTGGTGGTGGGAATGTCTGGTGGATGCTGCTTACCTCATAGATGATAGAGAGCAGAGGGACAGTGGGGTCCTGGGCAAACTCCGTCCAGCACTCAACCACAGGGACCAACAATCTGCTTTCTTCAGCTAGGTATTTCCTGAGCTTCCCCATGTAGTATCTCCTGGTGGAGCTACCCTTTGTTCAAGTCTTTTGTGGGGGTCCCTTAGTGTCCAAAGTATAGCAGTTTTCATTTGAACCTGTCATTGACTCCTTATTAAAATTAAATTAAATTAATTTTTATTTTTCTATGAATGTATATATGTATGTACTGGATATGTGTATGTGTGCATACACATGTGTAGACATCTGTGTGGAGGCCAAAGGTCAATGTCAGATATCTTCCTTTGATTGCTCTCCACTTAATTAATTAGTTAGTTTGTTTATTTTGAGACAGGATCTCCTTTGTAGCCCTGGCTGACTGGAATTCACTATGTAGATGAGCCAGGCCTCAAACTCAGAGATTGACCTGTCTCTGCTTGGGATTAAAGGTGTGTGCTGCCTCATCACCTTTCACCTAATTTATTGATACAGTGTCTCTCAGTGACTCTGGATCTCACTGATTGGCTTTATTATCTAATCTTTGAGCTCCAGGGATCCTTTTGTCTCTATATACCTTCACTCCCAGTGCCCAGAGCTCGAGCCACAAACCTTGCCATTACCCCAGAGTTAGAGTCACAGACCTTGCCATTACCCTAGAGCTCGAGTCAGACATGTGCCAATTCACCCAGCTTTTGTATGAATGTTGGTGTTTGAGCTCAGGTTCTCAAATTTGCACATGGGTGCTTTACCAACCGAGCCATCTTCTCGGTCCTTGATTTCTTCCTCATTCAACATTTTATTAGTGACTCATATCAGGTTAAAATAATGTAGGAGGAATATATTTATCAATAAGAAATGCATCTACTTGGATAAATATGCACTGTCAAGCATTTTTACTTATTCGCTTATTTGAGATGTGATCTCAGACACATGATTCTCTTCCCTTAGCCCTCTCAGTGATGAACTACAGCTGTGTATAGCCATGTGTATCCCTACAAGAAGTTTTTAAAGCTTGAACATGTTAATTTGTTTCTTATTTGCTCTTTAAAACAAGACTTGGTTTAGTGGTAATTTGTTTGATGTGAACAGCAGGCTTGAGAGGCTCAAAGTTAGGATGGGCCAGCTCAGTGTTAGGGCCTGCTTTTATGTGCTTGATCTCAGGCGGCATTTATGTCAGATAAAGAGAGCCTGTACTGACACACTCTCCTCGTGTCAATCATGGGGTGCTCTGGCATGAGTACTGCATTGAATTTGGGTCTTCCCACTGGTTCCCCTTGCTGACCACGGTATCCTGCTGCTCAGAAGCATTCAGTACCTGACTGACTAGAGTTCTATTTTCACTCCTCCACGGAGTACCTGGAAGACAGAATGAGCGCATTCCTTCTCATATTCTATGAATGGGAGAAGGGCCTGGTGGTTTAGAGCTCATTAGATAGGCTTGGCATAGAGAACAGAAGGCAAGAAAGAAGAGAGCAGAATGGATGACTAAGAAGGGCTTCAGGAAACTTTGCACCATCGTTAGTGCAGCTACAGAGTAGTCCTGGAGGGGCCCACTGCCTCATGTGGTACCCAGAGCTCTTGTGTGCAAGGGTTCGGGCTCCTGAGTTCTGGTTCTGCTTCTCTGTCTTTCTTCAGGGCACTACCTTAGCGGAGGCCCTTACAGAGAGCGCAAAGTCTCTGTTCTTTAAATGGCAGTCAGTCCTTCCCGTATCTGCTGTGTCTGTCCTGAAGTCCCCTATTTTATCTAATGTGTAGCCCAGACTGAAAATCCTTGTAGCTTTTTGGAGCAACCTTCTTTCTTCAGTATGGCTGCCTTCGTATATTCTGTTCATGCCACCACTTTGCTGTACGCAGGATCCTGGACACAGCGTTAGCATAGCACTTAGCACAGTTGGTGTGATCGCACCATGCTGTCCACTGAAGGTGCAGTTGATGCTGATAATTGTTTATGTGTGTGTGGATGGATTCAAAATGGGCTTACTCCGTGTGTGCATACTCTCAGACACGTGCAGCCTATTTGGAAGACCAGCTTTGGGGCAGGGACAGGGCATATCTTCAGTGCTTTACATTTTCTGAGGGGCTGAGGGATGGCTCAGCTGTTAACGCACTGTTGTTGTTGCAGAGGAGCACATCTTAGAACAATTTGGCTCCATTTCCAGGGTGTTCAAAACCCTCTTCTGACTTCTACCAGTACCGAGCACACACATGCACACACACACATTCAGACAACATTTATACACATAAAAGTAAATAAAAAGTTTCTGAGGCATAGATATCTGATTTATTTAAAAGAAAATTCGTTGCTGGAAGGCTGCCGCGCTGATCCATATTGAGTTTGTGCAGTGCTTGAGTGTGTGAGGTGTCAGGTGCCAACATTGACTTTCACACGCACCGTTTGCTGGTTACACAGATAGCTTGCAGGCTGGCACCAGTGCCAGGAGTGAATACCAGCCACTAGAGCTAACAGGTCTGTTTTTTAAACTTTCTATTGATTTTTTGTGAGTTTCACATCATTGTACCCTAATCCTACCCGTCTCCTTGTCCCTTTGTTCCTGCCCCTTACCTTCACAACCCCCCCAAAGAAAATACAAAACAAAAATAAAGAAAAAACAAAGCGAAAAACCAATCTTGTCATGGAAGCTGTGGTGTGTCAGTGTGTCCCACAGTGTACCCGTCTGACCATACACACCTTTACTTGCAAATGTTCATTGCTTAGTAATTGGTCTGGTTAAGAGGCCTCTGGCTTCTGCTACTCCATCAATACTGGACGCCCCCTGGATCCTCTTGGAGATCCCACAGCTGTGGATCTGCAGGATTGGCCCTTTGACACCTGGCTGGGAGCTGAGTTGTTCAGCCCACTCCCTCTCCTGTACCTACACCAGTAGGGTGAGCTCTCCAGCACTAGTTAGAACTAGACTGTTTCAAATGCAGCTCACATGGCTACGTGTGTTTTTCTTAGGAAATACATACTGTTCAACAGTTATTGCTGCCATTTGGATAAAGGAAGGTGACGACCTCACAGTCTCACACCTGGGTAAGAGTAGATTATCTCAAGGGTCCATGTGACCGAGACTGTGACTGCCTCCGAGTTTCTTTAGGTTGGGACTTTACCAGGCAGTGCGGTTGGTCTCAGGCTGGTAGTACAAGGCACGTGTGTTACAGAGGTTAAGTCTTTCCAGTTTTAAGATTTCAAATTTTCCATATAGGCTAAACTACTATCTTCCCTAAGACGCATGAGTGCCTTCTATTTTATTTTATGTGTATGAGTGCCTACCACCATGTTGGAATGTATACTATGTTGTGCCTGGTGCCCCAGGAAGTCAGGAAAGGGTATTTGGTCCCCTGGACCTGGAGTTACAGATGGTTCTGAGCTGCCATGTGGGTGTTGAGAACTGAGACTGGTTCTGGGAGTTGAATCCAGAAACTTTGATGTGGTAGGCATGTTTCTTTGTGGCAATCAATATAGTTTAATTATTTAATAAGTTAACCTAATCAATTGGTGCTTTAATCAAGTTATTATAGTGCCAGCTCCAATTAGATGAATTTAATTGCTTTCTGGTTGAGAAAGGAACATATTATTTATAGCATTTACTATTACTCTAGAAAGTAAATGTTTATTGATAATTGTGGAAAATACTGTTTTTTGTTTTTGTTTTTTAAATCTCAAAGTAATATTAATGATTTTCTTTTTTGTCTCTTGTCAGACTTTTGATAAAATTCTTATTGCTAACAGAGGAGAAATTGCTTGTAGGGTGAGTAGATTTGAATTATTTTCTGTTTCGCTTGGAAATACATTAAAGCTCCTTTGCATGTGGATCTTAACAAGTGCTGTGTTTTGACCAGGTCATTAAGACTTGCAGGAAGATGGGCATCAGGACAGTTGCCATCCACAGTGATGTTGATGCCAGCTCGGTAAGTAACTTGTTATTCAGTCCAATCAGGACTTATTTGGGTCTACTAGAACAGAAGCGAAAGACACTTGCTTTATGTATCCTTCACTTGCAAAAGGTATGTTCACTTTCCAAAACCAATAGTTCCCTGTTATCACAAACATAGTGGAAGCATTACAATGTCTTAACTAAGTTTTTTCTCCAAGATTTAGACCAAGACTTCCAGGCTTGTTGCTGGTCAACAAAAAGCTTAAGCCAAAGCCTGAGAAAGTTAGGTTGGGAGATGGGTGGGGCTGTTTACACAGTGCCTGCTGTGGGCATCTCCCCAGCATAGCCCCAGCATCACTCGGGAAGCTGGCATTGCCCGATCTCCCCAAATGTGTTCACCCGGAAGTTTGATAAAGGAGAGAGAGGCTGATGCTGATTGGATCTGAGCAGGGGAAGGTGCAGCATAAAGCCTTTTTAACACAGCAGGCATTTTCTAACAGTAACGAACTGTGAATGAGTGCAGAGAGATCCCGTGGGGAAAGAATGCAGAGCGTTAGAGCTTCATGGACCGAGATGTGAGCCGCTATACTTAAGGCACTGTTTCCCCCTTATATCACTTCTAATAGTTCAGTAATTAATTTAGTAGAAAGATCTTTAAAGTATGGTGATTTTAATAAAAGGTGTTCTATTTGAAACTGTTACTTATTTTGTCTTACTGTGACTTCTGTTTAAAAAATCTAGATGAAAGAATTACAAACTAGTTTGCTGAAAATAGATGTTAACTACATAATTTATTTGATGGCTGTATTGGAAGTATCTTTTAGTAAAAAGTAATTAAATTTGTTTTGCATATACAGTTTGGTTTGAAAAAATTGATCCTAGATCCTTTGCTAACTTTTTAAAAATTTGATGATTTCAGTAGTAGTTATTTTCATCCTCATGAAGTTTCTGTTCACGATGATCCACTAAGAGGAGCTGGTCTTAGTGCAGGACCCGGGGGTCTAATTGGGTTGTGTTGTGTTTGTAGACGATCCTGCTTGGGTTGCTCTCATTCCTCCTGTAACCTCAGACTGCGAGCTCTGTGCTCGCTTTGGTGCATCTGCTCTGATATGTCTGTGCCATTTTAAATTTTCTGTAGGTAAATGTATATTGCTGCAATTGTCATTAGTTCGGTTTGTGTTCTGTAACCAAGCTGAGTTTTCTGATTGTACTTGGAAGATACTGCTTGGTAGTTTTCCTGTCTTTGGTTGGTATCAGACTGTCTTAGCAGACTGGGTGTGGTGGCACATTCATTTAATTTCAGCATTTGAAAGGTGGAGTCCTGCACGTCTCCGAGTTCCAGGTCAGCCTGGTCTAGAGAGTGAGTTCCAGGAAAGCCAGGACTATACAGGGAAACCCTGTCTTGAAAAACAAAAATAAAACAACTACCAAAAAAATTTAATTGAATATCTTAGCCTTGTGGATTGAAAAGTTTTCTATTTTGATAATGATCAGGTAAATGGAACTGGAAACATTTACAAAGTGTTGGCAATATTAAAGTGTTTGGTAAGGCCTGCATGTGGTTTCTTTTTGGGTAGGTTTTTTTACTTTTTGCTTTTTGTTTTTTATTTTTGGCGGATTCTCTGTTGTTATTCTGAATTCGTGTGTTTCTAGGAATCTGTCCACGCCATTTAAGTTTTCTGGTTTATTGGTAAGACGTTGTTTGCAGTATTTATTTTTTAACATTTTATTTCTATGAGTGGGTAGTCATATCTCCATATTCATTCCTGACTTTAGATGTTTGAGTCTTGCTTTCTTTCTTGGTCTCATGGTCTAATCAGACTATGGCAACATAGTACCATAAATGTGATAGCTTATAAACAATAGGAAATTAATTTTTATAATTGTAGAAATTGGGAAGTGGAGATAAGGGCACTGGAAAGTTTGATGAGAGCTTCCTTTCTGTTTGCAAATGAAGCTTTTGAGCTGTAATCTCACATGTGGAAGGGCTGGGAACCTTTTTCATGCATCTTTTGAGCTTGGTAATCTTATTCACGTGGTCTTGACTATGACCACATAGCATCATTAGACATGCTAAGTAATGTTCCAGAGACAAGAACTATAGAATGGTGGATAATAAAGGCAAAAATAATTTTGAGTTGAGTTTCTAGTCTACAAAGGATGTGATTTGAATTAATGTGAAAATTAAAATTAAAAATTTAGGACTTGCATGAGGACATGCAGGTTTTATACAGGAAAGCTAAATATTTCATGTTAATCATTTCTGAGTTACTTTGTATGTTTTGCTTTCTAAACCCTAGTAAACATAGTGTTTTTGTTTTGAAATTGAACAAAGTGTAAATGTGGAAGGATGGCCTGGAGTAGTGGTTCTCAACCTCTCTAATGCAGTCGAGTCACCTCAAGTCACGGTGATCTCTAACCATAAGGCTATTTTCATTGCTACTTTATAACTGTAATCTTGCTACAATTATGAATCATAATGTAAATATCTGTGTCTTTTTTGATGGTTTTAGATGACTCCTGTGAAAAGGTCATTCAACTTCAATAGGGGTCTCGACCTACAGGTTGAGAACCTCTGGCCTAGCGGTTTCCCAGGAAACTTGACAGGGAAAGCACATTCTCAGTTGGGGTAAGCTAGGGCCATTCCTGTTAGAGGAAGGGGAGGAGACAGCTCTGGAATAAGGCTACTGGATCTTGGGAAGAGGGCTGATGTGAGAGAATTCCTTGACTTGCTAATGAAGGTTTTATCATAATTATGTTGACTTATAAGGTACAGGACAGACTTCTCAGCACAGTGAGTCCCTGTTTACTGCGACTTTAGGCAGTTCCCGAGAGGCGTGGACTGTATTTCCTTGGTTTGGTGAGCAGATGGTGACTTTGGAGACTGCTGCATCTCCAGATGCACTCAGATGCCCACCATCCATCCTTCCTCGTATTTCAAGTGAAAACTCTAAAATGTTTTTTCATGTAAAGGAATTAAGGTATTTTCTATTAAATTACTAAAGTTAGAAACTTGATTTTTGAGAAAAAAAGATTTTTAGTCAAGCTAAATTGAGAAGTCTAGACTCTTCATTTCAGAAGAGGAGAAATGATTCTGTGTTTCAACTCTTGGCCCTGGCTTTGCTGTTCTCCCATTTCATTGCTGTGTACAATCATTTAACTGAACACTGTCTGGTATTCACAGGTGGGAAACAAGGCCCTAACATTAGGAAAGTATTTATGGTGACTTCTGTCGCACCCAAAACGCCTGCTGTTTGGAGTGTGACTCCTGGTGGGTACGGAGTCTCCACCTTAGGACTTGGTAATGAGATAGAGTGGTGTATTCTGGGATGGCTAACAGTAAGGTGAGGTAGTCATCATGTTTTATGCCTACCCTTGATAATATTTCCCTGCTGGCTGGGGAGGAATGGAGGACAAGAGAACTTCGTGTTGCTTAAGTAATTAGTGTATGTTGGCTCCAGCTGAACAAGCTGGAGGGCGGTGATGGTACCTGGAACTGGACTACATCACCGTACACTGTGGTATGAGACCCGAGGCAAACACTAGCATTTTAGGAGGTTGTTGGAAAAGCTTCATTTCATGTCTTTAAATATATATCATCATGAATTAGTATATTTATATCTTGGTTAGCACATCTCCAGTTTTTCCTCAGATCCCTACCAAGATTAGTGCAATTGAAATGTAATTGTTTTGAGCGTTTTCCTCCTTTAGATGACTTTCAGGCATTTTCAACTGTTTCATGCTGGAGAAGAGTGGTTTTTTTTTTTTTTTTTTTTTTTTTTTTTTTTTTTTTTTGTTTGCTTGTTTGTTTGTTTCAGTCTGAGACAGGAGTCTTGTTCAGTCTCCCAGTGTGACCGTGCACTCATCTGCAGCCGACCAAAGCCTTCTGGCCTCAGCTTCTCCAGCAGTTAGGATTTCAGGCTTCTGTGTTACCGGGCTTAACGTGTTGTGTTTAAGTAGCATCTCTTTTTACATTTACTTTATTATATCATCATAAATCCTTTATCTACTTATTTACTTTCTATCTCTCTATCTCTCTATCTCTCTGCCCGCCTGCCCGCCCGCCTGCCTGTGTGTGAGTGTTTTGCCTACAACATGCCCATACATGACCACCATGTGTGGGCTTGCTGTTCACAGAGGCCATAAGAGGGTGTTAGATCCCCTAGGACTGGAGTCACACAGACAGTTGTGGACCACCTCGTGGTTTCTGGGAATTGAATTCAGGTTCCCTGGAAGAGCAGCCAACGCTCTCTTGGCTCTTTAACAGTGGAGCCATGTCTCCAGGCCTGCTGTGTGCACCTGTCAGGTGTGTGGTTAGAGGGTAATTTGCAGGAGTCCTTCTCCCACCACCCTGTGGGTGTAGGAATCAAACTCTGGACACCACAGTTGGTATTAAGTGTCTTTGCTTACTGGACCATCTTGCCAGCCTCTTAAGTTAATACTTTCTTTTTGTTCCTTTGTCTTTTTTTCTCTAGATAGGGTTTTCTGTATAATCACCCTGGCTATCCTGGAACTTGCTTTGTAGACTGGGCTGGCCTCGAACTCACAGAAACCTGCCTGCTTCTGCCTCCTGAGTACACCGCCACGCCTGGCTAGTAACACGTTCTTAAGTTGCCTTTAGGATATAGCACTTCCTAACAGTTAGGCCACCCTTGAGAACCTAGGATTGTTCTGAGTATTTTTATTGGTATTAAACAGATACTGTCATCCTTCAGTGAAGAATTTCCTTAGCATATAAAGTCCACCAGAGAGCCACTGGGCAGCTAGCTGCTCTTATGCTGCATTTGGAGGTCTCATTGATTAGACTTACTCTGGTGATTAGGTAATTAAAATGCTATTAACTATTTTGGGGAGGGGTGTTAACAGGGTGTGCAATGAGGTTTCACTGCGTTGCCTTGAGCACCTTGGCTTTAGTGATCCTTTATCCTCACTGTCCTGAGTAGCTGGAACTTACCGTCAGGGCCTTTGGGCCCAGCAAATCAAAGGGTTTTTGAATGGGATATTTGCTTAAAATCTCACTGTTGTTCACTTTTCTTATAAAACTTAGCTATTCTTTTTAGAGCAAGATATACTGTATATACTTATGCAAATTTGAAACATTAGACCTTTCCTTGAAGAACTAATCAGGAAAAGAATGCATTTGAGATGTTTAGACATTTTTTCTGCTATTTTTGTCTTTAGAAAAACTTATTCTGCAGAAACATTATACTCTCTCAATTTTAAATGTTTTGATTATCTTGGCTTAGCTAAATTACTTCCTCTGCATTTTGGGGCAAAATGGAATAGGATAGGATCCCTGGTAGGAATTTGTTCACATTAATATGGCTCATCAGGGACATTATATTTAATTGGAGACCCTGCAGAACAGTGGCAGGAGGCTTGGAGAGAATGATTTAGCATTAGCAACAGCCCGTCTGGGAGCTGTGCACTAATCAAGGTGCTGGAGTGTTAGTGCTGGGGATGATGGGAACTATGACGATTATGACATGTAAGCATGCCTGTGCGAACTGGACAGGCAATGAGTTAATCAAGACGTGTATTAAATGGCTCCCATGCTGATTCATTATTATCTACCGTAGTGCCTGTCATGTTGTGTATTTAAAAAATACAATTATTGCCGAATTCAGTATGTACTCAAGCTAAATTCAGCCTTCACTCTCTTATTTTCAACAAAATAGCCTCGATTTGCTTTGTCCATATAAAAATAGAGAATTGTGTCAATTGTGCTGGTTCTGTGAATTGCATTTTAAATAGTTCCCATCCGTTTAACAGAGTGTACCTCTGACTTCATGTTCCTTTAAGAGTCTGCTTAGCCCTTTCTTATGTTCATCATAAGTACTCTGACTCATTTCCTTCTGCATAAGTGATCTGGGTTCAAAACTGCAATTTATGTGTCTTTATTTTTCAGGATGAGAAATAATTCAAGCATTTCAGAGAGAAACTAATATTGAATACATGGTGCTATAGAAGAATCAAAGCATTAACCTTTCCACCGTCAAATGCTCTAGAATCAGAGAGGGTGGACCCTCCTCTGTGTCGTGGGTGGGCTCTTTATGCCAGGTAGACCCATTCTGGGCCCAGCATGCGTAGAGCCGTCTGCCATGAAGCCATCCATTAGAAATGCTAGAAATGTACATATTTTTGGGGAAAAGGAACTGATAAATTGAATTCCTTTAGAAAATAAATTGAAATGCAGCATAAATCCATAAGCAAACTGTATTTTATCTGTAGACAAATTTATATTGGCACTGTAGAGATGAACACAGTTTTTAAAAATTATAAACACTGTCAAATTTAATAAAACTTTGTATGGAACTGTGACCTTTATTTATTGACTTAATTAAAGCAACATTATGGCTGATGCTTGAAGTGCTAGCCTGTGGGTGGCTGTTAGTGAAGTCCGTTATCCGTGCAGTTTGTGATAGTGGTCAGCAGTGACAGGAGTCAAACTTGCAACCAACACCCTCCCTTGGGAGCTGTGGGCTCAGCAGGCAAAATTGTCACAACCCAGCAAAGCTGCTTAGCTGACTGATGGCTTAACCCCCTGGTGTTCAGGGTAAGCCAGTCATTCCAGTGAGGAGGGGCTGTGACTTTATCCAGGAGTTGGGCAGAAATTGCATCTGGACGGAAGAAAAGTCTTGGCATTAATGTCTTCATGTATGAACTATTAGATTCATTTGTATGTTCATGTAACTGGCCATTTAATGGAACATTCCAACTGCTTTTCCTCCTACTGTGTGTGATGGAACTTGAACCCAACGCTGTATCAATGCCTGCCAAATGCTGCATGTCCTGAACTCGCCAGAACTTTTAAATAAACAAAGCCCAATGCAAGACTTACAACATTTTACTCTTTTGGTCTTAAGTTTTTACTATAAAGAAGGACACTGTTGCTATTCCTGTTGCTGTTCTCTCACTTGGACAGCAACGTTCACTTAGCCCCAGCCAGGTGCAGGCTTTAGTCTTCTGTTTACTGTACCAACATTTAACAACTTGGCTTTTGCAGCAAAAATTCTTACTAGCAAAAATTAAGAAGGTCCTGGCACATACTCTCCCATTATTATAAAGGGCAGATTTCGACAATCACGTCACAGATCAGAAGTTAGGGCTGGACTGCAGCTCACTGGTCAAGTGTTTGCCCTTTGTGACTAACCCACCCCGAGCTTGGTCTCCAGCAATATATACACATAGTGATTTGAATGACAGCTTCAAAGGAATGAGTGTATTCTACTGTTATCTTACCTCGTGATGTGAAATAAGACCTAATCATGGCCTTATTTTTCTCTAAGCTTGTATTTAAGGGGGACTGGAAGTCCTGCCTATTGGTTAAAAGTAATCAAATATTAGAAGACACAGCTTAGCCTCACTCTTACGTTCTAGAGTTTACAAGGCACTGTGTATATGGCAGTGAGCTGTGCCAGCATTATTGCTTATGTGCTGTATTGATTTCCTTTCTCATTCCTATGGCCAAATTCCTGGCCCAAAGCTACTTATTGTCTCACAGTTCTGACAGATGTAGTTCACACAGAGGGGGTAGCATGGCAATGGGAATAACTTGTTCTGTGGTATCAACTAGGAAGCTGAGGCAGAGGCATGTCAGTTCTCAGATGGCCTCTTCTCTTTTTATTCAGTCCATGGTATGGTGTCACTCACATCTAGTTCACAGCCGCACCCAAAGGCTTGCTTTGCTAATGCCTTAAGGCATTTATTGATGCGATGGGGCTAACAGCTGAAATCCAGTGCCCTGTTATTACTTGATATCTGCAGGGTACTAGAAACGCACAGACTTATGCAATGGGACCACTGGTTTCAGACTGGAACCGTTGCTTCCAGAGCTGCGAGGACTACCATTTGGTAGACTGCAGTGCTGTTTCAGGTTCTTTGTTGCCCTTGAGTAGTGGCCTTCTGTCCTCTCTAGCACACTGCTTTCAATACGAAGTGTGTGAAAAGCCCTTCATCCATCCATCCATCCATCCATCCATCCATCCATCCATCCATCCATCATCCATCCATCATCCATCTATCTATCTATCTATCTATCTATCTATCTATCTATCTATCTATCTATCATCTATCTATCATCTATCTATCTTTCTATCTATTTTGCTTTTCTGAGACAAGGTTTCTCTGTGTAGCCCTGGCTGTGCTGGAACTCCCTCTGTGGACCAGGCAGGCCTCGAACTCTAACCCAGGGTCATTTGCCTGCCACTGCCTTCCTAGTGCTGGGATTAAAGGTGCGTTACCACTGCACCATGAGGGTTTGTTTTGTAAGTCAGTGCAGTTTACAGTGTGAGTGAGGAAACATCAGTGGAAGAAGAGTGACCTGGAACAGCCTGTTCTCTATTCTCATGGTGCTTGTGTTCCAGTGGTAGAGGAAGGTAGATGTAATTATTGTGCTGGGTTTATGAGAGAAAGCAAATCTCTTCCTTTCTTTTCTGTCTCTCCTGTCTTTTTTGTGCTGAGGACCAGACCTGGGGCCTTGCACACATAAAGCAAGGACTCCACTATCCAGTTACAACATCCTCAGTTGTCCTTCTGACACCTGTGCTTGGATGCCTTGGGACGATTTCAAATTCAGAATCAGAGCTCCCAGGTTTCTGATATTTGTATATCAGAAACTATAATCAACTATAGAGCAGTTGATTATGGTCACTACTCGTGCTTTGGTTTTTCATCGCTTATTAATGACCAAGTCCGTATCCTAAGGGTTGGTGGCTTGGAGTACCTTTCTGCTCTGAGCCACCATCACATCATAGCAGCTTATATGGTCAGCAGCGTGACAGAAACTGCCTGGGTTAAGAATTCTGCGGCTAGAAGGTTGTGACCGCCTGATGTCATCACAGTGGTGGAGGGAAGCAAGAGATGGGAGCTTTGAGTTACAGGACACAGGGGCTCCGAATGCTTAAAAACAGCTGATGTGTGCTGTCTAGAATGGTGTTAAAAACTGTGGTTTCTGACGATGGGTTAGCAGCGGTGACAACAGCCAGTAGAAAACGAATGGGGAATGGATGTTTAGATGTCGGGAAATCTAGCAATGTCTCAATCATGCTAACATAGCAAAGGAAAAGTTTATATGGTGATCTGTAGATGTATATATAGATGTATAGAAACTACAAAAAGTTTGTAGTTTCAGTCATGAAAAATTAAAACATTTGAAAGATTCTGTCAGACTGGTAAAGTTAATTTCTTCTGGACTATTTTATTTGTTGCTGATTGTGGGGTGGCTTCTTAGTCTGTCATGTGATCTGGAATTACGGTCTGTGGCTCTGCTTTCCTCTTTCCTGGGTTTTCTCTCATTCTCTCTCTTCACCTGCTTCTTCCCATAAACCCCCGAGACAGTTAACAAAACAACACTCAGTTCTCCTGACTAGCGATTTCCCAGTGGCCCCAGCTGGCGTTGTGCGTTCTGGATCCATGTCTGCATCTTAAGATCATGTGTAGACACGTGCAGCAGGCCAATCACAGATGCTGCTTCTGATCTCGACTTCAAAAGCTGTAGGAGCTGAAGCAAAGAACAGGCAGCTCCACCCTAGCCTGTTGTTAGCTGGTGGCCATCTTGTCCCAGACTCATGAGGGACCTGCCCCTTGCATTTGGTGTTTCCTGCTTCCCAAGAAGCTGCTCACAGTGGGTCAGCACCGTGTGTCCTTGTGTGGTTTCCCCTGCGTGTCGTGTGGCTTTCTCCTTGTGGCTTCATGAGGTGAAGATGCTGTCCACATCGTCTTTGGACGGTCTTCACTGCTGTGCACTTGAAACAGGAGCTTTGAGGTGTGGACTCTGTGCAGTCCTCTTTCCTGCTGCATTGTGGTGCATTCATTGCCTGTGAAGACCGGAGAATGCCCATCACACCATTGTGTTTTTGCTTAATTTCAAAGATCTATTTGTACAGGCTCTGAATTTGGAAATAAACCTGTAATGCGACCACTTACAAGCTTTCTGAGTGTGAGTGAGTATGCCAGTGGCACTCAGATGTCTAGATGTTAATTCGACTCCCTCGACCTCCAGTCACTCACCTAGCTGCCTTTCTGCCTGTCTGTGCCGCTTTTAGGCAGCCATCATGGTGGCTGCCTGGTTGGAGCAGCAAAGTTATCCAGGATGGTCATGTTGGAGTTGCGTGTGAGGCTTTCTCTGAGTTGGAGCCCATGCTGAGGAAGTCTTCTGGAGGACGTGGGGCAGGTGTGCGTGTCTGCTAGAGAGCATGCACGCGGTCTGAAAGCAAGAAACGGTGTTGTGAAGTGGTTTATTCTGTTGACAACTGCATGTTGAGTTGATTCTGTGAGTCAGTCATAGAATAATTCTCAGTCGATGCTGTATTCCCCAAATGGATACTAGATATTGAGTAAAGGAGCCTTTATAATTAAATCTAGGCCAGTGTCTTTCATGAACTGTTCTAATTAAGTGTTGTAGATCCCGAGGCTGTACTGATGCGGCTCGCTCAGTGCTTTCTGAGCGGGGAGGAGATTTGGTTTCAAAATGGCAGAAACCACCCACTCTGTAAGGTTTCCTGTATAGATGTCTCCTGACTTCTCATAGCTGTCCTAAAATCTTGATTTTACAGTTTTGTAAAGTGTCACATCTTTGTAGAGACCCTCATTCAAGTTTGGAGTGTGGATATTTTCCCAGACTAGCTGTATATAATACGAACTTTTTTTTTTTTGATGCTGGATAGTAGCAGGAACTGAAATCAGGAGGGAAACAGCCAGCACACTACAGTATAGTTTACAGAGAATTTAAGGTAGGGTGTCCTCTAGGCTAGTTGCTGAGGTTTGGTTTGGAAATGTTCCTCAGATGACATGCTGAGAAGTGCTTAGTCCCTGGCCTGAACTGTTCTAAGGCAGTAGAAGCTTTAGGAGGTGACCTGTGCTTAAGGGGATCATGAGCCCTAGCCCCTCCTTCATCTCCTTTCTTTCCTTCCTCTCCTTCCTCTCCTTCCTTCCTTCCTCTCCCCTTCCTTTCTCCTTCCTTCCCTTCCTTCCTTCCTTCCTTCCTTCCTTCCTCCTTCCTTCCCTTCCTTTCTTCCTTCCTTCCTTCCTTCCTTCCTTCCTTCCTTCCTTCCTTCCTTCCCTCCTTCCTTCCTTCCTTCCTCTCCTCCCTCCCTCTTCCTCCTTCCCTCCCTCTCCCCTTCCCTCCCTCTTCCTCCTTCACTTCCCCTTCCTTCCTTCCTTCCTTCCTTCCTTCCTTCCTTCCTTCCTTCCTTCCTTCTCCTCCTCCCCTCCCCTTTCCTTCCTCCTCCTTCCTTCCTCTCCTTTTCCCTTCCTCCCTTCCTTCCTTCTCCTTCCTTCCTTCCTTCCTTCCTTCCTTCCTTCCTTCCTTCCTTCCTCTCCTTCCTTCCTTCCTCCTCCTTCCTTCCTTCCTTCCTTCCTCTCCTTCCTCCCTTCCTTCCTCTCCTTCCTTCCTCCCCCTCCTTCCTTCCTCTCCTTCCTTCCTTCCTTCCTTCCTCCTTCCCTTCCTCCCTTCCTTCCTTGCTCTCCTTCCTCTCCTTCCTTCCTTCCTTCCTCTCCTTCCTTCCTTCCTTCCTCTCCTTCCTTCCTTCCTTCCTTCCTTCTTTCTTTCCTTCCTTCCTTTCTTGCTCTCCTTCCTCTCCTTCCTCCCTTCCTTCCTTCCTTCCTTCCTTCCTTCCTCTCTCCTTCCTCTGCTCTTTTCTGAACAGGCAGAGGGATCAGTAACCTTCACATATACTCTCCACTGTGTGATTGTAGACCGCTCCTCCCAGTGAGCCTCAGGCAACCTTTCCTCTTAGAAGTGGGCTCGTGTCGTTTAGTGTCGTTTACAGGAACGGAAAGCTGACAGGTGGACTTAGCACACTTCCTTTTCTGTGTCTGTTTTTGGGACATAGTTGCATTTATCTCAGATTGGCCTTGGAATCACTGTGTGACACAGGAGGACCTTAAACTTCTGATGCTCCTGCCTGTCTCTACCTTTCAAGTACTGTGGTTATACACTATACACATATTTACACTGTGCCCAGTTTATGTGGTGCTGGGGCTCTAACCCAGTGTTTGGTGCAGGCACTCTATAAACTGAGCTACATCTTTAGTCCTTTAAATGTGGATGTGTGTGCCATTGTATGGATGGAGGTCAGGATACAGCTTTGGGGGTCAGTCTTCTCTGTTCACCTTGTGGGTCCTGTGGATTGGATATGTCTTAACTTACTGAACTATTTCATTAGCCCTTTAATACACTTTCGGCTAATGGTATAATCTATTTACAGTGGGATCACTGGTATGCAACCCATTATAAACGGAGGAACAGTTGTAGTTTTTCTTCTCAATTAATTATATTTTCACATATCAAAATTATACATTAAATAATTTGTTTTTTTGATAATTTCATATTGCTATCTGTTTTCATTACATATGAAAAATTGTGGCTTATGATTAAGGGGCCCTCTTCATTTTTTGTGTGTGCACATCAGGGGAAGATTCTTATTTGGCATGTAAATTTCATAACATTAAATATTTTCTCATGAGAATTAGCATTTGAAATGATCTTTTCAGATTATCTGGTCCTTTTGGTGAGTGTCATGGAAACAACACAAAGGGAATTGAATGTAGGTTTTATTTGTTATTTATGTTTACTTATTTAATTTATTTGAGATAGGGTTTCTCTATGTACCTCCGGCTAGCCTGAAACTCACTGTGTAGACCAGGCTGGCCTTGAATTGATGGAGATCTGCCTGCCTTTGCCTCCTGAGTGTTACATTTTGGCAAAGAGTCTGGCTATATTCTGTTCATATCTTGAAAATCTGAGTTGAATTCAGAAGTATGAGTGAGTTCATTAACAAGTAATAAACTTCCAGATGTGGTGGCGTAATCCCAGCACTTGGGAGACAGAGGCAGGTGATCCTCTGTGAGTTTGAGGCCATCCTGTTCTACAAAGTGAGTTCCAGGGCTGTTACACAGAGAGACCCTGCCTTAAAACACACACACACACACACACACACACACACACACACACACACACACACACAGACATACACACAGACACTGGCACAGACTCACACACAGATAAACTAAGGGGTAGAAAGATGGCCCAGGGTGTCTGATGCCCTCTTGTGGCTGAGTGCAGCAAGTACACTGGTAGTGCACAAATACCAGCTAAGTCCTAAGCTGTTTGTCAGGGGAGATGGCAGAACCAGGCTGTGGCATGGTTACTGCTCCACACTGTGCTGGTCAGCTCACCATCACTGTGACATGATATCTGAATTTAATCCCCAGGATCATAAAATACCAGGCGCCGAGGCACAGAACTGTAATCCTAGAACTCAGAAACCAGAGCCAGGAGGATCAGAAATCCAGGGTCATTTTTACCAGCATTATGGGTTTGAGGCCAGCCTCGGATACATGAGACATTGTCTCAGAAACAGAGAATGAACAAACAAACAAAAACCCCACTAATAAAAAATTTTAAATTGAAAATGTATTTTCTCCATTAGATTGAAGTTGAGGTGCTCAATTATATTTGCTGTGGGAATGTTCCTCTTAATAGAATGTAAGTCGGCATAAGCTCTAGTTTGCAATATTTATATTTATATGTTCAGGCATTTTCCTACTGAAGCACATGTCTTTATCCACACAGTTAAGTAATTAGATTTTTGCATGAGTGGTGCTGGCTCTTGAACTCAAGAACTCTCGACAAGCATAATTTTATTTTAAAAAAAGACAATGGAAAGATGACTCTTTAAAAAAAAATAACACCCTTGAAGTTCCTTATTTAGGAAAAATAGGCTGATCCAAGCAACTCTTCTACAAAGAATTAAAAACAATAAAATAAAAATATAAAACTGTTTGTGCATGAAAGAAACTAGCAGTCTCTTTTGAAAAACACTTGATTTTTTGGGTATGGAGCAGTCTTACTACAAACACATTGCTTTTTTAAAATTAATCATTGGATTAATTTGCCTCAGTTTAAAGTTTGTGATTGCTATATTTTTCTTTTTTTAAATTAAATTACTTAAAATCTGTTTTTTTTTTTTTTTTGGGATGGTGAAATATTTCAAGCATAAAGACTTTGGTAAGCAAAGTCTCTTCAGAATTGTACAGGTGCTTCTACAAAGTTAAAAAATAAAAGTAAACCAAAGAAAGTGCCTCCCACACTGTGTACAGCAATAACAACAATGTTCACCTGGTAGCTCAAATGGGGTTTCAAGAGCTTTTGGAATAAGGTCTTACTGGGAAATTCACTGTGTAGACATGTTGGCCTCAAACTTGCAGACATCTGCCTTTCTCTGCCTCTTAGTATTGAGATTAAAGGCATGTGCTGTCATGCCTGGCCCCAGTTTCAGAAGTTTTTTATAGTTTTTTTTTTTTCTTTTTTTTTTTCCCGGAGCTGGGGACCGAACCCAGGGCCTTGTGTTTGCTAGGCAAGCGCTCTACCACTGAGCTAAATCCCCAACCCCCCCAGTTTCAGAAGTTTTAAAAGCTAGCCTTTCTGCTTCACTCTGTTACTGTCTCTGTGGCAAATAAGGTAAGGGGATTCTAATTGGTCTCCACCTCTGCCCCGAGGCACATACTCCATCAACTCTGGCCCTAAGCTTAGCTAGACTGTGAGTTTGTTGGGATCGATCTGTCTGTCTGTCTGTCTGTCTGTCTGTCTCTCTATCTATCTATCTCCCCATCCTCTGTAGTGAAGGAGACAGAGAAGTAACTTATTTCTGAAGACAGAAAAGCAATCCTTTTAGAAGGTGTGTACAGCCCTTCTCTGTCAAGTCCACTGCAGTTTCAACCTTGTTGGGATGCATAAGGCATCAGAGTATTTATTAGAGCAATGTGAGTCAGCAGCAGCACTGTGTTGGACTCTGAGCTTGTCCTTGGCACGTTGCCTGGGGTTGTGAGGTGCGGAGAAGCTTTACCTGGGGTTGTGAGGTGCGGAGAAGCTTTACCTGGGGTTGTGAGGTGCGGAGAAGCGTGTCTACTGTGGCAACTAAAGAACCACAGGAAAGTTAGGTGCGCAGCACATGGAAGCTCTGAAGGCAGGACTAGAGTCTGGAGTTCCAGTGCCACCAGAGTCTTCTTTCCCCTTTTCTGTGTGTGTTCATTGAAGAGATTTTGGGCATTTGTGTATCTTTTAATTTTTCTCACCACACATGTGGCATTGCCAGATCCATTATTTGAGAAGGTGTCCTTTGGGTGTAGCTCAACTTTATCTTCAAAGACAATGACTTACTATTGTGGTGGTTTTCTTTTTTTCTTTAAAGACAATAGTTTTACCATTTAATAATACAAGTTATTAAATAAATAATCATCCTGAATATTTTAGCACATAGCATTGTTAGGAAAATTTAAAAAGAATTTAAAGCATAGTCTTTCTCTTGTATATCATCAGGACTGGTGAAGGAAATACACACATCATAATAACATAGATGGTAAAGACGTTCAAATGAAATTCTTAGGTGGAGTTGATTCATTGCCAACATTGTGAAAGTTCAGATTAAAGGAAGGTCATCCAAATGTGACGTGCCCAGGAAAAGTTCAGCACATCCTGTCAGAAATAAATTATATAAAGTAAGTGTGCATTTAATTCTCACAGCTATGCTTACCTGGAGCATGCATTGCAACAGGTTCATTAAGTTTTCAAAACCCACAGCTTTAATTACAACAACAAATTGATAATACCAGAGTCTGAGGTGTCTTAAAGCAACAGAGAAACGTGGAGCTGGGAATAAGCCAGGCAGAGCTGAGCAAAGGGAGAGAGCCTGCTTAGAAAGACAGTGTGTTTAAAAGCCTTAATCGAGGCTGGGAGCTTGCCTCATTAAAGGAGTGTAAGTATTTGAATATCTCATATTAAAATATTGATCTGTAACTTCCTTGAGTTGTTTATTATTTACCTTTTAATATGCAATGGCTTTATTACTTAATTGGAAATTTTTCTATGAATTAATAAAAGTAATTCAGATTTTTTCTAAAAGTCTACTTTGTTAATCTCTAGATCTTATTTCAAAAAGTGGTTTTTAAAAATTAGTTCAAAACTAAAGGTTATAACTTAGAAACATTGAAATTTTTCTACTGTAGATTTTCTCAGTGGGGAAGTGGATCATACTTCATCAGGTGTATGTTTATGCCCACTTTTATGTATCTGCCTTTCAAAATAATTAATCTGACTGTGAGTTTCTTAAGCTATAAAATCATTAGGAGATACCACTTCAAAAGCCTACTATGACTATTTTCAAAAGGGTAGATTCCTTTTGAAATTCAACAGTTTATTCTTTTCACTATTGAATGCCCACCTAACTTCCTTTTACGCAAAAACACATAGAACAAAACACAGTTATGTAAGTTGTCTTAAAAATAGACAGCACATGCCTGAATTTGATGCATTTAAATAGGTTGAGCATTTACTATACACATCTTCTTCCCTTTTTTCAAAGACGAAGTGTAAAATGGACAAGGCTCTAATGTGAGAGTATTTAAGTGTTTCTCAGAATTTTCTGGTTCATGTGTTATGATATTGAACTCTTTAGTCCTGGGCTTTAATTTGAGCCTGGTGCCGACCTGATGCTGTGCAGGGACTCATTGCATCCATCCATTCAGTCCCTCTAATTATCCCCACTTCCTGGGGAGCTTGCTCAGAACTGGGCATGAATGCGCCTGTTATTAAAACATTGGGCCAGTCTGGTTCCATGTAGTGAGATACTTTTTGGTATCGTATTTATGCATGGATGAACTGGAGAGGGGATACAGGTGTGTTATAGAAATTGTTTGGTTAGGCATGTGTAATAAATGAAGTCATGAGTGATGCAGACCCCGGACCTTTTTTGTTGCATTATTGTTTTTAGTTAATATTTGAAAAGAAATTTGATTCTATGGGTAACTGTGAGACAACCCGACTTGCAGTTTTGCATCTGTTGATGGGTGATTATAATTCTTTTTACAGAGCATCTGTAATACAGAGATTTTTCTCTTTAGGTTCACGTGAAAATGGCGGATGAGGCTGTCTGTGTTGGCCCAGCTCCCACCAGTAAAAGCTACCTCAACATGGATGCCATCATGGAGGCCATTAGGAAAACCGGGGCCCAAGCTGTGAGTCTGAATGAACCTATCTACTGCAGCTGTTTCATATGCAGTGAGCAGAAAGCTAGAGTTTGTATTAGAAAAAAATAAGGAAGAATGATTGAAAATGCTGTTGCAGTCAGTTTGTGTGTGTCACATGAGTTAAATGTGGTCGGATTTGCTACTGGAAATCAAAGGCTTTGCAGCATCTGGCAGTGTTGGTGGCTGATGCTGCAGGTGTCTGCTGGGTTCAGCTCTCACACCAGGGAGCAGCCTCGGTTCAGTTCCACATTTGCCAGGAAGAAAGAAATCCCAATTAGTTTTGAGTATTAACCCTTTCAGTAGAATAAGAGCATTAGAAACAAAAAACAAAGCCCCCAAACTTCTGTATTATAATCAGGTTCTGAAAAGACTGTTTAAATTCCCATTTAGTCATTTAGAAATTGTGCACACTCAGTTTCACTGCTAGAAATAAAATGTCTATTTGCTAATTATCTCAGTCTGTTAGTGTCAGCAAAATGCTAACAACTTAGATTGATAAATCCTTTCCCCACCCCCAATTTGGGTTGGATGGTGTCGAATCCAAGGAAGAATTAGTTTCTGACATCAGGTATAGTAATTTTCGCTTGTTGCTTTTAATCAGAGAACTAACTTTCCACTTAATGTTAAAGGCAGTGCTATCTGGCCCTAGCCAGGAATGCCTTAGCGCTCTGCTCATTTCTTTAGAAAGATGTGTTTAAATAAAACTTCTGTTCTATGATTCCATATTGTGGATTCTTATAGCACATTAGCACTTAACAGAAGTAAAACTTGTACTGTTTTAACCCTCGCTTGTCAGAAGTCTCCAGTGGAATTTTCTATTTAGATGAAATGGTGCAGTGAGTCTTTTCCTATTGTGCAGTGGTTAGATTATTCTGTTCCATGTCCCTGACACTTGGCTCGGGTTCAAACATCAGATTTGTAGCTGTTTCAGGTTCCAATCTGGCTCCTTCAGGAACCTGGCTCTCCTTTTAGCAGAAGTATTTTACCTTAGATTGCTCCAACACTGACTGATGTTGGTGTGGCTTATGGTCGGCTGTGTGGTAAAGTGAAAAATGCCTTGATTAGGACTGTACACTGGTTTATGGGGAAGATAACACCAACTAATTGTGGATGGACAAATGTGGAGGGAGGAGGGAAAGGAGAGTTACCAGAAGGGAAAAAATAGATGATACAAAGAACAAGTTAAACCAGATGTTCATCTGGGAGCAGTTTGACAGGCTCTGGGGAGCTTTTGAACACCGTTTGATATTAGAAATAAGGTATACTGTGGGATTTAGAGCTTGGGCTGGCTTGTTTGTTTGTTTGCTTGCTTGCTTGCTTGCTTGCTTGATTTATTTATTTAGGCAGAGTCTCTCTACATAACCCTGGTTGGTCTGGAAATCACTATGTAGACCAGGCTGGCCTCCGAGTCACAGCAGTCTGCTGGGGGCCTGTTTGTGGAGTGCTAGGACTAAGGGCAGGCACCACCACACCCTGACAGCCCGGCTTGAGTGCAGCTGCTCCTGAGGTTTTCATCTGTTTTGCCAGAGGTTGTAGATGGCAGCTCTTTGGCCCCCTAGCCCTTGGGAAGTTCTTTAAATTTGTTGGCCAGCCTCAGGAAAAGTCAGGTGAGTTTCTGTTGACAGAGTCACATAGATGCCATTGTGACCTGCTGACAGAGCAAAGGAAGAATTTGACTCTCTCGCAGAAAAGTGAAATGAGCTAGTCAGAGAGGAAGTCACCTTCAACAGTGGATACCTTGTGGCTTAGACAGACTTAGAATGTAACAAAGCTAAGAGAACCTTTTGTTTTCATTCCAAAGGTACACCCAGGTTATGGATTCCTGTCAGAAAACAAAGAGTTTGCAAAGTGTTTGGTAAGTCTGTAATAAGCCAGAAATGATTGTCTTATTCCAGAAAGCAGCATCCAGACACGAGTTGTTCACGTTAGACTCCTGAATTATAGAATTCTAATTGATTTACTGACTTTTTGGTGATTGTTAAAAGTGAATGTTTTCATTCTGTAATCCAGGTCTTGATGAGTGATTATCAGAATAGAGAAGAATTAAAGTTACCATTCGGATCCATTTGATTTGATCCATTATTTGATCTGACTTTAAAGTGTAAACATGGAGCTGGAGAGAAGGCTTGGTGGTTGAGTATACACTGCTGGTGCAGAAGACCCAGATATGGTAACTAGCAGCACTCTAAGTCTACAGCACAGCTCCCACTTCTAGCTTCTGTGGGCATTTGCACTCAGGTACACATACTCCACAGACACATGCATACATGTAATTAAAACATAAAAATAAATATTTATGTGAATAAGCCAGGTTGTTTGTTGACTTGCTATGGGTACTCATTTTTTACTGTGAGCATAGGAAATGAGGCCAGATTTTTCCCCATTTTTATTCTAAACAGTGACACGATCAGATCCTTTTGGTTTTATTTTGGGAAAAGTACTTTTAAATGATTTAAATGTTGCCCTCATGGCATCATCCTAGCTAGGCAGATTAACCTATATTTGTATCAAACTAATTATATATAATTATTTTATATATTATATATTTACAGATACTATATATACATTATAATAAAATAATTATATATATAAAATTTTTAGATATAATTATGTTCAAGATGACACTGAAACCTAAGTTTTAGGAACTAAATATGATTTTGATTAATGTTAGAATTTTCGTAGTTATTGGATCAATTATGTCAGATATTAAATTATCTTTTTTTCCTTCCTTCCCTCCTTCCTTCTTCCCTTCCTTCCTTCCTTCCTTCCTTTCTTTTCTTTTAAGATAGTGTTTCTCTGTGTAGTACTGGCTGTCTTGGCACTCATTCTTCAGTCCAGACTGGCCTTGAACTCACAGAGATCTGCCTGCCTCTGCCTCCTAAGTGATTGGATTGAAGGTGTGTGCTACCTCGGGCTTAGATTATCTTACTTATTCTAATATATTAGATTTCTTTTTGTCCACACTTTGTAACTTGTACTTTGTTCTACGGAGCATTGTTTATATTTATCACTTTCTAGATGAAACTCAAAGCTCTCTAAATTTAAATTGGAGCAGTTCTATAGATTGCAGAATAGAGTCTAGAATTGTCTATTGTAACTTGCTTCCTTTCTGGATTAAAAACGAAGCCACAGGGTAACATCTGTCAAGAAAAGTCAGGTGGAAGTATATAAAGGTATAGATTATAAGGTATGATGTTGTGTACCCGAGTTGTCCTTGTGTATACCCCTTCTCTCTCTCTCTCTCTCTTTCTCTCTCTCTCTCTCTGGAATTTTCATGAAAATTTTGCAATAAAACATGATTTGCAAGCTGGAGAAATGGGTTAATGGTTTAGAGCGCTTGTTGATCTTGCGTTTTCATAGAGTGTAGTCTTTTATGTTTACATTTGTGTAAAGTGTTGGAAAGCTGATGTCTGTGGAACAAATATATCCTGCTTTTTTTTTTTTTTCCCGGAGCTGGGGACCGAACCCAGGGCCTTGCGCTTGCTAGGCAAGCGCTCTACCCCTGAGCTAAATCCCCAACCCCATATCCTGCTTTTTATCGATAAAGTTTTATTAAAGCCTACCCATGCCCACTCATTTATGTATTTGTCTATGGCTGCTTTTGTCTTGGAACAGCAGAGATGAGTGGCCTGCCAAGCCCTAGAATACATGCCATAGCCTTTTTAGAAGTTGGTGACTCTGGGTAGAGATGCGTGTGTGACACTCAGGAAAGTTAAACGAGATGGCCAGTGTGGTCATCCCAGATACTTGCTTGGCATTTCTGCCCAAGGCATTGGAGGCTATGAAAATGAGTCAGGTGTAAGCCCCACTCTTCACGGCTTCACAGCATAGGTGCGTGATTTTAATTCAGAAAAGAAATCACTGTGAGGGATCAAATTTTTCTCTGGATCAAGATAAAACTATCCCTCCACTTGGCTATTCGTATTGGAGAGGAGAGTGAAGAAGGACCCGCCTTTCTTTCCTGTCTCCCCGAGCTGTTTTGATAATCTTATCTTCTTCATTTCCTTTTGCCAACAATGCTGCTCCTCTACTGACCCTGACCACTCAGTGCTGCCAGGTAGGCGGCCTCTCTGCTGTCACATGCTCCCCACACTTTCCTCACTGCACCGAGCCTCTCCCTGCCTTTTCCAGCTTAAAAACACCGCTCATGGTTAACTTTCCTGAAGATTTTTTTTGCCTTTTTAATGAGGTAGATATTATCCTTCAGATTTCTAGAATACTACAGAAGTTAAAAAAAAATTCTTTCCCTGGCATACTATTGTTACGTTAAAATTGTTGCTGTTTTAACCTTTCATTGATGAACTGAAGAGCCTTTGTTTTTATCAGTCTCTGCTTTCTCTTTATCTGTCCTAGTGATTTCAACATAGTAATTTCAATGAATGTTAAAAATTATTGGAGACTTAAGGTTACGAGTTAAAAGGCCTTCAGCCTACAAAAGAACTTTCCTCCCATCACAAAAAGACGGGTTTGGATTCAAAAGACTGTTGTTTTTCTTTGCTTTGAAAATTCGTAGCTCACAACGAAGAGGCCCTCTTCCCTTTTTTGTATGCAAAAGGGCAAAATTCTTATTTGGCATATAACTTCCTGAATATCAAGTATGTTCCACAGAGTGTACCATTGCAGACGCTCTTTTGAGGATATCTGGTCCCGTTGGTGAGTGCCGTGGAAACAATGCAGAGGGACCAGGTCACCGCGAGCTGTGGGAACATTGTTGGCATGATGATTATTTTCCTCTCCACCTGGGTATATTCTTAGAAATTGGCTGACTTCCAGTGCCATTGTGGTGGGTTGCAGTTCTGTTTGCTAAACATTTGGGACTGGGAGGAGGAGGCGTGGTCTCTGTTAGAACCCGAGTGCTAGTAGGTGTGCATTCTTGGTACACTTGGTACACTCACCAAGCAGTGGTAGTCGTTGTGGTTGTATTTGAACTTGTCTGATGACGTTGGCTGGGTTTGTATGTTATCAAGTGGTATCGTTGTTTGCATGCTGGCTACTCTTTTGTCTGATATTGATTGTTGCTAATGCTCTCTCGCTCTGGGTTTCCTCTTTGCTTCTTCAACACTATGGAGGTTCATCACCTTAGGATGGGTTGTACCCCTAGACATACTCACTGTAAGCTGGACACCACAAGACGCTGGGTCTTGGCCTTCCTAATGCTTCAACCTTTTAATACAGTTCCTCGTGTTTGATGATCCCTAACCATACAATTATTTCATTGCTACTTCATAACTGTAATTTTGCTAGTGTTATGAATCATAAGTATCTGATATGCAGCACCCACAGTGGTCATGGCCCACAGATTGAGAATGACTGCCATAATATGAACTGATTTCCATCTAACCTACCAAACATTATGGTTCAGCCACATGTGACTCTGTAGACTTCCAGTGTTTCTCCTTGTGGCCCTAGAGGCCAGCGTCATAGCAGGATTGTCTCAGGGGTTGCTAGAGATCAGAAATCCACGTTTGCAGCTCTTACTAAACACGGGCTGCAAATAGGTGGTGGGCCGGTTGTATTCATGGCCTGAGGTGAAGCGTCTCTGAAAAGACCGCTTCTCATCATGTGCACTACAAAGCCTCTCATTTCGTAAGTCATAGTGAGCTCAGGGGGTTGTTGGTGAAGGAAGAGGTGAGTACTGTATGTGGATATTTATGTTAAATCTTAAAATATAACAACATGGTTTCTGATTCTTGTGCTAAACTCTATGAGATAATCTGGAAACAAATGGTACAGTCCATATAGAACATGGGGCATGTTTCAACTATAAAGACAATTCGTTTAAATTGTCCTTAATTTGTTTAAAACTCTTGTCTTTGGCTAGAAGAGTCAAATATAATTATATCTCCCAATCTTTTTTCTTTTTCTTTTAATAATTAATTTATGTTTATTTTATATGCATTGGTGTTTTACATACATGTATGTCTGTGTGAGGGTGTGGGTTCCCCTGGAACTGGAATAACAGACAGTTGTGAGCTGCCATGTGGGTGCTGGGAATTGAACCCCGGTCCTCTGAAAGAACAGCTGGTGCTCTTAACTGCTGAGCCATCTCTCTAGCTCCATCTCTTTTAATCTTATTTGAGCATATATGCTCTTTTTTTCTTATTAGCATTTCTGATTTATTTGACTCAGACATTTCATGCAGATTCCAGTTGTTAGAGGCAGACGTGCTTCTTAAACCTTTCACACTAGGGGTTGTCCTGGCTGTGCCTCTCTCAGACAAGAGAATTTGCTGAGTTAAAGCTTGAAATTCTAAAAATCAATGTAGAAAGGTCATTTTGAGAATTATCTTGTGTTTTTATTTGTAATGCTAATTTTAATGCTGTTTTAAAGTAACTCTTCCAGTTAGAATTGATTTTCATTGATGTATTTGTATTTAACCCTTAAGTTTAGAATTCAGTAGGAATGATTTTCAAGTGAAAGTGCTAAGTTGAAGATTTCATTGGATTAAATGAAGTAGCATTAATTATCACATTTCTATGCGGCTGGGGATTCTTCCCGGCCAGTCCCACATTCATTCTAAAATTAAGCTTTTAAGGACATTATGTCTAAAATGACAAAAAAGCAGAAGTAATGAGATGACACTGGCCTTTGTTAGCGACTGGACCTTATCTAAGAACGTACTCCTTTCCCTTACCTTCAACTCTTATACATGGTATGTCCAGCGACAGAGAGAGAGCACAGTGTTCTGTTTTTTAATTCTTAGTGAACAGAAACCAAATTAACTCAACAGGATATGCTTTCTAAAAGCCCTAGCTCTCTTGGCTCAAGGTGTGTCATTATTGACTTAACGTTATTGCCACTAGGGTAGAAGGAGGTCCACAAAAGGATATTGTCCGAGATGATGTTGGCTCTCACAATCAAATACCACTCCCTTTACCTGGTTGTTTAAAAACCTTCATGCCGCTGGGCCTGGTAGTGCATGGCTTGGACTCCTAGCACTCAGAAGGCTGAGGCAGGCAGACAGCTGAGAATTCATGGCCGGCCTGGGCTATATACACGTGTAGTGAGACAGTACAGTGGGAGCGGGGTGTCTCTGACTCTGTCGTCTGCTCCTTGGACCCTTTTCCCCTACTGTGTTGCCTCGGCCAGCCTTGATATGAGTGCTGTGCTTAGCCTTATTGTAATTTGTTAGGCCATGCTCGGTTGATATTCCTGGAAGGCCTGCTCTTTTATAAAGGGCAACAGGAATGGATCTCAGGGAGAGGGTAGATGAGGGGGCTGGGAGGAGTGGAGGGAGGGGAAACTGATGTAATATATGAGAGAAGAATAAATAAAATAATTATAAAAAATAAAACACCTAAGCAAGCAAAACAGAAAACAGTGACAAAAGCCCAGAGCTTAATTTAAAGCATAAGCACCAAGTCCCAGTATTCCATTAAAACCTGATGCTTTGCACCCCATGCCAGTAAGCTGCTTCTGCTGAGAGCCTTCTCCGTTTCTCATGCTGTGCCGCTACGATGTGTGCTCAGATGAGAACAGACAAAGGAAATTACCATTATCTCCAGGGCTAGCTAGTTGCCACATACAAAAATATTGAATTTTGATTCATTTGTGTTTCATTTATAATAAAATACAAATTTTAGAACTGTAGTTCTTTTTTTCATGTTACCTTATTCTTATTAATTCTTAAGTCTCACAGAATAACCACTGTCTCTCGAGGCAGTTGAGAAAGACTGATGTGCTAGAATTAGCAGCTTCCACTGAGGTTATGTCAGAGTGTGTGTGTGTGTGTATGTGAGTGTGAATGTGTATCTGTGTGGTGTGAGTGCATATGTATTGTATACATGTGTATTTGTATGTGAGTATGTATGTGAGTGTGTACACGTATGTGAGTGTGTGTTTAAGTATGTGTATGCATTTATGACATGTGTTTGTGTGTGTACACACATGTGTGCATGCGTATGTGTGTTTGTGTGTGTATTTGCCAGGAATCAACCTTGAATTCCTTTAGTAAAGGGTTAGAATCTGTGTGAAAGGCTTCAGTGGTAACAAAATTGCAAAGAGACACTTACTTCATTTAATTAAGCTTTCTCCTGGTTGAAACCGGTATATGCACTGGTGCCAGTCTCTGGAGGGAACCACCGTGCTGTGCCTCAGGTCTGTCGGACCTGTCATGTGCTTTTGAATGAACCCAGACAGTGAGACTGGGTTGTATATGCAGGGTTCCATTTGATTTCCTGAGCTGAAGTGTTACAGGGAATTCTGTAACAGGAGGGCCAGGGACATGAGTGGTTCTGAACAGCTCCTTCCCAATGGAATGCTGAATTCTTAGTACCTGTTGTGGAAAAGTTTTAGATAAAACAGGCGAGAACTGTGTTAACCACAGTCAGGGACATGCCCTGTCCTAGGAGTGGCATTGGTCAGTGTCTTCACTGACACTGTCCACAACACTGATCACAGATAGAACCTGGGCTTTGTGGAGTTCTTGTGCAGTATGGGGGGGGGTTAATGATGCATTAAATCTAGAACCATAATGAAGGCTGTGAAGAAAATCAAGGTGGGCGATGCTGGCCCTGTGTGTCTTAGGTCCCTTGGGGGCTTTTGAAGTTCTGCTAGATCCTGCAGTGAAAACTTTGTGGTATAAGTTTTCTCCTCATCTTCTTCAGGATTGGGCAGCAGAGTTTTCTAGTGTCTATTTGATCTCTTATCCCAACAGAGCCAATGCAGATGCCAAATGAGAGAATCCGAGTGTCTTCTACTAAGCCAAATGTTAGGGATTTGCAAAAATGCAAAATATTTCTACTTTTACTGAGTGTGTTATAAAATATTATATTTAACCATTAGCATTAAGTTGGCTATTCTTTTAAAATAAATACCATTTTAATATTTTAATTAGGTAAATATTATTTCCACTCACAGGAGTCAGAGCTTGCTGACATCGTCAAGCTTTAAGACCAGAAAGCACTTCTAAGCTCCTGTAGTCTGATAAGTGCTGTGCCAAGATGACGGAGTGGCCTCTGAGGGCTGGATGCTGACAGCGTCCTTCTCAGAGAGTGCAGCTCCCACGCTGAGGTCCGAGGGACTCTCTTCGAGCTCCCATTGCTCTGCTCACCACATCCACTGTAGTTAGGGCCTCGTCCTCATTATTCATCTCTTAACCCCTTCACCTCAGAGGTCATTAATGCGTGTAACAAGGTTGGTTACGTATGTCCCTCACAGTGGTATAGGCTTCTGGAGAGCCAGTCTCTCAGCTGGTCACATCAAACTGATTTGAAAGAGTCTAACAGAGCCTGGCCTCTGTATTTCCTATTAAGTCGCTTTTGTCTAAAAAATAATCACATTTTTTAAACATATGACTTTTAATATAAGAGAGTATTGTTCGCCATTTCATTTGTTAATTGTTAAATTTGCCTTATGAGCCTTTATGCGTTTGAGTGTTAATTTGTCCTCTATTTCTTATTATATGTATTTATTATATGTGCAGGAGTGTGCATGTGGTCATAGGACACCTTATGGGAGAACACTGTGTGGGTCTCAAGGATTGAACTCAGACTGTCATGCTTGGTGGCCAGTGTCTTTACCTACTGAGCCATCTCATAGGCCACAAGGAACCCATATTTGTTAGTGTATAAATACTCTTTTAAAGAAAGAAATTATATTCCAGCTGTCCTCACTCTTTATCGTTGACATCTGAAGGCATTAATAAAGAGTGAATTGTTGTGCAAGACGAAAAGGCAATAATGAGGCTATATAAAACAAGAACACAAGGAAAACCAGATCGATTGTATTCATGCTACAACTGGACGAGTCTTCTCTCCTTCAGATCTGAAACTTTTGAGCCAGGCACCTGTCCAAATGCTTAGCATGCATGAACTCCTTTGCCTTCCTTAACAGCCCATCGGGTGGGTATAGTATTTTCCCTTTACAGGTGAAGAAGCAGAAGTTGCTCAAGGTCACACAGCTGCTATATCAGTCATTACTTATCCATGGCTACCAGACTGAGACTTCCGCAGTGTGTGTAACGTGTAGCACAGAACAAAGCCTCAGAGAGCCTCATGTCTCTGCTGGGTCTCTTACTGCCCTTTCTCCGTACAGTAGGATCCTTTCAGCCCCATGATATCCCTAGTCACATTCGACAGACCTATCCCTGAGAGTTACGTGTTCTTCCAGAGCAGGAGAGAGGGGATGACAAACACAGAGGAGTGAGAAGGCCTGGTGGTGTGCTTTTGCAGTCCAGGTGATCTGCCATGTGGTGTCTATATGCGTTAACTAAGACTGCACATATTGGAGAAATGCCTCCTTGATGTCTTGGCCAGACTTGTTAGTGACTTCATGATGGCCGTTCTGGCATCCACTGCAGGTCAGAATACAAGGGTGGAGAGCTGCAGATGCTGGACATTGTCAGACAAGAAGTAAGAAGTAAAGGGTGGTAGAGCTCCTGTGGGCAGCCGAAGGGCAAATCACGAGTCAGAACTGCATGTGCCAGAGGAAGCGGACATCTTTATCTCCTCAGGAAGTGGCTAATCCAGGCACACAGTTCCTTCAGGGTGAGGGAAGCACATAGGTTTGCTTCTGTGCCCTTGGCTTTTGCTCTCTTCTGTGACTCTTCAGCACTGGGATGGAGCTCAGGGGCTTGTGGTTACTAAGCAAGGACTCCACCACTGACCTAAATTGTCAGCCCCATGTGTTCCTGAGTAAAGATCAGGTGACAACGGTCTCTGATGGGGGCAGGATTAGGGCCCCTCCTGCACTAGTCATTCTCCTTTTTAGGGGAATGGTGTACACTAACTGGTTTCTCGGATGCTTTAAACATCCATATAGATAGTCTAAAGTATGATTATCTCTGTTTTATAGACAATGAAGTAATGAAATGTTTACAGTTTTTACTATTTTCTCATTTAATATTGTAATAATCACATTTTCGGAAGACTTAAGAGTCTTGTGCTTTTTAGACAGAAAGATGTACGAGTGCTATGAGTACCTGCTTGTATGCATAATGTTAAAAACCACGCAGACTGATGACACCATTCATTAAATCCTCTGCTGTGTGAATCATTTATTAAAATGGCGTCAGCACCAGGGCTGTGGCCGAGCTTAGTGCAGGACGTTTGTTAGCTCCAGCCCTGGGCCCCACCCACAGCACTACCCAGAAGCCAAAGTTTGCACCAGATGCCTGCTTATCTCAGTTTTGACTTTTTTCAATGTAAATTACAGATTAGATTATGGTTATTGGGGTCTCACATGCTATGCTCCAGGAGGTGAGGTCCTACCCAATCAGGTCAAATATTTGTTTTGATGCTTAAATCATTAGTTTATTTTTGGGAAAAAAATGCTGTCTTCACACACAATCAGATTCCATTACAGATGGTTGTGAGCCACCATGTGGGTGCTGGGAATTGAACTCAGAACCTCTGACAGAGTAGTCAGTGCTCTTAACCAGCCCAAATCATTAGTTTATAATAATTACAATTTTTTCAAGGACATTCTTTTAAGCCTCTCATATTCTTATTGTGTTCTTGGGGAGTTTAGATCATTGAGTTCACAGATGGCGCTGGTGCATAAATCAAAAGGTGTGCACTTTGCTGCTGTGTCTCCCCCCCACCCTAGCAGAGATCCTGTTTTTATGCTTAGGAAACAAATAAAGTTAAGGGAAAATGTTAGCTTTCCAACAAGTTTTACAATCTGTAAAAAATTTGTATTTTTAAAAACTTTTTTGCGTATGCGTGTGTGCCTGCTTGTTTGTGTGTGCACCATGAATGTGCGGTGCCCAGAGAAGCCATAAGAGTACTGGATTCCCTGCAACTGTAGTTACAGACGGTTGTGAGCTTTCCTGATGTGGGTGCTGGGAACTGAACCCTGGTCATCTGCAGAGCAGGAAGTGCTCTTAACCGCTGAGCCATCTCTCCAGCTCCATGTTTCATGAATCCTAACTGAAGCGGACAACATACATGTACAGCAGTGTTGGGCACTGTGTTTTTAGCCACTGCAATGTGAAAGTTTCACGCTCATCTCTGAGCACAAAGAGTGGCAGCAGTGTTGCTGCTGCTGTTTTGCAGCCAGTTTTAATTGATGTTGAATCATGCGCACAGGGTAAGTAAGCAGGTTGCAGGCATCTAGTGAGCATTTTCCCTTTAATGTGCTCATTAGTGGTGGCAAGCCCAGGTTTCAGCACATGCCAGTAATTTACATTCCTTTGCACAGAGGCTGCCCTTGTTCTGCAGTAGCTTGTAAGCCTGATGAATATATATTAGGAGTAAACAGAGTAGAGGAGCTGGTGAGCCAGGTACCCTATCAGGCCCTGCCGTGTGTACTGCATGTGGCAGATCTCTACGCTACCAGCAATGCAGGAAGCAGGACGGACGCGCAAAGTGAGCAATTGCAGCTCAGTCCATCTCCAGTTTCTTTCCTCGACCACATCTCCTTTCTTCTTCCCTAAATGCCTTTCGTATGCCAGGCTTTCCATGAAAGCAAGGACACCCTTTACTGTACATGGGACATAACACTGCCTAGAATCCTCCTGGGTCTTCCTCCTTCCAGCTATTCAGCTCAGTGATTGTTTGCAAAGTTTAGGACTTGTGAGGCCTTGAATTTCATAGGTTTGGAAGACTGTGCTTGGAATCATATTGCATGATGGCTGTGGGAACATGCATTGGTCAGTAGAGGAGACCTGGCTTCCAAGGTTGTGGTCTGTGTGGTCAGACATTGAGATAGGATGTTTATTGATTTCACTGTGACTGTGTGTTAAAAACTTGATATTTTATATTGAAATGTCTTTGAGATGTGGGATTTTATTGCAGGTCACTTTGTGATAAGATGGAGTGGTGTGAAAAAGTACTAGCCCATTTGTCTTGAGAAAATTATGATTCTTTACATATTTTAAATTGTTTTAATGTTAGATCTTAGGTTTATTGCAAGAGACTAGGTTTTAATGTTATCAGGTGTGTGTGTGTGTGTGTGTGTGTGTGTGTGTGTGTGTCTCATCATGCTCACTCTGTGTATTTCTATACTTACCTTTGTAGTGGTAGCCAAAACATCTGACTCAAGACGCTTGTGGATGGCTGAGTGGTTAAGAGCACCACCTGCTCTGGCAGAGAACCCAGGTTCAGTTCCCAGTGCCCACACTGTAGTTCACAGCCACTTACAATTCTAGTTCCAGGGGTCTGACACACTCTCTGGCTTTCACAGGAATCTGCATGTATACCTTTGCATATACATACAGGCAGGCACACACACCTGTACACAAATGAAAATAAATTTAAACAAAAAATTGTTCAGAAGTCATGGTTAGAATGTCAACTCAATGAATTTAAACCACACAGTACTGAAGCATGTCTCTATTTAAGTCAGACTGCTGATGACAAGTTATAGGTTGTTTGGTCCTTGGATTATTTCATTAAGGCATGGCAAGCAAGCTCATTAACCTTTATATTAAAGTTTGTTGGGTACAGTTTCGAAAGTGGTACAATGTGTTTTTACAAAATTTTGATATGTAAGAACATAAGATGCAGATTTTATCAATGTTCTGATCATGTTGCCTTTGTAGAAGTGTTGCAGTAAATTTGATTTTGAGATTGTTCATTTTGAGTGGTTGCCAGATTAAAGCCATATGGAATTAAGTTCTGGAAAATCACTTTCAAAGTTGTGGGACTTCAGAGACTTTGAATATTTAGCTGTCCAAACTGTCAGCTGTGTACACTCAGGGTCCACATTGGGTTAAAAATTTTGTAAATTTCTCAGGCAGTTAGCATTAAAAGTGACATCTGCTTTTAATTGGTGTTTTATTTTCTTCCAAGTCAGTAAAAATTTGGTAAGACATGAATTATCAAGTTCTGCAGTGCTAAGCAGCCTGTCAGTTGTCAGTAAGCTGTACCTCCAGCAGCTGTACAGGTGGGGAGCTCGATGCTGACTAATCTCAGAGTTCTGATTACCAGCAGGGAGGGCTAAAGGTGACAGAGCTGTGAGGCTCTGAGTGTCAGGATAGCATCCATTTGTCAGTTCTAGATGGCGCAGTTCCTGGCAGGTCTCTCGCAGAATGAGCTTTTAGCTAGGATTAGTGATGCCTTCTCTGAGGGACATTGGTCAAGTGAGGCAGTGTGACATTTTCTGCTTATGGAGTTGATTACTTGTTTAGTAAATGCTCTAGTTAAATTTTTGTGGTAAAAGTTTGAGAGAACCCTAAGTTTTGTTCCTACATACATGTGTTGTAAAAATATAAAAATAAAAAGTAGAGTTGTCTTTTACCCGTTAGGTCCGCACCGCGGTGCCCAAGATATCTGCTAGGTATCTTGGTGGAAACACATCCCAGCCGCACACTTTCCTACACTCAAACCCTCACATAAAAGAACACACAACACAATAATCTTTGACCCAATTGGTAAGATATAATTGCCGTCTTAAACATACACAGCCTGGTACCATCCATCCCTAGGAACATGAATAACAACCTGTAAATACACAGAGCAGAATATTAACATCACCTGCCATGGCTTCTCCCCCTCTCCTCTCTCCTCTCTCTTCCTTTCTGTCCTAGTCTCCTCCTTTTTCTTCAAACTTCTCTCCTGCCCATCCTTCCTTCTCCTCCAATGACAGGCCTCCTTCTATCCTGCACCTGCCCCTCACCAGTACTTTACAAATTCAATGGGGAGGTGGTTCTGGTGAAGTCACCTGAGTTCTGAGTAGGTGACTAGGCTGCTGTCCTTGGGGCAGTGGAATTAGCATCGAAATACAGATAACTTCAGGGCAAACCACAGCAATCGAGGTCTTCCTTTGTTGAGGAGGAACTGACTTCTGAATGGGAAAGTTGACATGGTCTCTGTTGGAAAAGAAAATGATCATTTGTGTTTTACCATTTATACACATCAAATCCAAGGAGAAAGGACTCAGCTCTCTTGAGACTCTACACTAGGACTGAGAAAGATTGAAAATACTGCTGTCATGCAGATTAAATTCTAATTTCCTAGTTATCAAAATGAGAACATGACAAAAAGAAGTATCTTCACAGAGTCTTTGAAAATTCACCAGGATAGAGATATACTAAGTCCCCTAATTGTGTAAGAGTGGAGTTTCTCTTTTAATATGTTTGGGGTAGCGTCATGTTTTAAAGTGGATTCATTCTATCAACGCTTTGGGATTGGTTTTTCAGTATTAACGGACTTCAATTAAATCCAGCCTTGTTTTTTCTTTTCTGTTTGTGTGAGAACACCTGATGCGTGTTTTATGTAATGACACATTCTGCCACCAGGAAACTTACTGGTTATGTAATTTGGTTAAAGAAATCTGTGCCACATGTTTACATGTAGATTGTGGTAAAAATGGTAGGTGCTTTGCAAAAAAGCTCAATATTGGACATGTGATTGGTTTTTAATTGTACTGGCATATTAATTGTAAGGGCCAAGTTGAGCTGTCTTTACAGTTAGGATAACAAGTGAAATACAGAAATAACAGAAAATTTAGATCTTTTAGTGAAACTGTACGGAACACTTTTCTTAGTCATTTCAATGCCTGATAGTGTTAAGGCTCATTGACCCTGTACCTTTTTCAAATTATGTGCTTCTCTATACATGAGGCTTTAACTCACCCCTGCTGACACGCCCCAAGGGGATTGTTAATAATTGTGAGAGTGGACTATGGACTTGTACCTCAGTGCTGGCTGCCATGGCTGGCTGGTAGGCTGTCATGGCATTTCCTGTGGCCAGTGCTGGGGTGGACTGTTTTGTTTGGGATCCAGAGTGACTTATATGTAGGGCATCTTTTTCTTTGGACCATATTTTAATTTCTCTTTATTAAAGACAATTTATATATAAGATAGCCATATTCTTTTAATTTAATCTAATTTTTAAAACAATTTATCTGGAATTTTATATAAAATTAATAAAGTTAAATATTTGTAACTTAAGAACCCTATTACCTATTAGACGATACTAGATAGCGCTGATCTTTTAGGTGAATTTAATTTATGTTCTTGTGAATGCTGTTAACTGAAATATGTATTCTCCCAAGTCCAGTGCTCTCAGTGACTTTCACACTGATTTCTGAAGTTCTGTGTTCTCACTTGAGAAATAGGATAGCTTCCATGTTCCTCTATAAGAAGATTATATGATGGTTTGAATGAAGATGGCCCCTATAGGCCTACTGACTAAGACAGTCTTGTAGGAGGGACTTACCAATGGTGTGAGTGGGCCTGCATGTGGGGGCTTGGGACAGAGCAGAGTTAGAGTGGGCAGAAGTGGTGCTGAGTGCAGGAGTAGGTGTTCAGGAAAAACACATGCACATTAGAAATAGTGTAGAGCCCAGAATTTAGTCCCCAAGGAACAAATTGGGTTTTAAACTTTTATTCCTTCTATAACTATCACTTGTGTTGGATTTGGGAATAGAAAGAACTTTCCATTACTAATCTTAAAGGTTGTAGAAATTTAGGGGTTAAAGTGCATCAACTGCTCTTATTATAAGACCAATGCTGGGACAGCGAGTTTCCTTTGATAATGACCGCTGACAACTGTCTGTCCAGTCCATGGGACTTGAGGACTCTCCGAAGACAAGGATAGCTGGGCTTAAGAAAAGTTCTGGAAGCAGAAGAGTCAGCTTTCAGTGCACATTAGTTCCAGTGTTTATGGTCTTTTCTTTGAGAAAGGATCATGCTATGTAGCCCTGGCTGGCCTGGAACATATGCAGACCAGGCTGGTTTTGTATTATTTGATTCAGGCAGGTGCCACCATTGCTGCTCTTAACCAAACACTTTCTTTCATGCTCTGAAGAATCTCCTGACCTGGGCAGTGAGAGGAAAAAATGCTGTCATTCATGACTCTGGAAGGCTGGGTAGGTCAGGGTGATGCCAAAGGGAAGCAGAGGAGCTGACAGACTATGAAGCTCACTTGGGCAGACATGGCACCTGCTTGTTTCTCCGTTACTCACACGACTCAGTTTTAAGATTACTTTTTAAAGTCTTATTCAAGCAGAAGGCTAGCATAGCAGAGGTGTGAGAGAGAGAGAGAGAGAGCGCGAGAGCGCCAGCCATGATATGTGTGTGGAAATCAGAGGACAGCTTTTTGTGGAGTTATTTTCTTCTCCTACTTTTAAGTAGGTTGAGGAATCAAATTCAGGACTCGTGTGGCAAGTTCTTTCATGAGCTGTGCCATCTAGCTGGCCCCTGGTTGTACGTTTTGAGGAAGAGAAATCCCAGGTAATCTGAGCATACTAAATTGTGACAATATGAAATATTAACTGAAGGGAAACTGACAGCACTCAGGCTTCGCCGCAGGTCATTGTACTTTGTCTTCTTGTAGGTTTGTGGACTGGATGAGGGCAATGATGCATCTCTGATTTTTGTGTTATTGAATCACTAGGACTAGTGTGGCCCTGGCAAGAATGGGGACTGGGTACTGTTGGTTGATGAATGGAGGAGTGAACAGTGACTTTAATTAAGTAGATGTTGAAGAAGCTGAGATCTGTTGTTGTGGCACTTGATGCATAGAGAAGTTAAGTGAGCGCTGCTATGTGGTGCTTCTTCCTCATCCCTGGTGTCAGAGGACCTTTTCTACCATGGGACTTCTCTCTGCCTTTTGTCTTAGGTTGTGCGTTTGTGTTCTCTCTGCCTTTTGTCTTAGGTTGTGTTTGTGTTCTCTCTGCCTTTTGTCTTAGGTTGTGCGTTTGTGTTCTCTCTGCCTTTTGTCTTAGGTTGTGTGTTTGTGTTCTCTCTGCCTTTTGTCTTAGGTTGTCGTTTGTGTTCTCTGCCTTTTGTCTTAGGTTGTGTGTTTGTGTTCTCTCTGCCTTTTGTCTTAGGTTGTGCGTTTGTGTTCTCTCTGCCTTTTGTCTTAGGTTGTGCGTTTGTGTTCTCTCTGCCTTTTGTCTTAGGTTGTGTGTTTGTGTTCTCTCTGCCTTTGTCTTAGGTTGTGTTTGTGTTCTCTCTGCCTTTGTCTTAGGTTGTGTGTTTGTGTTCTCTCTGCCTTTGTCTTAGGTTGTGCGTTTGTGTTCTCTCTGCCTTTGTCTTAGGTTGTGCGTTTGTGTTCTCTCTGCCTTTGTCTTAGGTTGTGTTTGTGTTCTCGTGCTTCTTTTACAGATCCTGTCTGCCTTTTCTCCCTAAGCTTCTGTCTCTTTTGTCAAGTCTGCTTCGCTTTCCTGTTGGCTGTGTCCAGCATTTAACTTTTACTGTTCCAGCTGCTCCTTTCCCCAGGCTTCTATTGGCTGGTGTGCACATCGTTCTATTAGATTGCAGACTCTGAAAAACCATGTTTATCCAAACCTCAGAGTTCATAGTGCAGAGGGGGCACTAACATGCTGGGGCGGCAGGTGTGTCCAAAGCTGCGCAGGGCACGCAGGGACACCGATGTCTACCTGCTTCCCAGTGATCAGCTGCAGTCTTTAGCTTCTTATATAATTGCTGGCCAACCTACCAGTTGCCACACAGGATATGACACGGCAGCAAAATCAAGAGGAAAACATTGATTTGTGGCTGTGTTTTGGTTTCTGTCATTTTGTCAGGCAAAGTGACAATGGCAGTCATTTCATCCCCTAGACTGTCCCTTTCTTGCTGGTTATGTGGAGCTGGTCATTGGGGCTGCTGTTTTACCCCTAATATGAAATGTCAAAGATTTCCTTAAATGAAGCATTAGTAAAAGTGAGTTACCACTGTGATTCTAGAGTAAGCTTCTCATATGATTAGAATCTGATGAGTGAAATACTATCTATGAAGAATGATGCTTAGGGCAAGACGGGCCTCGGAACAGTTCCTTGTAGGTAGTGCTAGTTATGAAGTGTGATGTGAGGCGGCATACCTAGCCCCTGCACCTGGGAGGGAAAGGAGGTTCAGTAGTCAGAGCAAGTCTGAGGCCAAAGAGACCCTGCTTCAACAACGTTCACTAAACAAGCATCATGCATAGGTCTTGTTAGTACCCCCTCTTCTAAACATGAAAGAAGTTACCCATGTGCTGATAGTCTCAGCCTGGATCATTCTTCCATGTGTCTGCATTACACTGGCTTCACCGCATCTTTGTCACTGAACAGAATAAAGAAAGTGGTAGATAGTGAATTCCAGCAGTGTGGAGAGTTATCCTGCTGTTGTCAAGGGCAGTTAATTACAAACCAAGATCTCTCCTATTTTAGCATCCCACTCCACAGTCAGAACGAGCTTTGTCATTAGACTGTGCTCCTCCAGTCATTGTGCAGCAGGCAGAGCCACCCAACCGTCACCAGGAAATGGCTTCTTCACACCACACGACTTCTTTCTCATCCGGAGTTGCCATTGAAAACTTACAGTGTTCTAGACAGCAGTGTGTTAGAAAAGGAGTGTGGAGGAGATGTGATGTGAAGCAAATTTTAATAGAAATTTAGAAATGTTTTAAAAGGAAACAAAAAGCTATAAACAGCTGAGAGACTACCTAGCATAGGCTACTTTGAAAGCTCTAAAATGAAACTAGATATCTGATCATCTGTCCAGACTGATGACCAAAAGGTCTCTCACCTGTCCCCTGTGTCCTGGCCTCTCTGTCACCAGCTAGTTGTATTAATGTGAGGAGCACCACATCCACATCCTCTTAACGCTAATCGAAGGGCTTTCTGATCAATAGCTTAAAGTCATATTCTATTTCTAGAAAATATAATTTTATTATTTAACAGCAAAATAATTTCTGTATTCATGATGCAGTAAAAAGAAATGAATCAAGGATATCTGAAAACACCTTACTTATATAGAATGAAATAAACATCTTGAAAATGACAGATAGTTATATGATACAATGAGCAATTTCATCTAAGGTGATGCACCCCAATTGCCAATATTTATGGATATATTAATATTGCCAGTGTTATGGATATATATATATAAGTGCTTGAATGTTAAGCCAGAATTCTTTTCAAAGGGGTTAAACTTCACCCCAACGCCTGGTGTTTTGTTAACTCTGACTGTCCACATATGAAGAATGTGGAGGGTAGCTAACTGGGTTTCTTAACGTGTACTGGGCCAGGAAGCCGCCTTGTGTCAGTGGCTGAGGTGGAGAAAGCAGAAGCTGCCATGCCTCTCTCCCCGTGAGTAAATACTGTGTGCAGCTGTCATCTGGAAGTAATATTTCTCCTTGAGCACATCATGCCAAGTAGACTTGATACAGAATATACACTCGACTAAATGAAAGCCAGATCTCACCACGATTGGCAGAGAAAGACCCAGCCTCCTTTGCTCACATGGTCAGCGTAGAGTGTGGTGTAAATGAAGTGCAGTCGTTAAGGTCCACGAGGTTTCGGGGGAGCCCACACTTAGGGAGCATCCTGAACAAGTTGAAACACTCTCGGCTTGTCCTGTGGTTCAGAATTTTAAAATAGAACCTTAGCTTTGCTGCAGCAGTAGAGTTTCATTCTCCTCAGTGCTGGGGGCGTTACTTGGGGCCCATCTTCAGTCCCTCCACCATGTTTGTCACCTTGCAGGAACCAGAGCCATGCTGTGTGGTGGAGCAGCCCAGGCCTCCACCTCCCTCCTGGGTTGACACTGTTCAGTCACAGCCTTGTTGAACTCTACTTTGGTAAAGGTTTTCAACCTGAACGCTGTGTCCTTTCTCAAATAATCATCGCAAATAAAAGTTAAGCCAAACGTTGAAGCAGGCAGAACGGGGTTGGGGGGGACACTCCAGGAGAGCTTAGAGTCAGAACCTCTCCCTCTTGCACAACAGCTCTTTGGATTCCAGATAGCAACATGCTTAAGATTCTTTCCTGGTACAAAATTGAACTGTTCATTTGCTTTTCAGTTAAAAAACAGAAACAAATGGAAGCAAATGCCATCGTACAGTTTGGTGGTTTAGGAAGCAGAGGCTGGAAGGCTGCACACAGCTCTCCGAGGGCCAGCCTGGTCTATATTGCTGTAGATGATCCAGGACTACAAACAAAAACAAACCCCAAATCCAAAACCAAACCAGACTGTCTCCCCCGAAGCTGAGTAACACTGCAGAGAATTACGAGAGGTGACCTTGGAAACAGAAACCTGCTTTCATGTTCCATCTCTAACTTCATGTAAGTCGATGATTTACACACTCTAAGCACAGGCTCAAGCCAAGGCCACAGAGCTTGATGGCGGTTTCACACCCCAGCATACAGTGCATAGAGTTTGCAGCATGGTAATAAAAGTGGAGGCAGTAGAAGGAGAGGACCATGGGTTCTCCACTGTTCATTGCTCTCACATGGTGGACACCAGGTACCTTCTTGGAGCCTGTTCCCTGCTTGCAGCAAAGGTAGCCAGTGTACAACAGCTCATCTTAGAGTTCAGCACTCATCCAATGGGTAGATGCTTTGACTAGAAGCTGTGTGTGTGTGTGTGTGCTTGTGCGTGTGAGAGAGAGTGTGTGTGTGTGTGCGTGTGCGTGTGAGGGGGGAAGGAGGGACAGAGGGAGAGGGAGAGCTGAATGCACGCGTGTATGTGTGTGTGCGCCATGTGATGTGTGTACGGCACGAGTTGATTCTGGTGCATTCCTCCGTTGCTTTATACATCATTATTTGTTGAAAGCAGTGAACTTTATGGATGGTATGTGAGAAAGTAGAAGTTCCGAAGCGCTTGCTATTCTTCTAGTGACCCGGGATGGAGACCGAGGGAAGATGCTCAGTGATTTGGGGGCTGAATTGGTGCAGACTTTCTCTCTTTCCCTCATGATTTTTTTTTTTCTGGGGTAGGTCATCAGGGATTCTTTCTCCTTGGAGGCCATGTAGGCATAAAGTCTACCACTGTGTTGCTGTAGCCAGTTATACTGTTATATCAGGAAATGAGCTTGACAAAGTAGTTGTTGGGGGCAGTGCCAGCCCCAGCCTCAAAGGTGAAGGGATAGGTATCTCTGTCATAGGTCATAGGAGACAACGTGGTCCTCAGCTTAGTCCAGGATGCGCTCTGATGCCGACATCATTGTCTTCACAATGTATCTGATAATGGTTTCTCTTGGTGCTGTTTCAGATATACATTTGGGGGCAGGAACTTGAAAGACCATGCTAGTGAGCTTCCTGTCAGCCCTGGGGTAGCCTTGCCTATAGCCTGGGCAGGACTAGCGGGGTCATGATGTTCTTTGCAGCCCTGTAGGCGTCCTGCCATAGGTTCCACAAAGAGACCAGTCTTCTGGGTGGAGGTAGAAGGTCCAGTCATGATCTCCTATACTGAGGTTGTTGTGCATGAGCTTGGCCAGGGGGGAGAGCTGTCTTACTGTTCTCAGTTCTTGCCCATCACAAATATGAGGGCTTTGGTGGCAGAAATGACGACTCTTGGTTCCACCCTTCAAGCAGGCTCTGGCCTTCTCCATGGTTGTGATTCCATAGCTCATCCCCGGGATCGCCCTTTTTAATGTTGGCTGGGTCTCGGTTTTGGAAGATGGAGATGGATTTCTCATCGATGTCAAGTTTCTTGTTCTCAGCCTTGACTGTCATGGCTCTTGCCATGGGTGGGACAGCATTGGAACCTTTAGACCTCGTAGCTGAGGTTAGTGAAATCAAAGGCAATATTGATGACAACAATCTGTTTTGCTAGACTTGAAGGCAGCCCTGGTGACCAGATGTCTAATATGGCCAAGTCAGTTCACTCCAGCATTCATCATTGTGCCTGAGGGACAAGACTGATGCTGCAAAAGAAGAAAATGCAGATGTTTCTGAAGTGGGGAGGAGTATACCCTTCCCCATATATGTGGCATGAGCCATCACATGTTTAATTAATTAATATTTATTTAATGTATATGATTACTTTGTCTTTACACACATCACGAGGAAATCAGATCCCATTAAAGGTGGTTGTGAGACACCATATGCGTGCTGAGAATCAAACTTAGGACCTCCTAAAGTCAGTGCTCTTAACCACTGAGCCTTCTCTCCAGCCCATCTGTTTAATTTTAAGACAGGGTTTCTCTATGTAGCGTTGGCTATACTGGAGCTCATCTGTAGGCCAGGCTGGCCTTGAGCTGACAGATCTGCCTGCCTCTGCCTCTCAAGTGCGGGGTTAGAGGCATACACTAGCACACCCAGCAGACTCCCATCATTTTTCAAAATTTGAAATTTATGTTTTAGAGATTTTTCTACATGATTATACCATATTTATTTCACTTCCAACCCATCTCTACCAATACCTTTAGTTTTCTGTCCCCAACAACTCCCTCTCAAGTTCATGAACTCTGTTCTATAGTTATATTGTTTTATGCTCAGCTGTCCCTCACTGGGTCATTAGTGTCGCCTCTGTGTACCTGGGTTTAAGGCTAGCCACTTCGGCTTAAGCAACCCATCGGGCTCATCTCTAAGGAAAAGTGGTTCCTGCTACCTTAGCAGCTGGGGTCAGCCTGTTGCTTTTCATTAGTGGGGAGCCCTTGTCAGTTTCCCCTCCATTCATGCTGGCATATTGACAAGTGTCAGGTGTTGTATGGGCAACCATATAATTGGGAGTTTGCGAATCCAACACCCTTGTGACAGCTAGGAGACACTATCTCATGGGAGCTGTCTGATGCCCTGGCTCTTCAATCCCTCTGTGCTCCTTCTATGATGTTCACTGAACTTTGGTACAGCAGTTGTGTTACAGAGATCCCTTTGGGACTGGGGACTCCACTGTCTCTGCACTCTGAGAAATTGTGGTTCTGTAATAGCCTCTGTGTGCTGCAAAAGAAGCTTCTTTGATGGGGTGTGACAGGTACATTTATCTAGAAAGCACACAGACAAGGCTTCCTATTTGGCCTATACACGAACAAGTCAGCTCCCCTCTACGCATGCATGCATGCATGCATGCATGCATACATTCATTCATTCATTCATTCGTTCTTCAGTCAGGATCTGTTAGTGAACTTGGAGCTCACTGATTGAGCTAGCTAGACTGGCTAGCCAGTGACCGTCCTCCTGTCTTGTCCACCCCAGTGCTGGGGTTACAGGTGCTCATGTCTTGGCCAGCTTTCACATGGGTGCTAGAGATCTGAATGGAGGTCTTAATACTTGGCTTGTGTGGCAAGCACTGTACCACCTGAGCCATTGTCCAGTTTGTTTAGTTTTCTTTATAAAAGCATGTTAGGCATTTTTACATTGATGCTTTTTATTTGGCTTATCCTCATGTGTGCAGTTGGTTTCCTTTCATACTGACTTTTGAAGAACTATGATATTTAAAGGGGGCAGGGATGTATGCCCAAGAGGGTTAAAACCAGAGTGGATAACAAGCAGGTTTTATTTTGAAGTTTGAAAAACATGAATTAACCTTGCAATCTCATCTTTTCTTTTTTTCCTTTTTTGTAATGTTTTGGATTGAACCAGCAGCCTTATGCCTAGCAGGCAAGCACTCTTACTTGAGCCCCGGCAGCTGTATCAACTTATGGAAATGTCTTGCTGACTCAGTTTACCTTGTTCCATAACTTCCTGTACCAGTACTGGAAATGGCCTTTTCTTACAGACTCCTCTCTCTCTCTCTCTCTCTCTCTCTCTCTCTCTCTCTCTCTCTCTCTCTCTCTCTCTCTCTCTCTCCCCCTCCCCCTCTTTCTTTGTTTGTTTGTTTCTTTTTCCTTTCTTCTTTCTTTCTTCCTTCCTTCCTTTCTTCCTTCCTTCCTTCCTTTCTTTCTTTCTTTCTTTCTTTCTTTCTTTCTTTCTTTCTTTCTTTCTTTCCTTCTTTCTTTCTTTCTTTCTTTCTTTCTTTCTTTTTCCTTTCTTTTTTCTTTCTTTCTTTTTCATTTCTAACAGACAATAGCATTAAAACCCAGAATCTATGCTCTTTGAGTAGTTTAGCAGTTTTCTTGTCCTTGTTTGATCCTGGCATTATGATTCTCTAAGTAGCAATCCTGGAGATCCTAAAGTGTGTGCATTTAAGAAATATAAATTCATAGATAGAAAAATACCTGAAGTATTTTTTAAAATATTTATCATTGTAAGTTTTTTTTTTTACAAGTGTTTATTCCTTCTCTGTATGCATCTGTGGGGAGGCTTGAGGTGGGGGATGACAGGTACCCTGGTCCGTCAGTTTCTGCCACATACCCTTGGACATGGTCTCTCAATTAGCCTGGATTTGCTGGTTTGATTAGATTAGTTGGCTGTCAACCCTTGGGGCCTGCTTTTTTCTACCTCCCACACATTGGGTTGTAGGCACTTGTATGAACATGCCTGGTGTTTATCTATATGATGGGTTTGAACTCAGGTCACCGTTTTTGCACAAAAGATACTCATACCCAGTGAGTCTGTCTAACATAAAACTGATAAAAATTTAATCTCATTATTGCCCTAACATAATCTCAAACTTTACCTCTTTTCTCCATTCTCTTGTCAAAACTTTACCAGCAATGTAAAAGTCATAGAATTTAGAAAATGAGTAGAGTCTTGGAGCAACAATTTTGGACTTTTCATGACTTTTTCCCCCGTGAATCACCATTAATTCCCAATGATGATGAAATTCTCAACTTTTACGATGTTAAAAGACCTTTATCTGCATTTATATGTTTACCATTCATGCCAAACTTAAACGGACCTTAAAAAGTAGGTTTAAGAAGTAAATTTTATGTTTTTCATGGATAACAAGTGATATACGAGGCCAACATCACCATATCTAAAGGTTACTAATAGATGAAGTTTACTAATTTACTAATAGATGACATTTACTAATTTACTAATAGATGACATTTACTAATTTACTAATAGATGACATTTACTAATTTACTAATAGATGAAATTTGATCCCAAGTTAAAATCTCACCATTCACTGTGTTCAGAAACCTTGGACTTTGAAATAATGTACTCCATCATTTTCCAATCATTATTCAATTTGCTTCCAACACTCCATCTTTTAATTATCTATCTATCTATCTATCTATCTATCTATCTATCTATCTATCTATGTATCTGTCTATCTATCTATCTATCTATCTATCAATCATCTATATATCATATCTATCTATCTATCTATCTATCTATCTATCTATCTATCTATCTATCTATCTATCTATCTATCTATCATACATCTGTTTATCATCTATCAATTTCTGTATCATCTGTTTATTTTGAGTATAGCATTAAGGAGACAGGAGTCTGAGATGACATTTTCTTTAACTACAAATGAATTCTGACCTAGAGAGTGCTTCTAAAACACTTCGATATAAAGGAAGTTGCCTCACTCCAGCCCTTGTCTGAGAACTTACCTGATGTGCTCACTGACCATTTCTCTTTTGTGTTATATGGGATAAAGAATAGTCACTAAATACTTGATGTGAGCATTTTGGGGATAATTTTACATTTTGGAGGAAGTCATTTTCTTTAAATTAGGATGCATGTGGAAAGTCTGGTTAATCAGTGGTCCAGGCTGCCTGGCTGCTGTTAATCACGTCTTGCCCTGTAATCATAATGTATTTTGGATGTTCTCATTTATATTATCTCTGAGACTCTTTGTGTGGGCATTCTGATTGCTTGATTGCATCTGCCTGGCACAGCGTTTTTAAAAGCAGCATTGATGACAGAATCATGTGGCCTAGCAGGTAAAATGAGAATCTGAAAAGACAATTGTTGGGTGAAGCGTGATTGCTGCCTTGTGCCTTGAGTCCTGTCCAGTGAGCTGCAGCTTGGCATACAGAAGTGCGTAGATTATCACCCTATTGCCTGTGGCTTCTTTATTCTGGTGGAGACACAGGTTGCTGGCGGCTAGAGATCAGAGGTTGCCACTCTTCTTTCACAGAACCGATGTATTTTTCATGTGTTTTACATTTTTTTGTAGTTTTATATAAGATCTTTCCCCTCTCAAAGAAGATTCTGTTAAAACTAGATAAAAATATGGCTGAAACTATTTTATGAATACCTGGTATGGCCAGAAAAATTCCTTACATAGAATTGTTCAGTTCCTAACATGAATGATTGTAGGTATTGGATCCCTGTATTATTGGTACCCTGTGGACCTAGCTGTCTTATTATCCCAGTGTATTATCCCTTTTATTACAGTTTCTGAAGGGTGGACTACTCAGGTTAGTGCTTTATACAATTATTGATAGGTTCAGGACATGTTGTACCCAAATACGACCGACATCTTTGATATTAGAAGTGGAAGGAATTGAGCCACCAGCAGAAACAGAAGTTCTCTGGCCTTCTCCCACCATCTCCCATTTCCAAGTCAGAAAACCTTAGGAGATCCCCTCAGCTCTCCCCGAGTAGGTCACAAGATCTTCCCATGAAAAGTGCCAGGGATGGGGAAACATGGCCGGCAGGCCTTTGTGTATCCCCAGAATATATCTCCCAAACAGATGCCTTTCCCTGTAACCCTTTCATTAGTGACCTCTGATGCTTCCTGTTCTGCATGGTTTATGTTAGCTATGACATCATGTTCATGCCCCGCCCATCCATTTGCACAGCTGACCACGCTTCATCAGACCTTCGGCAAACCTCTGTAAAACTCTCAAAGCTTTTTACATTCTGTCATATGTATACTTTAGTGGTAGAATTCCTGCACAGCAGATAAAGTCTGTGTGTTCAATCTCCAGCACCAAACTCACAGATAACACCTTTGAGCAAAACACTCAGGATTAGCTGTTCTTTTGTCTCTCATTTCCCTACCACGGCAGACTGGGTGTTGCATGAGACATAGATACATAAACTCATCTACTTTTCTTCAGTCAGTTTGTCTTTTATAGTTGGTGCAACAGCTGTAAACCTAGGAAGAGGAGGGAAGGGGTTTCCCTCTTTTCATCACTTGACTTACACCAGCCAGGCTGGCAAATCAGTTGCTCCCCCATGGCCACCCCCAAAATGGACCTAAATTGAATTTTCCTTTCTTCTATCTGCTTTTGAGCAGGAGGAGAAATATTCATCTTGAGTTTAAAGACATTGTTTTTCAATATTTTATCTCTGAATAATTTCAGTTGCATTTTATGTTTATTTCTGAGGGAGGGTCTCACTGTGTAGCCAAGGCTACATAAATTTTGAATTTGACACCATATTGCTTTAGCTTCCCAAGTGTTGGGTTAACGGGTGTGTACTATCATGCCCAGCCTCAATGGCAGATTTAATTCCCCCTATAGCCGATTCTTTGGGCAGTTTGTGGCCCAGTTCAGCCTTGTCTCATGACTTGTGTACCTCTGTTTCCCTCCTGATCATCAGTCTGGATTATGTTCTATTGTACGGGTCAAGCTGTCTCCTAACCCACATAACCTTTTCATTAGTGACCTCTTAGGCTTCCACTTCCTGTTCTGGGTGGTTTTAATTTTCCTTGGCCGTTCTTGCTGGGCAGTCTCAGCCACGCACTGCTGTAGTTACTCTGGCCATAAAGATAATGGGATCCCTTTCCAGCAGAGAATTCTGTCTGTGTACGTAGCAGTTCGGGTGTGTGATGTTTACATCTCCTTCACATAAGGCTCTGAGAGAATCAGGGCAGATGCTTTACCCTCGGTGCCCAGCATACACATCTGCTTTGTCTCTTCTCAGCATCAGCTTCATTCCCTGACTCCATGGCCTGATCCTTTATCCCACCATCTCCTCTGCTACTTTTGTAGTCTATGTTCTGGTGCCACTTAAATCCTAGCTCCTTGCCGTGACTCTAATCACTGTTTCCCCAACACTACTTTTTAAAATTTAGATTACAGTGATGTAAATTCAGTCATGTAGATACATTTTTCAGGGAAAAATTATTTTATATTGTTTTTATTTTGACATTGTGTACATGCACAGTGCCCGTGAGGTCAGAAGAAGGCATTAGATCTTTCTGGATTCAAGGTTACAGGTATGTGTGGGTTACAGTGGTGCTGGGAACCAAACCCAGGTCCTCCACCAGAGTGGCAAGCGTTCTTTTTTTTTTTTTTTTTCCTCTCCATCTTTATTAACTTGGGTATTTCTTATTTACATTTCAATTGTTATTCCCTTTCCCAGTTTCCAGGCCAACATCTCCCCTATGGGTGTTCCCCTCCCCATCCTCCACCCATTACTGCCCTCCCCCCAATAATCTCGTTCACTGGGGGTTCAGTCTTGGCAGGATCAAGGGCTTCCCCTTCCACTGGTGCTCTTACTAGGCTATTCATTGCTACCTATGAGGTTGGAGCCCAGTGTCAGTCCATGTATAGTCTTTGGGTAGTGTCTTAGTCCCTGGAAGCTCTGGTTGCTTGGCATTGTTGTTCATATGGGGTCTCAAGCCCTTCAAAGCTCTTCAGTTCTTTCTCTGATTTCCTTCAAAGGGGGTCCCGTTCTCAGTTCAGTGGTTTGCTGCTGGCATTCGCCTCTGTATTTCGGCAAGCGTTCTTAACAGCTGATCCATCTCTCTAGCCCCAGGCTTACTTTTAGTTAAAACCATAATTGTACCTGCTAAATTCTCACATCTTCTCGGTACATCTTTTGTAGATACATTTTTGGCACATTTTTGTAGATAGAAAGCAAACATTCCTGACTTTCTCTGAGTTACAGGTATCTGTCAATGTTCCTTTGAGTTTGGTGGTGTCTGTTTGGTCACTGCATTTAGCTCAAAGGTGGGTACATAGCTTGTATCTAATAAATTTGGTGTCTGTGTTCTGTTTTACTATGTGGAAGACATTGAGTGTGCACAGATTTACAAGGCAACTTAAAGGTGAACATACTGTTTATTTAGTGAGAGCACATTAAAGGGACAGTGTCATGTCAGTTGCTTTTGCCAAGGATGTTGTCCATATCACTAGTGTTCTCCACTGTTTTCCTCTCAGTGGCCTAGCTTTGTTTTATTGATCTGTGCTCTCTTGTGTTGTGAGGCAATGCAATACAATAACATTGTCTCACATTCTCATTTTAACATTGGCTACAGAAATAATAAATACAGTTATATAATCGTTCATACCTGTATGAGCTTTTCTTTATAAAAAAATTGAGATTTCATGTCATGATGCCTTGTTATAAATTTTAACTTGTTTTTTCTTCTCAGGCAGCAGAAGATGTCACTTTCATTGGACCTGATACTCATGCTATTCAAGCCATGGGTGACAAGATAGAAAGCAAACTGTTAGCCAAGAGAGCAAAGGTCAACACAATCCCTGGTTTTGATGGGGTAGTAAAGGTGAGAAACGTTTATTTAAATCTTTATGGTATGTACCCTTACTCAAACATTCTGTGACAAAATATAGCTGTTGTTTATATATATGAGAAAATATGGAGTGGCTTAAATCAGGTTGTTGTTAGTGCTAAAAACTATGGGCAGCGAGAAGACATCGATGTATTGTATGTGCTGAGTGGGTGAGTGGACACTGATGGACTGTATGTGATGAGTGGGTGAGTGGACACTGATGTATGTGATGAGTGGGTGAGATGTATGTGATGAGTGGGTGAGTGGACACTGATGTATGTGATGAGTGGGTGAGTGGACACTGATGGACTGTATGTGATGAGTGGGTGAGTGGATAATGATGGGTATTGTCACTGACAAAAACTTTAGTGGTAGCATACACTTTTAATCTTTGAACTAGGGAGGCAGAGCAAAGGCAGGCAGAGGTCTCTGAGTTTGAGGCCCGTTTTGTCTACAGCAAGTTCCAGGCCAACCATGGTTACATAGTGAGATCCTGTCTTAAGAAAGGGAAAGAGGTGTGTGTTGCGGGAGGGGCAAGGAAGGAAGGAAAGAAAAGAAAATGCAGTCAGACCTCCCTAGTGTCTCTGTAGATGTCCTATATAAGCCTCCATGCTCCTTCTGCAGCTCCAAATAGCTTGATACCAAGGGCCAGGCACACTGGGCATATCAAGGACATCCCCATGGCTGTGAGCCTTGAGCAGTTTCTAAGGTTCTCAGGACTGGTGTCAGGTGTTGGGTAATTGCCATTTAATATCCAGCAAAATTGTTGAGGCTTTTAGTCACAAAGATACAAGGAACCTCCTGAAATGCGCTTGCTAGTAAGTTTTATTTAATTACTTGTTTTACCCAGCGTGGTCTCCTGTGAGTCCTAGGCTCTAGGCTCTTGCTCCTGCTGCTCTGTGTCTGGAATGTGGGGACCAAAGGCACACAGCATGTCACATGGTGTTGGCAGCAGACTGCTGTTGATTTCGATCTCCAGGAAAACCACACCTTGGCTAGCCCCAGAACAGATTTTTCTGTTCTGTGTTTTCATTATTAGTCCTTCACTGATAGGCATTATCGTCCCTACCTGTTGGTGTAGTGGTGACCGGATTTGGGCCTTTTGAGATCCTCAATTTGAATCTTATTTGATCACAACAGTACTGATGAGCTATAATTCAGGTAGACGCTGGCTTCCCATCGGCCAGCTGTGTCCCTAGGGTTCAAGGGAGAGGTTTCCAGGGAGCACTTGTCTTAGAACTCCATTTGCATAGCAAATGTTCTCTTGTGAAGTTAATAGGTATAAGTTCTGCCGAGAGGAAGGACTGCTCCTTGATTGGAGAGCTAACAGTGAAAACTGTGGGCAGGACAGTGGAGGAAGGACTGCTCCTTGGTTAGAGAGCTAACAGTGAAAACTGTGGGCGGGGCACTGGAGGAAGGACTGCTCCTTGGTTAGAGAGCTAACAGTGAAAACTGTGGGCGGGACAGTGGAGGAAGGACTGCTCCTTGGTTAGAGAGCTAACAGTGAAAACTGTGGGCGGGACACTGGAGATGCCATCCTTATCTGTCACACAGGTAGTTTGTAGGTACAGGAAGAACTTGTGTGACATTGACAGGAATGAAGGTTGACACTGCACTGTCTATTTTGACAAAACTACATGATTCCTCCATTAATTATTAAACTCTTTTGTGAGTTGAAGGGCAGAGGGGGAGATGGACACTTCATTTTGTATTAGAGTATTTCCTCCCAGAGTTTTCTTCTCCCGAGTTCTTTAGGTGATACGGAATAATTATTTTTCCATTTTTATTTTATACTTTATAGGTGTCTTTATAGAAAAAAGTGGTACTTAATTTTTGGAGCGGGTTTCTAGCTTACTCTGGGTCTTATTTGACTCTTAAATTTCACTTGTTATAATACTGTATATGTATTCTGGTATGACTTCTGTATGCTGCTAATAGGAATGTAAATTTATGTGCCACTATGGAAATCAGTATGGCGTTTCCTCAAGAAATGTGAATAGAACAACCATGTGATTCAGCTGTACCCTTCCTGGGTATTTAACAGAAGAAATCAAAGTCATGATAGGATTGAGACCTGCACAGTCATGTTTGTTCAGCACTGTTCATAATAGCCCTGCAATAGATAAAGAGAATGTGTTATGTCTGGGTCACAATGAAGTATTATTCAGCCATAAGACATAACATAAATCATGCCATTTGCTGGAAAATGTATGGTGCTGGAAATGACAATGTCTACAGAAATAAGCCAGAGTCAGAAAAACAAACACTTCTCCTGTATCCCGGGCGTGGGAGGAGAGCCATGAAAGTCAGACAGGGAGAGGCCTGAGGACAAAATGGAGTTGGTAGATTGCTTGCTCAGTATGGACAAAACTGTGGGTTAAATCCTCAGCACCACACAGACCTGCAATCCTAGCATTTGGAAGCTGGAGAGAGGAGAGTCAGAAGTTCAAGGTTTTCCTTATCTACATACTGTGTTTGAGGCCATCCTGCTAGACTTGAGACGATAGCAAAACAAACAAACAAACAAACAAACAAACAAACAAACAAACAGGAGACTGTTAGGAAATAGGAAGGGGACCAAAGAGGTTGCAATAGTGGGGGATAAATAAATTAAAATATTCTTATATGCTTATGAAGTATCATGACAGTATTATATAAATGTTGTTTTGGACAATTAATATACACTAAGCACACAACCGTAGAACAGTCTTCCCCTTCATCCAAGAAAACGGAAACTAGCTCTATCCTAGCAATTAGAAACAAGCTATCAAATGCTCATTCCTCCTTTGCTGGTTTGTGCAATTAGAAACAAGCTATCAAATGCTCATCCCTCCTTTGCTAGTTTGTTTATGCTGTGTCAGCTATGCTTACTGTGATGTTTTTATGCTCATTGAAGAATATACTAAGTATCCCAAGGCTTTAGAAAGTACAGTCAAACCCAAGTATTCTTAGCTTCAGCATTCACAGTCAGTCACCCTGGATTAGAAAATACTTCAGAAATAGTTTTGACCGACTGTACTGAGCATACATAGGCTTTTTGTCCACATCTATGAAATGACACTAGAGTAACAGCCATTGGCTTAACATCTGCACCATGTTGGGCATTTTAAGTGAGAGGGTTTAAAGCACAGGGCTTGGCATGGGTAGGTCTTATGTAAGCATCTTTTTTTTAGTTCTTTTCTCATACAATACATCCTGACCACAACTCCCCCTCCCTCCATTCCTTCCAGTTCCCTCACCCCTTTTCTCCCTCAGATTCACTCCCTCCTACCCCCAAAGAGTAGGCCTTCCAGAGATATCAACCACACACAGCACAGCAAGCTACAATAAGACTAGGCACAAACCCTCAAGGCTGGGAGAGGGAACCCAGTGGGAGAAAAGGGAGCCATGAGCAGGCCAATGTCAGAGACATCTCCACCCCCACTGTCAGGGGTCCCACAAAAATGCCAACCATAACATGGCAGAGCACCTAGCACAGACTCATGCAGGCTCCGTTCTTACCACTTCAGTCTCTGTGAGCTCCTGTGAACCCTGCTACTTGATTCTAAGGGCCTTGCTCTCCCAGTGTCCTCAACACCTCTGGCTCCCACAATTCCTCCTCACCCTCTTCCACAGAGTTCACCAAGCTTGGAGGGGAGGGGCCTGATGGAGACCTCCAACCTGGGCTCTCTTCCCACCTAACTTTTCCCCATTAATTAATTTGTTTATTCACTTTACACCTTGATCTCAGTCCCCCTCCCACCTCTCCTCTCAGTCCCTCTCCCCTACAATCCCTCTCCCCACTATCTCCTCCCTGCACCTCAGGGAAGGGGAAGCTCCTCCTGGACACCACCCCACCCAGGGACACCCAGTTGAAACAGAACTAAGTGCATCCTTTCCCACTGAGGCAAAACCAGGCAGTCCAGTTAGGGGAGGGGGATCTAGTGGCAGGCAACAGAGTGAGAGACAGTCCCTACTCCAATTGCCAGGGAACCTACGTGAAGACCAAGTTGCACAACCTGCTGCAAATGTGCTTAGGGTCTAGGTCCAGCTCTTGCATGTCCCAGTCTCTGTGAGCCCATGGGACCAGGCCGGTTGACTCTGTAAGTCGTACTGTGACCTCCTGCATTTCCTGGCTTACCCGATTCCATTACCCACTCTTCCACAAGACTCCCTGAACTCTGCCCCACGCTCGGCTGTGAGTCTCCATATCTGTCTCCATCTACTGCTAAATGAAGCCTCTCAGGGACAGCCATGCCCGGTTCCTGTCTGCAAGCACCGCAGAGCACCATCAATAGTGTCAGGGGTTAGCTCTCACCCATGGAATGGGCCTCAAGCTGGACCAGTCAGTGGCTGGTGTTCCCTCAATCTCCACTCCATCCTCATCCCTGCAGGCGGGACAACTCCTGGGCTGAAGGTCCTGTGGATGGGGTGCTGCTGCCCTCCCTCCAGGACACCTAATATTTAGCCACAGGTTTGTGCGTCTGCTCCCATCGGCTGCCAGAGGGCCTCTCTGAGGCTAAACTGGGCACCAGTCTGTGAGTATAGAAGTTAGGAGTCATTTCATTGATTTATATTTGGTTCTACCCTAAGGATCTGGGCCACCAGCCACAGATTCTGGGTCATCCAGGTAGTGTCAGGCACGGGCTGTATCTCACGGTGTGAGCCAGCCATTGGTTGGCCATTCCCCCATGTATCTTGTTAGCAGGACAGGTTTGTTGGTCAGAGGTTTTGTGCCTGGGTTGATGCACCAGTACCACTACTGGTTACAGAAGCCTTGCCTGGTTACAGAAGGTGGCCAGTTCAGGCTCTGTATCCTCCATTGCTGGGAATCCTCTCAAAGGTCAAACTTGTAGATTCCAGGGAGTTTCCACTGCACTAGGTTTCCGCATTGTCCCCCAAAGCCCTCCAATTCCAGTCACCTTTCCCAGTACTCACTCCCTTATCTCTCCCTACATCCTGATCCTTCCTATTCCTCTCCTCACCCCACAAACCCAGTCCACCTGCAGAATTTATTTCCCCTTCTTAGGGAGATCCATGCATTCCTGCCTAGAGCCCTCCTTGTTACTGAGCCTCTCTGGGTCTGTGAATCGTAACCGTTACCCTTTACTTAACAGCCAATATCCATGCTTGTTTTTCTTGGTCTGGGTTACCTCTCCCGGAATGATTTTTTTCCCCCAGTCCCATATATTTGCCTGAAAATTTCATGATGCCTCTTTTAAAAGTTGCTGAGTAATAGTCTATTATGTAAATATGTCCCATTCTCTTTATCCACTCTTTGGTTGGAGACATATAGGTAGTTTTCAGTTTCTGGCTATTATGAATAAAGCCGTGTCCTTGAGACAGGATGGAGTGTCCTTTGGGTATATGCCCAGGGGTGGTATAGCTGGACTTGAGGTAGATTGATTCCCAGTTTTCTGAGGAACCACCATACTGATTTCCATACTGGTTGTACAAGTTTGTACTCCCACCAGCAGTGTGAGGGGTTTCCCTGGCTCCACCCTCTCCAGCACGGGCTGTCACTCATGTCACTGATCTTAGTCCTTCTGACAGGCATAAGATGGACTCTCAGAGTGGTTTTGGTTTGCATTTCCCTGATGGATAGGATGTTAAACATTTCCTTAACTTTCTCAGTCATTTGTGTTTCCTCTATTGAGAATTCTTTATTTAGATCTGTACCACATTTTTAAATTGGGTTATTTGTTCTTTTGATATCAAGTTTCTTGAGTTCTTTATATATTTTGGATATTAGTCCTCTGTTGGCCGTAAAGCTGGCTGCTGTTTTGTCCTGTCGACCCTGTCCTTTGCCTTACAGAAGCTTTTCAGTTTCATGTGGTCCCACTTGTCAGTTGTTGATCTTGGAGCCTGTGCTATCAGTGTTCTGTTTAGAAGGTGTCTTCTGTGGCAGTGAGCTCAAGGCTCTTCCCCACCTTCTCCCTTACAGGCCCAGTGGTTCTGTTTTTATGTTGAGGTCTTTGATGCACTGAGTGTTGCCCAGGGTGATAGACACGGATCTTTGTGCATTCTTCTAGATGCAGAAACACAGTTAGATCAGCATCATTTGCTGATGATTCTTTTTTCTTTTTTCCATTGTTTATTTCTGGTTTCTTTATCAAAATTCAGGTGTACACAGGTATGCGGGTTTATTTCTGGATCTTCTGTTTGATTCCATGGATAAACATTTTTGCTTTTATGCCAACACCATGTGGTTTTTAGGGATGGTGATGCCTCCTGAAGTCACTTTATTTTACAGAATTGTTTTAGTTTTCCTGGGTTTATTGTTTGTCCATATGAAGTTGAGAATTGTTCTTTCAAGGTCTGTACAGAATCATGTTGGAATTTTTCTGGGGATAGCACTGATAGTAGATTGCTTTTGATAGGATGGCCAGTTTCACTACATTAATCCTTCCGATCCATGAGCATGAGAAATCTTTCCATTTTCTGAGATCTTCTCCTCTTTCTTTCTTCAAAGACTTGAAGTTCCTGTCACATAGGTCTTGGTTAGAGTTACCCAAGATATTTAATATTATCTGTGGCTATTGTGAAGGGTGTTGTTAAACCTGATTTCATTTGTATATAGGAGGGCTACAGATTTTTTTCTTTTTGAGTAAATCATGTATTTAGACACATCACTGAAGGTGTTTATCAGCTGTAGGAGTTCCCTGGTAGAATTTTTGGGGTCAGTAAGTATCATATTTTTAGCATAAAGGATTTTGACGGCTTCAGCTCTAGAACAATGTCTGTGGGCAGCAGGGACTCGCAGTATGGCAGTCTTTGGCCAGCCCGATTTGAACAATTGGAAACTTAATAGCTGAAGTCTTTCCTGAGTCCAGCATTAGTGACAAGTTTTGCCTTACTCTGTTTATTATTTGACTTTATTTACTTATTTCTATTTTTATTTGAGGTGAAGTTTTGCTCTAGAGCTCAGACCGGCCTCTTACTCTCCTCGGGCTTCCCCGTCTTGGTTGTGGGACTGCAGGCAGGTGTCTCCATGTCCCAGGCACTTGCTTTCATGTGTGAATGTAGGATAGTTTGGGAATTACTCTATGTGTACAGATACCAACTGATACAGCAACCAATTGCTGATTCTGTTCTGGACCTAGCCAAGGAGTACAGCCTGTTTCTCCGTCATGGGAAGGCTTAGCGGCACAGCAGTATTCTCATCTGGGACTGGGGATGGGGCTCAGCTGTAGACACCTTGCTTAGCATCATTTTCTTTTAATAGATTATACAATATTTGTGCAATACATTTAATGAATCCCATTGTCCTAATCCCTGAATATTTATATGTTTTCCTTTTCCTATACATATTAACTCCCAGGTCTGTCTCAAGAATGTCCTGTAGCTAAGAATACCTAGCAGACAGTCCATGCTTCACGGTTTTTTTTTATTATTTACTCTATGAACGCATGCCATGTGAGTGTGCAGGTCATGGCACAGCTTGCGGGACTCAGGTCTCTCCTTCCCTCATGGGCCCAGGGTTCCAGCACTGTCCCTGGCTTTCCCTGTACCTGCTGGGCCACCTGGCCAGCCCTCAGCCGCTCTTTCCTCCTACTTTAACCTACATTTGATTTATTATTTTAGTGATATTTCATTCCCATGCACCTCCTGTACACTCCTCCTGGCTTTTCTTAAAATGTTGTCACGTTAGATTTGTGACATGTTAAAGATGTTTTGTTTGCAAGACATTTTATGAATAACGAACAATGAATATTTGGTAAAGTCAAACATTTATTTTATGATTTTATTTGAAAGTTTAGCATTTGTAATAGGGGTGAACTTGACTTTCATTGATTTTTTTTTTTAAATGTAGTTTAAACTTGCAGCTCTTTCATTTGAAATCTTACTACCATGTAAAGACCAGCTTTTAACTGAATGATTCACTTTTATCACAAATTAGAAATAAGGGTCTGGAGAGATGACTTGTGTTAAGTGCATTTACTTCTGGAGGACCCAAGTTCTGTATCCAACACCCACATCAGGTGTCGTCTAACTGCCTATAACTCTAGTTGCAGTGGATAGCTCTAGAGTCCCAGGGAGTCTGCGTTCACGTCCACATGTCATTCCCCCATATACATGGTTTAAAATACATCTTTAGAGGGGAAAAACAACAATATGTAAACACTACATATTTTACAAGAAAATTGCTTTGATAACATCTATTTATAATTCCAGCATTTGGGTGGTAAGCAAGGAGGGTCCTTCACATCAACAATGGTCAAGCATTCAGAGACCAGGGGAGGTGCTGCGACTGGCTACTGAGAGACCAGGGGAGGTACTGGGACTGGCTACTGAGAGACCAGGGGAGGTACTGGGATTGGTTGCTGAGTCCTGTCTGTGTGATTCCTTGTTCATTACTTGATGTTTTGGGAGGAGGAGTTCTGCCATCATTTGAGATGGCAGCATAGAGCAGAAGTATTCTCATGGAGACAGATGGATAATTGTTGGTTAACTAAACATCATTTCAAAACATTTAAAAATAATTTAAAAATAAACCAATTTGCTAAGGGTTGGGGATTCAGTATAGAGCAAGACTGAGCTAGTGTGAGGTGACTGGCTGTCAGAGCTAAGGCCTGGTCTGGAGTGGGAAGGCTGGATAGGCCCCAAAGAGAGCAGCATTTAGAATGGAATAGCAGCCTGTCACGCTCTGAGCTGAAGTGGCCCACGTGTGCTCTTCCTTTATTTCTTCTTTGGTTTATCCCTTCACTCTTCGTCCAGCTGCTGTGTAGTGAAAGACTGCTCCAGGCTCCGGGCTAGACATCTGAAAGACACTGCCACACACACTAGACGATGAGTTCCAGCCTGTGGAGCTTGCAGAGGATCGACAACACAAGTAATAAATGTATTCCCTCTTCTTCAGGGTGAAGTCAAAATCCTGCATGCTGAGCAGACTCAGCCCGGCACATACCTGTACCTGCCTCTGAGACAGGAGGGTCACAGGTGTAGACAGAATAGTTTGGAAATTACTCTTTGTGCACAGATACAAAGCACACCGTAAAGCAAGCCCCTTCCGTGCAGAGCGTAGCTCTCTTTTAGCCCCCACAAAAGGTAGCCAGACTGAGAGTCTCCATCTCTTTGCTTTTCAGATGAAGTTGGATTTCTCCTCCCCCCCTCTGTCTCCCTCCCTCCCTCCCTCCTGTCTCCCTCTCTCTCTTCCTCCCTCCCTTCCTCTCCCTCCCTTTCTTTCTTTTTAAATTTCATTTTATGTATATGATTTTTTTGCCTGCATGTATGTCTGCACCATAGTGCATGCCTGAAGCCCATAAGGGACAGAAGAGGACCCCAGATCCTATGGAACTAAAGTTACAATGGTTGTAAGCCCCCATGGGTGCTAGAAATCAGACTCAGGTCATCTGGAAGACTAACCATGGAGCCATCTCTTTAGCCCCTAGCTGAGTTTACCATCACCGTGGCACTCTTGGTTACCTGGTAACCTTACTTCTCTCAGGGGCGTGCATAGTCAGTGTTCCCCTGTGCTGTCATTTCAGAAGCATGCGAGACTTGTGGACATCTGTGTTTGAGTTGCAGATCCTATCACCACATTTCCTCTTTATTACCTATATGGAGTACACATCACAGCATTGTTGGCTACTGTGTAGCATATCTAAGGTGTGGCTGCTCTCCTCTAAGTTCCATGAAAGCTTGGATGGTTCAGTGCCTTGCTTGTGGCCAGTCTTAGTGGCAACTGACTGGAAAGAGAAGAGAGTTGCTCTCTGAGCTGATGTAACTGCAGCAGGATGGACGAAGACTGAGACAGCTTGGGGTTTGGAGGGAGGTTGCAGGGCTGGGTGGGATAGACTGGGGGTGGTACTGGTGGCTTGGGCAGGCGACCAAGCACTGACACCAAGTTAAGGAGTCTGAGCTTGTTCTGAGGCAATAGATGTCATGGGAAACTTTAAGTGGATTTAAAGAAAACTTCCCTTTTCTTCTTTCTTTTTGACTTGTTTTGAACGTTTTAAACGTGGTCTGGCGTTGAGTTTCTGTTCTCCTGCCTCAGCCTCCGTGCCTACTTACAGGCATGAGCCCCCATACCCAGTGTCTCATTTGTTTTGATAAAATTTAATGCCTTGACAATTGTTATATAATTAGAAACAAAACAAAGCCCTAAGTGTGGCCGATTTGGGGTTTAAACTATGAAAGTATATGGAGGTGGAATCATAATCCTTCCTCGGGATATAAAGGGTTATGTTGAAGTCTTCATCCCCACAGCTTGTGGCAGGGTCTTTAAATCTCAGTATAGGTATTCATATCTGTACCTTTAGAAACAGTCAAGCCACATTGAGCTGCTGCTGCTCTCTGTATTGTGTATCCTGAAGGACTGAAGGAGCTGTAGGGGTTTGCAACCCCATAGGAAGAACAACAGTGTCAACCAACCAGATACCCCAGAGCTCCCAGGGACTAAACCACTAACCAAAGAGGACACATGGAGGGACCCATGGCTCCAGCTGCATATGTAGCAGAGGATGATGGCCTTATCTCGGGTATCGATGCGAGGAGAGTCCCTGGCCTTGTGAAGGCTTAATGCCCCAGTGTAGGGAAATGCCAGGACAGGGAGATGGGAAGGAGTGGGTGGGTGGGTGAACACTCTCATAGAGATGGGGGAGTGGGGAAGGGATAGGGAGGATTCCAGAGGGGAAACTGGGAAAGGGGATAACATTTGAAATGTAAGTAAAAGAAAATACCCAAATAAAAAAAAATGTATTCTGGAAGTCCAGCCTGTTTCACGATCTTCTTTCTTTATAGGATAGGGGTCATTGAGTTTCTGGGCTGTATCAGAGAGTTTCTGGGCTGTATCGGAGAGTTTCTAGGCTGTATCGGAGAGTTTTTGGGTTGTATCAGAGAGTTCCTGGGCTGTATCAAAGAGTTTCTGGTCTGTATCACAGAGTTTCTGGACTGTATCATGGAAGGCCCAGCCAGGAGTGGCCGTGTCTTCCACCCTAAGTTGTCTTATGTATCTCTCTCTCTCTTTCTAGAACACAGTGAGTTCCTTTTAAGTTACGGTTTCACTGTATGCTGGTACTCTGTTGAATCTCTTTTCTCTTTTCTCTTCTTGTTTTCCACAACACTGAGCTTTTTTAATCTGTAGGTTTCAGTTTTCCTTTAGGAGGGCCCTTTTCAGATAATCTAAAGCAAGTTTCCTCTTACTCGGTGCTGTCTTCATGAAGTGTTCACATCACTTCTCAGGTGACTCGCTGTCCACCTGACTTTCTGTTTTCTTCATGGACTAGTAGTCTAGAAGGGCAGAAGCCAGATTGTATACACTGTTGCTGGGAAACATTTATTGGCTTAGTATCTTAAAACACGTGGATCATCATTCTTTTAAGTGACTACTTAGTATGCCACTGCAGTCAGGGAACCATCCATATGCTAGTCCTTTGTGGAAGGCCCGTTACATTGTTTTCCATTTCAAAACATCACAGTTAAAAATAATAAACTTGGGCTGGAGAGATGGCTCAGTGGTTAAGAGCACTGACTGCTCTTCCAGAGGTCCTGAGTTCAAATCCCAGCAACCACATGGTGGCTCACAACCATCTGTCATGAGTTCAAATCCCAGCAATCACATGGTGGCTCACAACCATCTGTAATGAGATCAGATGCACTCTTCTGGTGTGTCTGAAGACAGTGACAGTGTACTCACCATATATAAAATGAATAAATAAAATCTTTAAAAAAATAATAAACTTTGTAAGTTTTTGTTGACACATGTGAGAGAGAACCCATAGGATAACTTCTACAGCTGACATCTGTGAATGAAGAGACACACAGCCTCCGAGTTTGAGAAGTGCAGCTATTTGCACAGAGCTGTGTTGGTCTTGACTGAAGTGTGAAGTGCGGCTCCAGCTTGTTCCTGTGCTCACGTTTCAGAAAGATCTGTCAGGTCGACCTACTGCTAGGGTGGTAGCTGAGGTTGGATGTGTTTCATATTTCCCTTTGTTTTTTGTTTTTGTTTTTTTTTCCTGAATGATCAATGGACCTTCCAAAGCTTTATTACATGTTTCTATTCTATCTATAACCCTGTAAGGAGGTTCTGTGGATCATATGTTAGTGCCATTGACTTAGGGGCTGTTTAGGGTTTTTATCTTTTCCAGTGTAACTTTATGTATCCCATAATAAAATTAAATGTGCCACGTGTGTTTAGTTTACTTTCAAAACCAATAATAGTGTTTTATGATGTATAACACACAGTAGATCCTCAATGAATTTTTTGGCTCAATGAATGACAAGTGAAAAATTAATTTTTAAGGCAGTTCAATTTTATCTGAAAATTGGTGTCATAGAAATTGATTTTCATAGTAGGAAAACTTATACCTTAGTCAAAAGTTAACGTTGTTTTATGGAAGATAAAGAATTTTGAGAAGTTTTACTGTACATGAATCCAATTCTTTTTACATATAAAACATAACATTTGTGTGTCCTGTGCATACATAAACACGTGACAAACAGGAGGAGTGGATCCTGAGCACTGTTGGCTTCCTGGGTCCCAGGCTTTCTACCTTGTAGTTGAGTTTCTTTGAGATATCTTTGGCAAGCATTCCTTCCACATGGACTGAAATGTTAAAAGTTTCCTTCAAGCTGATTGTAACCCGGTCCTCACCAGTCCTACTCTTCCTGTATGTTGTTCAGGAGGCACTAATTGTTCGATTTGGCAGGTTTAACACTTCCTGACAGAGGCTATTAAAGGCAAGTATTCTCCAATAACTGTCACCAGCTGGAACAAAGAGCCTCCCAGCTCAGTGTGTGGAAACCACAGCATTCTTGAATGACCCCTTTCATGGATTTTTTTTTTATCCTTTCAAACTAAAATTTGGAGATGTAGGGTTTGTGCAAGCAGCAAGGTGTACTAAGGGAGTGAAGCTTGATTTGGAGCAGGGGGCAAGATAAAGCTTTACCTCTGACTTGAAAACAATTATATTTGGAAAATCTCATTAGCAGATGTGACTGCTTGGAGTAAAGAAAGACTTAAAACTGGTGTCGCTTTCAGGGCTGCTTTGAACTTAACAAACACCTATTTGTGGAGCTAATGAAAGGAAATGAGATTTTTCTGACAACTTCCCGTTCCAGTCTCCTCATTCAGGGATGCTGTTGGGTACTGAAGACTTTTAAGGGAGAATTTCTTTTCTTTTTCAAAAAAAAAAAAAAAAAAAAAAAAGGACATAAATGAAGCAGTTATTTTCTCCCAGTCCCAGTTTTGGAGAAGGGGATTCTACTGTGATTTCTCTTCATTTTAAATGTGGTAATTTAAAAGCTTTAAAAATGCCAGGCCTCCCTTGCATGTTTTGAAATTGTATAAAAATTCCTGCATATTTATCAACTGGTGGTTTTAGAACATGACTGGTGGTGCATATTGTGTCACTGATTAGAAAAAGTAATTGAATTGAGAAAGTAGCTGGATGTTTAGAATTCTCTTTATCATATGTGGAAAATGTGTGCATAGAGTTTGCACAGCGCATGTCAGGTGAATGACTTTGACTGGGGCAGTTTGTGGAAGCTTAGGGTTTCAAGTGTTACTGCTGACAAGTGGTAGGGACTGATGTGCCCCCGAGTCAGTAACCCTGGCCTTCGGACATCAGGAAGAGTTTTACCTTGCTCTTCAGAGGTTCACTGAACTTTAATTTATACACCTAGTACAACTGTAAAGACAAAATATGTACTTCAAGAGTTGGCTAAATAAAAAATAATGGAAACCACAAGGCTTCTTTCTTTTCTTTTTTCCTTTCCTTTCCTTTCCTTCCTCCTCCTCCTCCTCCTCTTCCTCCTCTTCTTCTTCCTCCTCTTCTCCTCCTCTTCCTCCTCCTCTCTTCCTCCTCCTTCCTCCTCCTCTTCCTCCTCCTCCTCCTCCTCTCCTCCTCCTCCCTCCTCCTCTTCTTCCTCCTCCTCTTCTTCCTCCTCCTCTTCCTCCTCCTCCCCCCCCCCTCCTCCTCCTTCTTCTTTTTCTTAACATTTGCTAATTCCTACAGATACTGGAAATTTACTTATTTCTAGAAAATTGATGGAACTCCTCCCAAACAATAGACAATCAACTCCCCCTGCTGACAGAATCTAGGAAAACACAGAGTGTAAATAGACAAGGGGGCTGCAGACAAGCTTTAATGATCTGATTTACGATTCAGTATTGATTGTAAACATCTAAATTCTGCCATTAAATTCCGGCAACTGCATGGAATCATTGGCAATTCTGGTCATGTTTCCTGCCAGGTCATTTCAAACTGCTTTGAGTTTCTTAATATAATAACGACGAAGGAGAGTTTACATTCCACTTATGGTATTAATTTTACATTTCTCTGAATGAAAAGAGTTAGAAGGTTGTAAAATTGAACATTAAATGAATCAGAGGAGACAGTAGTGCAATATATGACTGCCCTAAAGACATTGTGCAGTGCCTCATGGGATTAATGTTGAGTCTCATTTCCTGCCTTTACAGGATGCAGATGAAGCCGTCAGAATTGCAAGGGAAATTGGTAAGTCCTTAAATTAACTTTGGTAGTGTTTCTGTGTCTTTCAGCAGATACGGTTGAGCAAACATGTAATAAGTATAATTCCCAAAGAGCAAATAATATTTTAATAGTTTTCAGGTTCTGATTACTAGTGTCTCTAGAAGAATTCATCACTTGAATTACCATATTCTGTTATTGAAGTAGGATTTGCAGTCATTTGATCTCAGTTTAGTTCTTTTATAAGATGAATTCACTAGCTAATTAAAACAAGTACTTGTCCAGAGAGTCCTGAGGATTGGACGCAGTTTGTACTTGTGTGTGAGCGCTTGACTGTGGTCTGTAGCAGTGTGAAGGGCACAGTTTGTACTTGTATGTGAGCGCTTGACTGTGGTCTGTGGCAGTGCGAAGGGCACAGCACACAGGATGCAGATGAAGGTGCTCTTGACACGCTTGTCCAAGTCCTTACCTTTTCCTAAAGTGTAAAATAAAATAACCTTGCTGGGAGAGATGCAGCAGAAAGTGGGAGGTGAGAATTGGATATGCTAAACAAGTGAAAAGGAAACTGAGGAAAATTTTAAGGCCGTTGTGTATTAAGTTTCAAGTATATTCCTCTTGTTCATGAATGTAATTGTGTTTGCAGTGTCTACTGCATTGAGAAAGTAGGAAAGAGAGCAAAGCTTTGAAGCCTATAATTGTGAGTCGGATCAGTGCATGCGCACATCTGACGGGAAGCTGTGGCTCACTGGGCAAGGGCATCAGACAACACCTCTGTCAGGTTTACAGCAGCACCTTAAATCAGTCTGTGCTGCTAGTCCATATTGTTTCAGGAAGCCGTATACTAATTTTAGTAGTCCTGTTTTCACAGTGTGGTTTGTTACTTAGAATGTTTGTCTATGGAGGGGAGAGCATTTGATTTGGCAAAGTTTATGTAGTCCAAAGTGATCGTGGGTGTTGATATATTCTTGCAAATGAGACAAGCTAGCATAGAGCGCTTCAGTCTGCTGTTCTCCCTGAGCTATCAGCTGCCTATGCAGAATGTTCTTCTGTATTGGAAAGGGCATTTGGCTTCTTGGGCAGTGCTTCTGTTGGGTATGGCTATTTATTTTGGTTTTGGTCATTTTAGTTATATTAAGTGTTCTTTGTTGTTTATTTGTTGTAAAAAACTGCCTTGGATACAAGACCAGTATACATAAGATAATATTTTACCCATTGAGAACATCTGTATTAATTGCTTCCTCAGGGTTGCCAACATCTTTAGAAGCTTTTCAATACTAATTTCAGAATAAGACTTAGTAGGCTGCGTGATGCTGCTGTCTGTGGGTTAAATCATTCATCCCCTTATTCCACACAAAGCACTCAGTGGCTTCTGAAACTGTCCCAAAGTGGCTTAACTTTATTAATACACTTTTAAATTCAAACTGGACTGTTTTTAGTCATAGCTTAGATAGTGCCACCTATCCAGTCATCTATGATATTTCGTAATAAATAATATGTAATATTATTATGGTCATGTTTGGAGGGATTTTGGAAAGCAGAAAGGGCTAGAGTATACTCTAGGATCATGTGCTTATGACATGCTGTGATTGCACATCTTACACTTTCTTTGGTGACACAGAATTCAAGTCTGTGTGTGCACATGTGTGAGCCCTTTGGTGATGTTTCAGTCTGTGTGTGCACACATGTGAGCCCTTTGGTAATGGATCAGGTTTTTCCTACTTCTTCCCCCCCCCCATTTTTATTAAATTGGGTATTTCTTATTTACATTTCAAATGTTATTCCCTTTCCCAGTTTCCTGTCCATCAGCCCCCTAACCCCTCCCCCTCTCCTTCTATAAGGGTGTTCTCCTCCCCATTCAACCCCCCTTACCGCGCCCTCTCAATTCCCTACACTGGGGGTCCAACCTTGGCAGGACCAAGGGCTTCCTCTTCCACTGGTTCCCCAACAAGGCTATTCTCTGCTACCTATGCAGTTGGAGCACAGGGTCAGTCCATGTATAGACTTTGATTAGTGATTTAGTCCCTGGAAGCTCTGGTTGGTTGGCAATATTGTTCTTATGGGGTTGCAAGCCCCTTGAGCTCTTTCAGTCCTCTCTATAATTCCTCCAATGGGAGTCCTGTTCTCAGTTCAGTGGTTTGCTGCTAGCATTCACCTCTGTATTTGCTGTATTCTGGCTGTGTCTCTCAGGAGAGATCTATATCCGGTTCCTGTCAGCATGCACTTCTGAGCGTCATCAATCTTATCTAGTTTGGTGACTGTATATATATGGGCCACATGTGGGGCAGACTTCAAATGGGCTTTCCTTCAGTCTCTGCTCTAAACTTTGCCTCCTTATCCCCTCCTATGGATATTTTTGTTCCCCTTTTAAAGAAGGAGTGAAGCATCCTCACTTTGGTCATCCTTCTTGAGCTTCCTGTGGTCTGTGGATTGTATCGGGTGATTTGAGCATTTGGGCTAATATCCACTTATCAGTGAGTACATACCCTGTGTGTTTTTCTGTGATTGGGTTACCTCACTCAGGATGATATTTTCTAGTTCATTCCATTTGCCTATGAATTTCATAAAGTCATTGTTTTTGATAGCTGAGTAATATTCCATTGTGTAGATGTACCACATTTTCTGTATCCATTCCTCTGTTGAAGGGCATCTGGGTTCTTTCCAGCTTCTGGCTATTACGAATAAGGCTGCTATGAACATAGTGGAGCACGTGTCTTTGTTATATGTTGGGGCATCTTTTGGGTATATGCCCAAGAGAGGTATAGCTGGGTCATCAGGTAGTTCAATGTCCAATTTTCTGAGGAACCTCCAGACTGATTTCCAGAGTGGTTGTACCAGTTTTCAGTCCCACCAACAATGGAGGAGTGTTCCTCTTTCTCCACATCCTTTCCTACTCTTATTGAGATATCTCACATTTATATCATGATTTGGATGGCCATTGCAAGTTTACTTAAGTGGATGTTGAGTCCATGGGAAAATATATTCCCATGTGTGAGCAACAGAATTATAAACATATATTTGAACCTGTTTTATTTATTTTTTGTTTGTTTTGTTTTGTCTTGTCAGTTTCTGGCTTTTCTTGTGTGATTTATGTTCATATTTCTGTTTTTTTTTTCCCCCTCTTCTGTGTTGCTGGGGAATCATGGTCTGGCCCTCATATGGCCAGGCCTCCAGGCGGCCACAGAGCCGCGCCCTCCGCTCTGTGCACAGGCTGTTGCCTTCGACCTCTTTTCTGTGCTGTTTCGTAAAAACAAAAGCGTTATGTGCTCTTCCACTCTCAAGTTTGTGTTTCTTTTCTGGGGGCATATGTCTATACTGCCAGAGCCGGACAGTAATTGTCGGACACGGTTGTGTTTTTTACGTAACTGTAGCTTCTAGTTTAGAATACTTTTTCCATGTGCCATCTACTTTAGAAATGCTATTTTTTTAATTATTGAAAAATTTCTTATAGTTACAATTCAGATTTCATACACGGGTGTGTCCTTGATGATCCCCACCCCTTCCTTCTATGTCTTCTAATTCTTCCCTTTCCCTCTCCTTGTGAAGTACACGTCTGCAGTTGTGGCTATTACGTAGAAGCTTGCTGCTGTCCTGAGCAGACTGGAAGGAAGAGAAGCCATAAAATTTGAAGTGAAATGAAACATGGTAAAGAAGTTTTACAAGGCATTAGGGATTTCCCAGAATCCCTCCAGATCACACAGAAACCTCCTGTGAAAACCTCTTCTCACTGCGCTGCCTTCCAGATGCATTACGAAGTCACTTTTCTGTGACGTCTACTCAGTTTTCTCTGCCAAAGTAGTAGTGTTCTGTATTGGTTTATTGTACTTTATAATATATTTCGGTTATATCTTCATATGCACAGTATTGATTAGCTCTTACTTAAACTAAGCATACTTAGTATAATTAACACTTGTTAGCAAATGGATACATTAAAGGTTATATTTAATATTACATAGTATTAAATATACTCACCACATATATTTTAACGATATTAATAAAATGATTTTATTAAAAATGTAAATATAGGGTTGGGGATTTAGCTCAGTGGTAGAGTGCTTGCCTAGCAAGTGCAAGGCCCAGGGTTCGGTCCCCAGCTCCGAAAAAAAGAAAAAAATGTAAATATATAAATGCACAATAATTTATTTTTGTACATTTAAGGCAAACTGAGGAAAGACAAAAATATACTTTCTTCACTAATGTTTTTATTTTCATTTTTCTATTTGGAGAAACTCATTCTTTTTTAAGGACACAGTTGTAGTAGAAATGTGGCTAATGCATCATTGGATTGTGACAATATTGATTTGTGTATGCTGAACCACCCTCACATTCTTGGACTGAATCCAACCTGGTCCTGGTATATAGTCTTAACCTGTTCTTGAATTTGGTTTGCAAGAATTTTTTTGAGAAATTTTGCCTGTACGTTCGTTGAAAAATGGTCCTTTAGTTTTCTTTTCTTTCTTTCTGGTGTATGTGTCTGTGCATGCGTCTTTCCTGGTCCAGTTTAGGTATCAGGGTAAGCTAAAGGTTTGACAGATTTGTCAGTGAATCCATCTAGATTCTACTGGGAGGCTCCTTTTTTAAATCATCATTTTAATTCCCTGGATTGTTACAAATCTTTTAAAGTTATTTTTACAGGTCATATGTGTTTGCAACTTACTTCTTTTACACTTCCCAGGCTTTTGGAATATAAGTTCTTGTTGGGGAAAAGAGGGAGGGAAAGGAGGAGAGGGAGGAGAGACAGGATCTCACTGTGTTCATTTCTAATTAATTTGTGTTTTCTCTCCCTTTTTTTGTTCATTTGGCTATGAATTTGTTAATCTTATTTATTTTTTAAATACCAACTCTCTTTGATTTATTCTATGTATTCTTTAGTCTCCATTCTATTAATCTCACCCTGATCTTTATTGATTGTGACTTTTGCTTTGGGTTTTGGATTCTTGTTTTTCTAGTTCCTTGAGATATGTCATTAGGCTATTTGATATTTTTTCTAAAAATTTAATCCAAACTCTCACCTGCAAACTCAAGAGGAGATTTTTGGGACTTCCTTAGCTGTATTTGAAAGGTTCTGCTAAGTTGTGTTTTCATTTACTTCTTAGAATTTTGAACATGTCTTCCAGATTTCTGGTGATTCAAGGGTTAATTGCTCTCTCTTCATGTGCTTTTGTCATTTCTGTAGATTTTTTCACTACTAGTTTCTAGTTTCTAGTGTTATCACACTGATCTTATAAGATGGAAAAGATGATTGTAAGATGGTTAAAATTGATTTGTTGCTGACAATATAGCCTATTTAGACAAGATTCTATGGGCTGCAGAGAATAATGTATATTGAATGAAGTAGTCTGTATTCATCTGTTTAGTTCATTTGATCTATGATGTGGTTTAAATCTGAGTTTTCTTTGTTGACTTTTTATTTTGATGACCTAGAGGTGACAGTGAGGTCACCTCAGCAAATCCTATTGTACAAGTACCTGTCCAGTGTTGGTGTTTGGCAGTGCTTTCTCGGGACGTTAGGAGCCCATCTTTGGTGCCTGTGCATTTGCGTTGCAGATCTTGATGCACTGCCTCCTTTGTTGGTGTGTAGTGGCCTCTTTATTTACGTCTAGCTAGTTCTGGTTGGAAGTCTACGTTATCAGGTATCAAGAGCAGCTGTGCCACCTTGCTTTGGTTTCTGCACATCAACGATAGAGTTCTTTCTATTTGTTGACTCATAGTCTTTGGGGGAGCCTTTAGCAATAAAGTATGTTTCTTGGAAACAACAGAAAGCTGGATCTAGTTATCTAGTTGGCCAGTCTGCGTCTTCTTAATGGTGAGGTGAGGCCATTTATATTTAAAGTTTAACTGAGAGGAATCAACTAATTCCTGTGATTTTGTTGATTGAGTGGATTGTTGTTCTTTACTTTCTCTTCACAGTGTGTAAGGGCTTTGCTTGCTTCCTGGGTTGGTAATGAATTCTTTATAGCTTTCCTTTGCTTAGCTTTTCCTTTCAGGAAGCTTATTCTGCCCTGTGCGCTTGTGGCTGAGAACTTTGTATAGTATTTTAAGCATCTTCAGGTAGCGTTGGCCTAATGGTCTTGAATTGCTTCAGCTTATGCTGGTCTTGAAAAGTCCTGATTCTCCACCAGGTTTAAACATAGCATGGCTGGATAATAGCCATCTTGGTTGGCAGTTATTTACCTTCAAGACCTAATTTTATAGTCTCATATTTTTATGACATTGAATGTTACTGCTGAGAGAGCTAATGATATTTTGTGTTTTTGCCTTTGTAGGTGAACTGACATTTGCCCTTTGAAACTTTTAATATTGTTTTACTCTTTTATATTTTGGCATCTGTATATGATACATTGTAGAAAGGTTCTTTCCTTGTGTCCATTTGGAGAAGGAAATGGCTATTGCATTTGAATGTCAGTAGTGTCTCCCTCTGTAGCTCTGGCTGGCCTGTAATTCACCATGTAGACCAGGCTAGCCTTGAGCTCACAGAGATTTGCCTATTTCTGCCTACTAGTACTGAGTTAAAGGTTTCTTCCACCATGACCAGCTGAATGCCATTTTTTTTCCTGCTGTTGTCTCATGCTTTTAGTGTTTATCGTGGCCCCCTCTTTATCCTGTGAATGTTTATGTTCTTATGCTATCTCGTCATTCTTGGACCAGGATGGATGTGTTCACTTATTTTATCTTATTGATATTTGAATGTAGCACTGTAAGTTTCACCTTCTATTCCTAGTATTTTTCTTCTGCTTAGATTAGTTTGTTGGTAATAGTGTACACTGTCCCCCTTTTAAAATTTGTTCAATTAAAATTTCCAACATTTCTCATGCTTTTGTTTTTGAAAAAAAATTTAGTTTCCCTGCTGATTTTTTTCTTCAATGTTACTGAGTTAAAAACAAAACAAACAAAATAACAACAACAACAAACTTCTTTCTTAGTTAGCTTTTTATTGCTGTGAAGATATACCTTGACCATGGAAACTCTTATAAAGGGAAACTTTTTAGCCCTGGCTGTCCTGGAACTTGCTCTGTAGACCACGCTGGCCTCGAACTCACAGAAATCCATCTACCTCTGTCTTCCAAGTACGGGGATTAAAGGCATGTGCTAGCACTGCCTGGCTAAAGGAAAACATTTAATTGTCTGTCTTATAGTTTCAGAGGTATAGTCCACTTGTGGCAGTTCATGGTGGGAAGCTTGAAGCACACAGGCAGACCTGGTATAGAGGTGGCTGGCAATTCTACATCTGTGTTTTCAGGCATCAGGAAGAGAGAGCCACTGGACCTGGCTGGACTTCTGAAACCTCACAGCCTACTTAGTAATACATTTCCTCCAAGAAGGTCAAACCTACTCCAGCACAAGGCCACACCTCCTAATTCTTTCAAGTCACATGCCTTCCTGTGAGCCTATGGGGCCATTTCATTCAAACTACCACAACTGTTGATGTCATTATCTGTTTTTGCTGACTCTTCCCTCTGTGTTGCTGCCTTTCTAGATCCTTATTTAGTTCATTTGCTTGTTTTTAATCCTCTGTTGCATCACTGACCAGTTTTACAAGATAACTTTTGAGACCTCCATCTGTCGTTGTGCCTGTTCCAGTGTCTTTGAGTTCGGGAGTCTGGCCTGTCATATGTCTTGTTTTCTCATGCTTCCTTCATTTCTGTGCTGTGCTTTGCATATTAGCTCTTCGGCTCACTGTTCAGGTTTGGGGAGAAAGCTCTTTGAGCAGCCTGTTCTTTTCCGTTTTGTTCTTGCCTCCCAAGACAAAGTCTATCTGTGTATCTCTGAGTGTGGACCAGGCTGGCCTCTAAATGCTCTACGTGGTGGGCGATGTTTGCTTCGGTTCCCTGATGCTGAGATTACAGGGATGTGCCCCACACGTGTAGAACAGACCACTCTTTTTTTTTTTTTCTTTTAAAATTCTTCTTTTTTCACATATTATATTCTGACTGCAGTTTCCTCCCCTTCTACTCCCCCTGAACTATTGAAGGCTCAATTCTTAGTTTACTTTTTCTGAAGTAGTGTTTCCCATGTCTGTTCATGAGCTGCGCATCTGATACAAGTCTTGTTTTTCTTCTTAGCATTGTACAACTTCTTACTGCTCTTTGCCTGGTATCTCTTCATTTCCTTCATGGAAATTCAAATAAGCTTTCTCTATTGTTCTCTTGGGATAAATCCCACTTTTCTTATTCTGACTCTGGCCTCCATTGGCTTACCTTGAGGCAGCCTTTAGACTGCCTTCTTACCTACAGTTCAAGTCATGGTTATAAAAGTGGATTCATTGTAGTGCTGTGTACAGTAGGGCCTGGGTAGTCTAGCCATGGCTATCTGGTTGACGCTGGAGAAGCAGAGGACACTGAGTGAAGGCCTGGTGCTCCCTGGAGAGTGCCTGGTTTAATTCCATCCTGGACATTCAAGCTGGAACCTGTTGGCAGTGGAGGACATCAGCAGCCACACTCATGCAGGATGAGGAAGTAAAGGCAGGCAGCCTCCATTCTTCCAGGATCTCTAGGTTCTCATTGGTATATGCTCCCCACTTTGAGATCAGGTATCCTCCCTCCCAGTTCTTCCCAGAGGTATATTTCTAAGCTGCTTCTAAATCCTGCCAAGCTGGCAGTCAAGACCAAGTATTACAACGACCAAGTCACAGTCTTTAAAAATGTCACAAAGGACAGGATTTCCCCCCCAAACAAAAATAAACCGACTCTTTCCTTAAAAAAAAAAAAAAAAAAAAAAAAAAAAAGGGCAGATTACTATTTTACATTAAACAAGCAAAAAACAATCTGTAAAGTGCAGTGTGTGACACTGATTTCTCTGTAATTCTAACGCAAGACTCCCCAGGGGGTCTCCTTCCTGTCTGATCTTTCTCTTAAGGCTTTTGTTTTCTTGTCTGAGCTGGTTGTCCATTGTCAGGCTCTTTTCTGTCCATCTAGAGAGCTCTTCTCCTGCAGTATCTTTTATTTTATTTTCTCTTTGAACCTTTCTTTAGGAAACAAAGACCTTTGTAGGTTTCCCAACTGTTTTAAAAAGATAACTTTCCTGCCCATCAGCCTTACTTTTCTGGGCAAGATTATTGATTAGCACTACTAAATTTGGAACTGGACATTTCCCAAGAAATATATTGCTTTTGTCTTTTTACTTTCCCTTCTCCATTAGTTGATATATTCTATCAAAATGTAGTTCAAGAAACTAAATCTAAAATCTATGTAATTTTAAAATGAATTATGAATACCTTATCCTTTAGGTATTTTTATCAGCTTTTAAGTTACCTGATTATTACTCTCCTCCCTGCTCCTCCAGCGTTGGGCGGCATTTGCTGGGAGAGTCTGGTTATTTATCATGTCTTATGCAGGTAAATATCGTATGATCAGTTAGGTGTGGTTAGCACCCACAACTAAATGGGGAAGCTTTGAAGCTTCCAGGATCTTTATCTTCTGTATCCAAAACATGGTGTCTTGAATTGTAGAACAAGCTGAAGCCTTTGTCTTTGTCTTCTGTGACTGGTCACACCCGAATCAGAGCTGTATGCACTCGGGCTTCTACAGAGTCCTTACAAGCAAAGTTCCAGTTGCTACAGCTCATGCACTGGAGAGCAGCTGAAGTAATCACGGAAAGCATTGGTAGATGACTTCTTCATACAGAATTCTGTCAGGGTTCGTTCTTCTTCAGTGAATTTGCCTAGGCCCCACTCTTAGCTTTTAAGTTAATTTAAAATATGAATTCTTTAGAGAAGCCATTTCAAGCAAAGAGTAAAACTGGCCCCTCTGAGGGACATACCCCAGTTGTTATCATATCACAAGAGCACATGTGTACTTGAGTGCATATGGCTCACGAGTAGAAACTATGTAGTTTGGTTTTGTAAGTGTTCATTTATCCATAATGAAGGGATATAAGGACCAGACACTGTGCTGCACTTGGTATGTTAGGGAGCTCCCATGTGGCCGTGGAGCACACGGTCAGCCCCAGATGATCCAATGAGACAGCCAAAAAGGTGACGAGAAACTAGAGCAGCATGGAGGCCTGAGTCTAAGCTGTCTTTTTACTGGACACAGTGTCCCATGTGGGATTCCAGACCCAGGATGATGGACAGCCTGAGGTGGCCTGAGCTGTATAGGGAATTCTAAGCCAGCGTGTCTCAGGAAACAAACAAACAAACAAACATTAAAGAGTGTCATTGTGTTTGTGAATTGCTTATGTCTGTGTATTTCAATAATGTAAAATTACAAGTGACCTCTTAGTATCAGAAGGCAGATTGACTCCTTTTAAAGCCTTAGATGCTTTGTATTTGTTGTGATCAGGAAGGTAGTTCTGTTTCAACTGAAAATATAAATTTAAACACATGCATTACAGACAAAAGCTAAACCCAGGAGCGAATGCTTTAGAGGACTAGAAAATAAGAGATTGTGGAGGTTGTGTATGTTGAGTAGGTAACAGAGTTGGCAGTGACCATCAATCTTGTTGGTAACTCCTAATTTTTTCAACTAACACGGACTTTCACTAAATCTTTAGTTTTCTTTCCACTTCCAGTTACAGGTACTGCATAACTTAATGTACTTAGAGTGACAGGACACTTTATTTATGTATGTGCTTGTGTGAGTTTATGTGTGCCAATGTGTCCAAGAGCCCTCTGAGTCTAGAAGAGGGCATCAGATTCCCTGACCTGGAGTTACAGATGCTTGTGAGTATTCTAATGTGGCATCAGGACCGAAGCCCAGGTCCTTTGCAAGAGAAACACACTCTCTTAGATGCTGAGACAGCTCTCCTGTTCTCTCCCCGGCTTTTCATGTTCAGCTTTTTACATTCTTATCGGACTCTGGATGTTCTAGGTTGCAAGTATGCATAGATCTAACAAGAGAGGTATTTTAGATAAGGATACGTTCTTCATCAATGGCTGCATAGTTGAGGATTCATAGTGTATATATGGCTGAGAAGACTGAAGATTTCCTAGTCTTAGGAACCTAAAATGGAGGAGGGATGGGAGGGGAAACTCCCCTCCCCCAGCTTCCCTCTGGAATGCATGAATAAGTACGGGTGGGACTGGCAAGGATGCTCTTCTGTGGAGGGGTGGTGCTAGGTCGTTTATCTATACAAAGAGTGCAAGTTGTAGGTGGGTGTTTGCAGACATGGCAGTTGTACATCACATTTCTTCTTCAAAGTAGACACATGCATACACACATATGCATACATATACACAGACACATTTTACTGATTTCAACATGCACACTCATGGTGGCTGCAGCACTGAATGAGACTAATGTTGGCCTTGGTGCTTGCTTACTGCAAGAGTGAACACTGCACATGATCCTAGGTGGGGTCTGGCATGCAAACATGCAAAATCCTCTCCAATCCTTTCCATGCTGTGTCTCTACTTCCACTGAATTGCGCTCACACCTAAAATGCACCCCCCTCCACTGGACTGACCCTTTCTGTCACATTGGCTCTAATTTCCCTTGTTTCCACCTTTCTTTGGTCTTTTGCTCTTTTGAATTCCAAGGATGGAATTAATTAGATCCTTTGCTTTTTCTTCTTGGATTAGAAGTCCCCCAGAATAAGAATGCATTTAGTTTTCTTCTTACCACACTTGTGTTTATTTCAAAGTGCTGCCGTATATAAGCATAGCAAACATATTTTAATAGACTTAATTATGAAATACTGAAGAAGCCAGTATAGTTTTAACTAAACCAATGGCGGCGATCTGTATGTTAGGGTCAAAGGTTTGTGACATTTGGTCACTTTGTTTCTTTTTCCTAGAGTTGAATGCTGTTGTAGAATCACAGACTGGGAAGGACACGGTAGGGCTTACTGAGTGCTTCTTTTCGAAGCAAAGACAATAACAGATGCAATTACTTGTAATACTATTTCCACTGAGTTTCCAGAGAGCCTTTAAGGAAGGAGACTTACTTTCCTTTTCCTTTTTTGGTTTATCTTTATTTTTATTCTGAGATAGATTTGATTATGTAGCTCTGCCTGTCCTGGAACTGACTAGGGTGACCAGGCTGAACCTGAGTTCACAGACCCCCTCCCTCTTCCTCCCGAGTGCTGGGATCAAGGCGTGTACCACTATGCCTCGCTGAGGCTGACTTCTCTGGCACACCTGATGGGAGGGATCATAGAATGATAAAATGGTGGCTTTATCTCTTCTCATGATACTGTAATTGAAAATGGCCTTTTTCTGGGTACTGACTCGGTACCTTCTCAACAGGCTATTGAGTGTATAGAGAAGGCCAGTGGCTTCTCTGATGTGTGAGAGGACTCTGCTCTTTGGGAAATAACCATACTTTCTTCCCCCAGTCTTGCTGATAAACACTGCAAGCATTCTCGTCATCTTTCATGTGAAAATACCCAGAGTTCCCGCAAATGAAAGAGAAATTGATGTGTAGTGAATGCAGTGGCAGTTTTCAGAATCACAAAAGTGTGTGTGCACATGTGCATGCTATGTAAGCTCCTTTTCAAAATCATTGGCTGGTTTATATGTTTCTGATTTTGGAATTGTCTGTCAGATATTCTTTTAAGCGTTTATTTTATTACTTGGGAAGTATATTTATTGATACAAATGCTCTATTATTTTAAAACATTTATTCATTTAGATATATAAGGTCATTACATTGGTTGTATTTCTGTAACTCTAAAGAAAGGAAGTTTTAAATAAATTATTGTCATCAGTGTTACAGAACATGTGGTCAGTTGTCATGTTCATACATCCACATGATCAAAGTCTGAGCGTCTGTCTCATTCTTCCCTGCTGTTAGGCTACCCTGTGATGATCAAGGCCTCAGCAGGCGGTGGTGGGAAAGGCATGCGCATCGCTTGGGATGACGAAGAGACCAGGTGAGAGGCTGCCTGACATACACTTTTGATGAAAATTGCAGTTTCCAGAGTTTTATTAAACTGACAGGTAAACAGATACTCAGTGCATAATGGAGTAATTACAGTGACCATCTAATCTTTACTTTTTGGATGGGAGAGAAATTGATACTATGCAGAAATATTCCTTCTGTATATTTTGAAGATAATTACCCTACCACAGGAAGATTATTTAAAAACAAAATTTAATTTTACATTGGTAAAGAGTTTTTTTTATACTGTATTTTTAAGAAATTATAATGGTTCTGCTTTCTATGCAGAATTACTAACATCTGGCCGTATAATTTACAGTGTGGTGTCTAAGGATTTGAAGCAAGTTTATTTACTCTCAGTGGATAATTACTTTGATAAGTTTTAGTGTGTAGGATATCGTTTTCCTTCTGAGTTTGAAATCACTGTATGTCTTTTCATATGTAATACATTCTATTATTAGGAAAACTTACTATTGTTTTGTTTTGTTTTTAAATAATTTCAGAAGTCAAAGTAATGTGTGCTTTAATGAAGTGTTGACTTCCAAATGCACGGTGGTGGAATCGCTTCGTGCATCCTCCCCAGCAGCTGCAGTTTCCCCATCCCTAGCTTATTGAGCCATGTGCTTGGAAGTGTTTGATAAGTCGTTCGCTAAGGAGTTCCTGGAGGACCACAGGTCTCCAGCGGCTCAGAGATCACAGCTGGGGCAATAAGCTCTGGTGCAGAACTCCCTTTTCATAAACAGCACTCATTGTCTGTCAGGCAGGGTGGGTTGTTGAGCCTGTCCTGAGCTTTGCCTTTGAACCCTTCCTGTTGGGCTCCCAGACTTCTTTACCAGGACCATTGCCGTTCTTGGGCAACTATCTTCTTGTCATTCTTATAGAGGTAAATAACTTTTCAGAAATCTAAAGTATTGTGACATGGTAGTGAGAAAAGAGACTGCCTAATGCAGCCAAATCTGAAACCAAGGAGAGGCTAGAGTCTGGTTCAGCCACGGATGTGCTTCCCTGTGCAAGCTCGAGGCTCTGTGTTGAGATCCCAGCACCTACGGTAAAGCAAAGCAGAGCAGAGCAGAGCAGAGCAGAGCAAAACCAAACCTCAGAAAAGCCAAAATAGTTACAGCAACAAAACAGATCTAGTATTTCAGGCCTGGAGTTGTAGAGACAGAGGCAGGAGAATCTTTGGTGTTTGTGGGTCCTGCCAGTCTATACAAATCAGCAAACTCCAGGCTTTATGAGGGGCACTGTTTAAAAAAAAGATGGAGAGCAACAGCAGAGGTAGACGTGTGTGTGTGTGTGCGTGTGCGTGTGTGTGTGTTCACCTGTGTGTGTGTGTGTATATGAGAGAGAGAGAGAGAGAGAGAGAGAGAGAGAGAGCATGTAGGTTTAGATTTTTAAAATTTATTTTTAATAAGCGGTTTTAAAGTTTTAATATCCTTTCCAGTCCACCACCCACCAGAGGAGTTGAAAGGAAAGGTTAATAGAGTAAAGGAGGATGTGGACCTGTTTAGAAATAGTTTTTTGGAGCAAATCTAATCCGTATTGCCAGGCTATTATTAGTTTAGTTTATACATTTAGTTTATGCTAGTTTAGTAATGGCAGCTCAGTCTGCTCATAGACACTATTTAAGAATCAGTAACCTGAGTCTGGGAAACACCATTTATGAACTGATTATAGCAAATCTTGCAAACACCATTTACAGATCAGTAAGCAGTAACTGCAGGTCTCCTAAACACCATTTACGAATTAGTAACGGCAGGTCTTTCTAGAAGAAACTGCAAGGTTCTGCCAATTGGCATGAGTCCCTAGAAGTGGCAAGAAGCCACTGGAACACCACCAGAAGATTTTTGGTATGTTTTCTCTATGAAGTCATGACAAACAGTGACCAACAAAGAGTGGTAAGGCATACCAAATGTGCTGTCAGCGACGACTAGCGATAACAAAGCCCAGCGATGACCAGTGAAGAATGGCAAGGCGTACCAATACCATCCAGCATTGTCTCCTGTCTGTTGGGCTATATTTATGTCCTTTTAAACATCATGTTTTCTCTAGCATCTGCTCTAGCAAAACATCACATGTTCTTTTTCTGAGCTGCCAAAAAAACACCACCACGTGTCTGCTCTTAGCAAACTATCCTTCCACATCACATATCTGCTTCAGCAAAAACAACCTCTTATAAAACAGTTTTCAGAAAAACATCACATGACATAACTAAGTCTTCAAAAAACCAGAAATGTCTACCTCAAGAGAAAGAGAGAAAGAGAGAAGGAGGGAGGGACAGAGAGAGCAAGAATAACAAAGAAATTATAGACTTGGCTATACAAGAAATTTTGTCATCTCTGGAAATGGGGGATTAAATTGACATAATTGCTACTTTATCATTACTGTTGCCTTCACAGTCTCTCTTTACTCAGAAGAGACTTGTTCTTCAGGTGGTCGGTTCTGCTCGCTCTTCCTTTCCTGTTTCTAACTTGCTCTGTTTAGTCTCCTGGACAGAGAGGTCTGTATTTCTTAGTCAGACAGTCATGCAGTGCAGTGGAATTCAAACCTCAGAGTTAGCTTCTAACATGAGGAAGGAGGTAAAAATCCCCTGCAGAGGAGGTCTCCATGAAGACTTTATAGGAAGTGGAGATGAGTCTGCATGAAGACTTTACAGGAAGGCACTGTGTTGGACACTTAGGGGAGGATCTGTAACACCAGTCTGTTAGTTACTTTCTGGTTCTATGATAAAATGCTGTAGCCTAAAATGACTTATCAAAGAAAGTGTATCTTGGCTTCTGATTCCAGAGGGAGGGTCCATATTGATAGCACCCAGCAGAAGTTCATGAATATGAGTGAGTAGAGCAGGCATGTAACCAACTTTATTACCATCACCCTGGAATTTAGTGCTTCCTGCATTGTCACAGATCAAAGTAAAAGTGAATCTGTGGAACTTGCCACAGATACTTGTGGTTAAAAACAAGCCACAGATACTTGTGGTTAAAAACAAACCACAGGTATCTTCTTACTCCATTATGATGATGTGGGTGTTACCAGGCTATGCAAGTGACTCCTTGGAGCCACTGTTGCTTATTATTTTAAAGATTATTTCTTAATTTATATGCATGTGTGTGAGTACGTGTGAGTTTGCGTGTACTGCGTGAGTACAGGAGCTCGTCTAGGCTAGGAAAGTGCACTGGATTCTCTGGAACTGGAGTTGCTGATGATTGTGAGCTGCCTAAGGGGAGTACTGGGAACTAAGCCCAGGTCTCTGCAAGAGCAGTGAGTGCTCTTAACTTCTGTGCTATCTACAGCCTATGGGACTTATTCAATAAAACCACATGTGCTAAATCCTAAACATCTTAAAGAATATTCTGTGTCTAACCTTTCAGTGTATGCAGTCCATATATTTAAAAAAAGTTTTGTTTTGTTTTTTTTTTTTTTTTTTTTTTTTCAAAAATAGCAATCAAACCAAAGTAGGAATGCACACAACCTCTGAACTACACTCCCAGTCCATTCCCTATATCTTTATAAGAAAAAGTCTTACTCAGGATAATACTAGACTCTTGGGGTCAAACGAATCTCCTGCTTTGGCTTTCTGATCAGCTGGGCTTCAGTGCATGTGATCAGTAGTGCCATGCATTTTCTAGAACTAGCAAGTTTGTTTTGACAAGTTCCTGTGCTGCATCATCTACAAAGAACCCATGGCTTAAGGAAGGTTGGAAGGCCTGCGTTGATATAAGGAGCCAAACCATGAATAAATAACAGAAAGTGTAAGCTGGAGAGGGTTGGCAGCAGCAGCAGCAGCAGCAGCAGCAGCAGCAGCAGCAGCAGCAGCAGCAGCAGCAGCAGCAAGGCATCCTGATGGTGGTCTGAGGGTAAAGTGTGAGCCCCATCTGTGGGGGGCACTAGCAGCTGATATCTCATTGGTGCTGGTTATCTTTCTTGACCAAGTGTGAGGTTTGAGAGGATTGCATATGGAAATGTGAGGAGAGAGGAGGAGGAGGGGTCACCTGTTAAGTTAGCCAGATCAGCTGAGTTAACCCTGGTGGTTAGTAGGGTGGCAGGCATCACAACTAGATTCTGTCTCATCCTGTGAATGCTCTTGTGTGCATTCTTTATGATATCAGGAAGACTGGAAAGGTCACAGTAGAGAAATCATGGAACTTCAGCCAATCTTGTCACTATGGTTTTAATTATAAAAATATTGATGATAGGAAACAATATGATGACCTTTGTTATGTATTAGGTTAATTAGCCATCAAGGTTTTGGTGGACTGGGGAGATGGAGATGGTTTAGTAGATAAGAATGCTTGTGTAAACATGAAGACCTGAGTTCAAATCCCCACTATCTACATAAAAAGACAGGTGTGGCTGTATACATCTGTCATCCTAGCAATTCTTAGCATGGAGGCTGAAGGATTGCTCGGACTTCCTGGCCATCAGCTTAAGCCCAGGTCCAGCAAGAAACTCTGTCACAAAGGAATCCTGGAGATGCTGACACAGAACAGCTATTGTCTTCCTCTGGGCTCTAGACACATACACATACCTGTCCACACACATCATGCACATACACACAGTACAGACGGATTGAAGATTTTCTCACGTATGTTCCACGAGGCTCACTTTGGTAGCCCTCTTCATCCTGGACTAAAGGCCAGCTGAGTCGTGCTCTAGATGCAGGAAGCCAGAGAGGAGGCGGCTGCAGTGACTGCTGGAAGTCTGTGCTGGTGGCTGTCACTGGTCTGCTAGGGTGGAGGTGCTGAGAAAGTGAGGCCAGCTGTACTGACCTTTGCCAAGGCCCCAGAACCTGGGAATCTGAGGAAGGAGTATTTCCACAAATTCCAGGTTGGCTGAGGCTTGGGCTGTAATAAATTTGAGTCCAGCATGAGTTACAGAGTGAGACTTTGTCCCAAACACAAAACAAAATGCAAAAGCTGAGTTTCTAAGTGATTGGATAGAGTGGAATTGTTTGACGATGATGTGTAGGCACTATTTTAAAGTTACAACTTTGTTGTTGTAAAAATATAAAAATAAAAAAAAAGTATAGTTGTCTTTTACCTTGCTAGGTCCTGCACCGCGGTGGCCCAAGACATCTGCTAGATATCTTGGCAGAAACACATCCCAACTCCATGGCGGCCCAGTGTCTCCAGCTGCCGCACACTTTCCTACACTCAAACCCTCACATAAAAGAACACACAATACAATCTTTGACCCAATTGGTAAGATACAATTGCCCACTTAAACATACACAGCCCGGTACCATCCATCCCTTAGGAACATTGTTAACAACCTGTAAATACACAGAACGGAATCTTAACATCACCTGCCATGGCTTCTCTCCCTCTCCTCTCTCCTGTCTCTCCTTTCTGTCCCAGTCTCCTCCTCTTCCTTCAAACTTCTCTCCTGCCCATCCTTCCTTCTCCTCCAATGACAGGCCTCCTTCTATCCTGTACCTGCCCCTCACCTGTACTTTACAAATTCAATGGGGAGGTGGTTCTGGTGAAGTCACCTGGTGACTAGGCAGCAGTCCTTGGGGCAGTGGAATTAGCATCAAAATACAGATAACCACAACATTACTTTGTCATCTTCTATGTTTGGGTTTAGTGTTTATGTAAATTAAATGCATATAACACAACTTTGCTTTACTTGAAAATTCTTGGAAAATGCTAAAAGACAAAGGTTCCAGCTATAGACTAGGAATTACAAGAGGTATGGACTTCTGTCTTTAGAAGTATGGGCACTGAATGTTTGCCACAGTGGCTAAGAGCATGTGCTGCACTTGCAGAGGATTTGGGCTTGGTTCCCAGCACACACACAGTGGCTTACAGGTATGACTCTAGTTCTTAGACCAGTTATTTCAAGTCCAAGTGGAAGGTCTCCCCAACCCCACTTAGTATCAGAAGTACCACAGTTTTTCCTGCATGGGATGTATTGATTATCTGGGAGCCCATGCTTCTGAGCTCAAGTGCAGGGTGTGGGCTGTGACTGTACTACATCACTAGGAAGGGGCAAGGTGAGGTTCCCAGAGCAGCACAGGTAGCAGGAGACACATTGTTATCTCTCGGCCGATGGTCTGCTATATAGTTTCTTCACAGGAAGGGTAGATAAGAATGCTAATAACAACTGATTTCTTTAGTGAGAGAGGTTGTGGCAGTTTGAGTATCCTTGGCTGAAGGAGAGGCACTATTAGGAGGTGTGGCCTTGTTGGAGTAGGTGTGGTCTCGTTGGAGGTAGTGTACCACAGTGGGGTGGACCTGGAGAACCTCCTCCTAGGTGCCTGAAAACAGTCTGCTCCTGGCTTCCATTGGAAGAAGATACAGAACTTTCATCTCCTCCACTGCCATGGTTGCCTGGATGCTGCCATGCTTCCTGCTATGATGATAATGGACTAAACCTCAGCACCTGTGAGCCAATCCCAATTAAATGTCCTTCTTTATAAGAGTTGCCTTGGTCATGGTGTCTCTTCTCAGCAATGGAAACCCTAACTAAGACAGACAATGTTACCAGAAATGGGGTATCTAAGGCAGCTTCAACTTCGCATCTTCTTGTTCCAATGTCTGACGTCCACATATGATCTTTTGGGTTCATTCAAATGGCTCTGGTCATTTCCCCAGCTCTGCCCTCTGTAACACTCTAGGCTCAGGTTGATCCTCTCCACTGCTGCTGCTGTTCATCCCATGGTACTGATATACCCAATTTGCTGGAGTCTTTCGCTGCAACTAGGTTTCACCAGAAGCCTCTCATGGGCCCTCTTCATGGTGCCAAGCCTCAATTTCTTTGCATGACCCCTTCAGTACTGGGCTGTCAACTACAACTGAGGCCACACCTTTACTGGTGGCCTTTCCTACCCTCACACAGTGCCAGGCCTCAGATGCTGTCCACAATCTCTTCATTTCTTCAAAACCAGTACCACGTAGGTGATTCTTACATGCAGCACGAGTTACAGTGTTGGCATCTCTGGAACACAGCTTCTTTGTGCTCTCAGAAAACGCTTCCCAGAAGATTTCATCTCAGTGATGCTGGTCTCTTTCTAATCACTGCTCATTTCTTAGCTCCAGCTAGCCATCATCAATTGTCCCAGTAGTCCCTTCTATTCTTGACTCTTAAGCCAGAGTCACATGGCTGAAGCTGCCAAGTTCTGCTTCTTGATGAGGCTGAAACATGGCCCCCTTGTTCTATTGCATTATCATCAGCTTTCTGTTTTCCAGCTCCTTCACTGCCTAAACTTTGCTGTCCTGGAACTTGCTCTGTTAGATTGACCTTGAATTCAGAGCTCTGTGTGACTATGTCTCCTGAATGCTGGGGTTAAAGGTGTGTACCACTATGCCTAGCTTTTCTTCCTCTAGAACTTGCTCTGCTCAGGCTGGCCTTGAACTCCAAGATCTGCTTGCCTCTGTCTCCTGGGATTAAAGATGAATACCACCATGCCTGGGCCTAAGCTTTTCATGGCCACTACTTCTCAGGATCTAGACTAAAAGCCTGTATTTTCCAACTTCAAGATCTGGATCGATGTCCGTGCCCTCCATTTCTGGTTTGTAGTTCATTCCAGATTAAAAGTCCAGATGAAAACAACACCTAGGTAATAACACCTAACGTGATGTAACTATTCCTTCTTCAACTGCAAACACTAAGCTTAGCTGGTGGGATCTGGCCCTTCGATCACCACTCCTTAATCCGTTTATCTCCTTAAACACGGGATTCAGCTCTGTTTCACTTCCTGGTGCCCCTTTATACTTGAACCAAACATTTTGTATTTTTCTCTCTAAGCTTGCTGTGCTTGATCAAAACACTCTTCACTAGAGTAAACCAGAGGACGACGTCTATTCTGGGCTCTTCTAAGACTTCCTTTGTCAATGCAATTAATATGATTCTCTTCACCTTAGACTTAGCCTCTAGCAGACTCCTCAGAAAAGGACAAAAAGCACACACCCTTCACCAAAACACCACAAAACAGTCTCTAAGCCATATACTTACATTCTTCTCTGAAACCTCTTGAGCCAGGCCCCCACAGTTCACATCACCCTCAGCACCAATGTCTTCCATATTCCTACTAGGATGGCCCATTAAGCCCTACTTAAAGCATTCCACTGCTTTTCACATCCAAAGTCTCCAAATCTACATTCCTCCAAATAAAAGCATGGTCAGGCCTATCACAGCAATAACCCACTCTTGGTACCAACTTCCATTTTGGTATCTTTTCATGTGGCATCCTCTTTTCTAGTCAACTAAGTGATAGAGACTCAAAATACACTTAGTCAAAACAGATCACTTTCTACCTGAAAATACTGTCTCAACATGATGAATGAGCCATCTCTATAATCTTGTGTTGAAGAACAGAAGTTTGACATTGTGGGTTTGGTAATGGATGCTTTTGTTTAAAAAGCTGCTCCATATTCTCTGTTTATTTAGAACAACAACAACAAAACTGAAAACCAAAAGAATCAAACATAAGCCTAAAAGTCCAGAAGAATTCAAAGAATGGTCCAGTGAGCCCAGATTTCTACTATAATGCCAAGGTGTTAATGTCATGGTACACTTGTACAGTTTCTTCTCTCCTGTCTTTCACGTTGAGGAAGAAATTTAATTTTGATGAAGAAACTTCTTTTTGCACAATCTACAAATATTTTCTATTCTTTGGATGCAACATAGAGTTTTGCAATTTGTTGCTTCGTTTTGTCCTGAGAGCCTTTGTATCCTGTAACATCTTTGTTTTGGCAGTGCAGCTGATCTAAGACTTGCTTAGAGGCTTTACAACAGTGGGAAGAGTTCAATGAAAATTAGGTGGATGTAGAGACACCACTAATCTCAGCACTCAGGAGGCAGAGGCCAGCTTGAGAATTCCAGGGCAGTCAGGGCTGTAACACAGAGAGACCCTGTCTCAAAACAACAATGGTAACAAATCATGAGTAACAGGCTCTGGCCTTCTTGTCTATATGCAGATTTACATGAAATGCATGGCCAAAATGGAACCCTGGCTACATTATTAACTAACCATATCATATATATTCTATTTTACCTTAGATGTTAGAAGTACAAAAATATGTATCCGGTTTCTTGCTTGAATGATATTATTTTTTGAATTAAGGAAGGTTGAATGAAGTAACAAGAAGCGTGTGTTTGGTTTTGTGTAGTCGAAGGATGTAGAACCCAGAACTTCACATATGCCAAGCTTTCGCTCTGGCCCTGAGCTATGTCCCAGAGGATGTTCTTAATACAACTTTCCCTTAGTTGCAAAATAACCGTGATGTTTTCAAACTTTGTGTTTTATTTTGATGACTTTGATGTTTTACTTTTGATGTTTTTGGCTTAAAAGCAAAATGAAAGGTTTTAGCCATTACATTAGAGGCAAACTGTAAAGTGCTATGTTATTCTCTTTATGAATTATAATATGTACCCAGTCTCGTGAAACGTTGGCTATATGGTGCTGAGGATGAGTCACTGTGCATCTAGTTTCCCTGACGCTCACTTCTAGTCTGCCCCAATCTGAAAACCATTTCCCTAAGGCAAAGATAAAATGGAAGACCAAGAAAACCCAAGATCTTTTCTCTTAGGGAGCAGGAAGAGGAGATTTTTTTCCCCCTTAGATTTTGAAATATGTCTTTTAGTTACTTTTCCTACTATACGTTGCAAGCACAGGCACAGCATTTCAGATAATCATGTTTAGCATTGCCGGATGCACGGTTTGTATGTGAAAGGATTAGGAGAGACTGGTGTTGAAGTTTTGTACTCACTCAATAAAGTATTTAATATGAAGACAGACTTGGTTAGAAGTAAAGGGAATTACATTTTGTATTTTAGATATATCAGCAAATGAATAAACATTTTCAGTTACCTTTAGATAAGTTTGAGGTGTTTTTTCCTTCAAAACTGTTTACATTTACTTATTTTATTTACTTGTTTTGTGTGTGTGCGTAAGTGTGTGCACATGCCATGGTGCATGCATAGAGTCATAGACAACTTGTGGGAATTTGCCCTGTGGGTGTGAAGGATCAAGCTCTTGTCCCTGGGCTTGATGGTAAGAGCCCTTTCTGGAGCCATGCAATTGAATACTAAGTTTCAGTTTAATTTAATTAAATTAATTGATTTTAATTTTTTGAGATAGTATCTAACTAACCGTATTGTTCTGCTTGGCTCAGAATTTATTATGTAGGCCAAGCTGGCCATGAACTCACAGAGACAGTGTAGATGGTTCTTCCTCCCAGCCCCATGCTCCCAGAAATAAGACTCAGGTTTAAAATATATTTACAAACACCTTAGCCACATAGCTAGGCTCTAAATCATAATTAAAACAACCCATTTATTTTAACCCACATTCTGCCACACATCTGGTTACCTGTGCTCAGGTGCTCTGTATCTGTCTCCTTACATCTTCCTGGGTGACTCTCCCACACCTGGCTCTTTTTAAGTTTTTTTTTTTTAATTGACAGGTGATGCATCCATACGATACCCAAGATATTTTCTTTACAAGATATACCTGCCTCTGCCTCCTGAGTGCCGAGGTTAAAGTTGTGTGCCACGATGCCCTGATAAATTTGAGGGTTAATGAACTGGTCAAATAACCCCCTTCTATATGTATCTAGTATACCATTATAATGATATAATGGTTTAGATTAGTTCAGGAATAAAATAGAAAGCAATAGTTAAATCTATACTTTTCCCCCTCAAAAACCATCCTTTTTTGTTTTAAATGTTTGAAGCCATTTTAAAGGAGACTCGACACTAGTGACCTAAGTGGCATGTGGGACACAGCTGCGTCTCAGGCCCTGCATCTGGAGCACATGTTGGGTCTAGGAAGCAGCTTCCAGCAAAATTGCAGTCCCCATTGTTCCTACCACGGTGTAACTGCCAGGCCTTCTCCACTTTTTTTTCATGTCTTCTAAGTTCTAAGTCAAATATAGGTATGCTTTTTAATACTTCTTCACTAGTGTATTAAAATATTTATGCTACTTTATGTGAATGGGTGTTTTCCTGCATGCTTGTCTGTGCACCACCTTCATGCAGTGCCTGTGGGGGTCAGAAGAGGGCGTCAGAGTCTTCAGAACTGGAGTTGTGATCTGCCAGGTAGGTGTGGGAATCGAATCTGGGTCTTGATGAAGAATAGCTAATGCTCTAAATCCCCGCGCAGTCTTCTCTCTAGCATGGCCAGCTCAGCAGTCGGTTGGTGAAACAAGTACTGTGTTCTCGTTTTCACAGAGAATCTGTAGCCAGGACATTAAATAAACGGCCAAGCTGCTGCTCAGGTTAGCTTTGGTCTCTGTATATCAGTGAGTCTGTCCTGTTTGTTCTACACTGTTTTCTGTGTACGGGACTATCTTTGATTTGCTAGTATAATTGTTCTTTTTGTTCTACAGGGATGGCTTTAGATTTTCATCCCAGGAAGCTGCTTCTAGTTTTGGTGATGATAGACTACTAATAGAAAAATTTATCGATAACCCTCGTCATATAGAAATCCAGGTTGGTACTTTTCAAGATGCCGTCTAATGGGTGAGATTGTGATTCTGCCATGTTGCTGGAATGGTTTGGGTCAGGCTGGAAATGAACTAGAAACCTACCTGTAAAACAGCAGCCTAAGGTGATTGCTACCTATGGACTCACCCAATTTCTTCCATGACTGGGTCACTGGAGCCATTAAAAAAATGGAATAATAATATATACTATTAATGCATATAATGATAATATACATTTGTATACATGTTATACCTTTCAGCTCAGCTCAGCTCATCTCTATGGTTTTCCCTTTCATGTTATTGTCTTTAAGCATCAGAGTTCTTAACACAGGCCTGTTCTGCGTAGCCCAGTCTACTTTTACATGCAGTCCTCGTGCTTTGCCTCCAGAGCACTGCAGTTTGTTGTGTTAGGTGCTGCATGTTCGTCTGTGACTGTGCTTGAATAAATATTTTTGTTTGATATGTAGTGAGAGCAGATGCTTCCCCCTTTGGCTCTCTAATTTTCTCTAATAGATGATGCTACAGGATACTTAACCTGTTTCTAATCGTGGTGTGGCTTAGCCTTAGCACACACCTTTAATCCCTGTGTCTGGAATATAGACACATCCTTAGTACATGCTTTTAATTCCCCCAAAATGAAGGTAAAGTTAGTCTGTAGAAGGAATCACCTGTGTTTGAAACTGATGTCTAATTGAGGGGTAGGCAAAGTGATGAATCAGAGAAAGACTTGACAGAATAGGATATGCCCAACTCTCATGAGAAGAGAGGGGAAAGGGAGAGACAGACGGTACCAGATGGAGTACAGTGTAGGAAGACAGTGAAATTCGTGCACAATGGTGCAGTAGAGTTGAGAGGGCGAGTAGAGCAGCAGAGAGGGGAAAGGAGGCAGTTTCACTGAGTCTACATAGACGCACTGAGGAGAGAACAAACTAGACACAGGTAAAGACAGAATAAGCAAGAGAATGAGAAGGAGCCAGGAGATTAGAAAAGATGGCTAGAGTCAGTTTGAGGCCAAGGAGAGTAATTCAGAGGCCGACAGAAAAGCCAGATTGGATAAGTCAGCTGGGAGAGGAGACTGAGCTAGAATAACTGAACTGAACCAGCCAGCCAGAGTTCAATCAGAAAGAACCAGGAAGGAGTGAACTTACTTAGCACTAAGCTTTAAGAGGCTGAGAACATTCTAGGCCTAGATTAGATTGTACAGGGGCTAGAAGCTTCCAGAGTTAGGCCTAGGTAACAGATAGAGGCATTAAACCTTAGGGATGACAATTACATCCGCAGACTAACAGTTACTTTTACAAATGATACCATATTTACATTTGTTATGTAAATCTACATACCATTTGTTGTAAATTAAATGATAATGGTTCATTGTTTTAAAGATTTGTGAGGACTGGGAAGATGATTCGGTTGGTGAAATACTTTGTATGCCATCCTGAGTTCAGGTCCCCAGACTCCACACATAGGGCAGGCATGGTGGTGCATGTGTGCAGTCCCGGTGCGGGGAGACACTGAGTTGATAGCTGTGGGCTTAGCTAGAGACTCTGTCTCAAAGTAAGACTGAAAATGATAGAAGAAGTCACCTAATGTCAGTCTTTCCCCTTTCCACATGCTCCTGAGCTTGCACCTGCAAACACGTATGCACACACGCGTGCAAACATATGCCCCCCCCACACAGACATACACACACACAGAGATCTCAGAATATAGTACTGTTAATCTTCTAACCTCCCCTCCCCCAGTAGCTTAGGCTTTCTAAGTTCCTTAAATCTCAATGTAAATTTTAGAATTTACCCATTAATCTAATTCATTTATAACATACATACTTATACCTCAAGTATTGGGTTTTGGATTTGGGTCGCATTGGTTCTAGATTGACTTTTTTGTCAGCCCATGAATGTAGAATAGCTCATGGTTTATCTAAGTCTTCATTAGTTCCTCAGAAGGGCTTTTTAGCCTTAAGTCTAAAGGTCTCTCATTCGTCTCCCCCCAGACACTTGCTCATTCTGACCCTGTGATGTGCTAACCACTGCATTAGTTTGATTTACCATTTATTTGTTGTTGCTCATGTAATTCACACAGATGGTTTTGTGCATTGGTTTTAAAACAGGTGTCTTTGCTAAATCCTTTTAAAATTTGTATTTTTAGATCTAGTGCTGAGTGAGAATCTCAAAATTCAGAGGTGGAGGCCCTGCCCCAGTGTCGGGAGCAGAGGTGGAGGCCCTGCCCCAGTGTCGGGAGCAGAGGCGGAGGCCCTCCCCTAGTGTCTGTGGCAGAGACGGAGGCCCTGCCCCAGTGTCGGGAGCAGAGGTGGAGGCCCTGCCCCAGTGTCGGGAGCGCTTACATGGCTTGAGATTTAGATGCCCTGATTGATCCTTGGGAGCAGAGACGAAGTCTTAGTTCTTTGCTGTTCCAGCAGCTAGGCCTTCGTGTCTCATTAATATTCAACAACTGTTTGTTACTTAAGTAGTTACACATTTACATTAGCGTTTAGTTTAATTACAGTTGACCTCCTTTCTGGGGTATGTTTTTAAAAATAGGTAAGCCTGTCCTCTAGTAAATTGGTAACTCAGATGTTCCCCCCTTCTGATCTTAGGTTTAAAAAAACTATTCACTCTCCAGTTTTCCTGAGCGTATTTGTATTATAATTTACATTTATAGGCTTGTTTTAATAATTTTTCTGGAGTAGGAACTAAGCAGTGTCTGTCCACCCTCCCCTCATAAAGGCCAGTGGCAATCCAGAGTTCCCTTGGGAACCAATGAGCTTATTAAGGAGCACGTGTGAGGTGTAATAGGCAGGAGTGTGGGTGTCCCTACAGCAGCCACAATGGAAGGTCTGCCTTCAACATGAATGATGGCTTCTTCATGGCTGTTCAGATGGGGCCCTCTTCTTTTTTGTCATCCAGCCTGTATACTCTAGGCCCTCCTAAGCCTCAAAGCCACATGTAATTAGGGCAGACATATATGTAAGTAGCTGTAAGAGTGACTGAAGTCTCAGATGAAGGTCCTGGAGCCCCGTCCAGCCCTCCTCCTTTGATGAGGACACGTGGACAGTGAACGAGCACAGCTGTGGTAGTGCTTTGTTGGCGGACACGGTCTACTGACAGTGGCAACGCTTTGGCTCAGAGGGCACTGCTGTTAACAGGCTTAGTTCACAGAGATCAACTTCATTCTTACCCTGTCCTGGTCCCTTGCTTTCTGTACTTAGATGATGTTACCCGTTTCTTGAATGTCTACGCACAGTCTGGGAAGCATAGCTGCGTATGTCAATCACCTGCTAACTTTCATGTGAGCACTCCTATCCTGTGTCTTCTGAGGTGTACACTGGAAATGCTCAACTAGAGAACCACTGTGTTCCCCAAGCTGGGCTCAGGGAACCTCAAGGGCAAGCGTTATCATGAAGCCTCTTGAGACCACCTACATGGCCACTTCCTGTTCAGCACACAAAGGGTTATAGCCAAAGTGTGCAACAGCTCAGCAGGTTAAGGGTCATCTTTCCATTATACATTTATTTTGTTAGTGTTTGCCAGTATCTATCATCAGTAGTTTGTTTTTTTTTTAAATGCTTGATAAATTCCCTGAGCTTTTCGTTTTGACTGTATATGTATGGCTGTTTTGCCAGCATGTATGTCTGGGCACCAATTGTGTGCCAAATTTCCTACACTTTTTAGAGCAATCAAGGAGACTATATAGAATCAGAGAAAAACAAACACTTGATTCTATATCTGAGTCTTTTTTTTTTTAACAGTTGCAAGTGCCTTTTAAGATTCTTTGTTGTTTTGGCTTTATTTCTTGGAGACTAAATGTACTTTTACTTCCTTGCCAACTAGAGTTTTAAAAAAAAAGGAGGTTGAAAGTTATTTTCAGGAGTTAAAATATTTTTAGATGAACTTCATGCAGCTACCTTGGTTGGAGTCTTAGAAATAAAATGCTAATCTATTGGCATCTGATAATTCTAATTTTTTCCTTTATTACTTGAAATGCTTTTTGAGTTTAGAAAGGCTTTATTCCTAAAAATGTTCAGTCATATATCCACCATTCATGTCCTAGCTAGCTATGTGTGTTGTGAGTATGCTTTTTAAAGGTTTTTACCAGCCATTTAAACCATTAATATGATTCTTCTATCAGCTCTCTGTAGTACATGAAGGAACCGGATAACAGAAAGCCCTGCCATGAGGCTGGATAGCTGCTTGGTGCTAAAATTAGTGACTCATTTTAGAACCCCTAAAACAAGCCTGTGACCCTAAAATACGAGCTCAGGGACATTCGAACAACTCCAAATGATTCAACACAGCAAGTGTCATGTTTTCTCCAGGGGCCCCAGTTTATTTCTGCCTCTCACAAACAGAAAACAGCTAGCTCCTGGCCATCATTTCTAGTTCCCTCTGACAGAATTCACACAGTAGTGTTACCCTCATACAAATAACAACACACTGGATAAGAACAACAGATATGTTTGCAGAATGGTTTGGTGCCCCTGCTTATTGGTGACCAAAAGGCCTGACCCCTTCCTGCACTTTCTCAGTGCTTCTCACTTCCACAGTGGCTTCTGACCTCTAGCCATTATTAAATGATCCTCATAGGACCATCTGTGCTAGAAAAGCAACATAGCATCTTTCTCCTCTGCTGTTTACTAATAATATTTTACTGTATTCTAGAGCTGTAAATATACTTTTCTTTTGTTAATATTAACCCAGTGTGTGTTTTGAAAGCTATGTATTCTCTGAAGTCTGGATATTAAACAGTAAAGGAAGGTGTGTGTGTGTGTGTGTGTGTGTGTGTGTGTGTGTGTGTGTGTGTGTGTGTGTGTGAACTGGTGTACCCTCGCTGCTAGTGTTCTCAAGTGTCACCACTCTCAGGTTTTAGGGGATAAACATGGCAATGCTCTGTGGCTCAATGAGAGGGAGTGCTCGATCCAGAGAAGAAACCAGAAGGTGGTAGAGGAGGCGCCGAGGTAAGTGTTGTCCCTGAGAGCACTTATAAAACTATCTGATTTTATTGTTTTCTACATTAAACCTTCTTGTTAACATTGCCTTAATATAAACTTTTCTGACTGATGCTTCTATGTTAATGATTAAGAGTTTGTCACTTGATGTCTCTCAGTCTTTCAGTGCATAAAAGTGAGGAAACACTTGAAAAGCAAGTAGACTTTTATTAGGTGAGAGTTGGGTAGACAGTGGTGACTTGTCTAGGTTTCGGGGTTGTGTGGACTCTGCCAGTTCTCAGGACACCTAGAATTGATGTGCTTCTTACGTTAGTTAGAGAGACGTTAACAAAGAGGCCCTGGGCTTTCCTACTGAGAAGGGCTCCTGGATCTAGTTCTTGAACAGTCCTTGATTCATCCAAGCTGCCCTGGTGGTTCCCAGCAGCTACAGAGGGTTTGTGAGGCACTTCATCAGAACTCATTTCTATTCAGTAGAGAGGCAGAGGCAGTTGGATCTCTAAATTTCAGGTCAGCATGGTTTACATAGAAAGTTCTAGGCCAGCTAGAACAGCATAGTTAGACCATTGCCTCAAAAAAAAACAAACAAACAAAACAAAAAAAAAAAAAAAAAAAAAAAACAAAAACAAAACAAAAAACCAAAAACCAAAACCAAAACCAAAAAACAAAAACAAAAACCAAAAAACCAAAAAAACAAGGCCCAGTTGAGGCCAGGCATGGTAAGCATGCTCACAACTTAGTTTCTCAGAGGCTGAGGTAGGAAGAACCCACGAATTCAAAGCCAGCTGTGCTACATAGGGAGTGAGTACTAGCCTTGCCAAGGGCTGCATTGTAAGACCATCTCCCTAACATCAAACTCAGGCAACCCACCCTCCAAACTGAAAAACAAAAGCAAAACCCAGTTGAGTATATGTAGTTGTTTTGAAATGACAAGGACTAAAATATGTATCCAATAGTACTTTAATTTACAAAGCCAACATGCCTTAATATATATGTGTAGTCTCAAAAGAGTATATATAACCGTGGGTAAAATTTTAATCGCAGGGTAAAATTATTCCCAATTTTAGACACTATGGTTAAAAAATGAGGGGTGATGTGGTGGTCTTAAAACATGGTGTCTTATTCTGGAAATCAGTCTGGAGGTTCCTCAGAAAATTGGACATTGAACTGCCTGAGGATCCAGCTATACCTCTCTTGGGCATATACCCAAAGGATGCCCCAACATATAAAAAAGACATGTGCTCCACTATGTTCATTGCAGCCTTATTTATAATAGCGAGAAGCTGGAAAGAACCCAGATGCCCTTCAACAGAGGAATGGATACAGAAAATGTGGTACATCTACACAATGGAATATTACTCAGCTATCAAAAACAACGACTTTATGGAATTCGTAGGCAAATGGTTGGAACTGGAAAATATCATCCTGAGTGAGCTAACCCAATCACAGAAAGACGTACATGGTATGCACTCATTGATACGTGGCTATTAGCCCAAATGCTTGAATTACCCTAGATGCCTAGAACAAATGAAACTCAAGACGGATGGTCAAAATGTGAATGCTTCACTCCTTCTTTAAAAGGGGAACAAGAATACCCTTGGCAGGGAAGAAAGAGGCAAAGATTAAAACAGAGACTGAAGGAACACCCATTCAGAGCCTGCCCCACATGTGGCCCATACATCTACAGCCACCCAATTAGAAAAGATGGATGAAGCAAAGAAGTGCAGGCCGACAGGAGCCGGATGTAGATCGCTCCTGAGAGACACAGCCAGAATTCAGCAAATACAGAGGCGAATGCCAGCAGCAAACCACTGAACTGAGAATAGGACCCCCATTGAAGGAATCAGAGAAAGAACTGGAAAAGCTTGAAGGGGCTCAAGACCCCATATGTACAACAATGCCAACCAACCAGAGCTTCCAGGGACTAAGTCACTACCCAAAGACTATACATGGACTGACCCTGGACTCTGACCTCATAGGTAGCATTGAATATCCTAGTAAGAGCACCAGTGGAAGGGAAGCCCCTGGGTCCTGCTAAGACTGAACCCCAGTGAACTAGACTGTTGGGGGGGGCGGCAATGGGGGAGGTGGGGAGGAACACCCATAAGGAAGGGGGGGGGGGGATGTTTGCCCAGAAACCGGGAAAGGGAATAACACTCGAAATGTATATAAGAAATACTCAAGTTAATAAAAAAAAAAAAAAACCAAAAAACATGGTGTCTTAATCCTTTGACTTTCCTGTTATTCAGCACTGGGGGAGGGCTACTTCACCATGTCATGTGCCTGCATTACCAACAGAATGCCTAGCAATTGTGTTGCTGCTAGGCAAGGGTACTGGATAGGAGTGGATAAAACCAGAAAGAACAAAACGGAGTCACCTTAACTGCCTCCACATTTGTATGCTTGCTTTCCTTATTTTGGCTCCATTAGCTTTATCCAGTGGTTGTTTTCCAGATTTCTCTATGCCTACATTTATTCAGACACTGCAGAACTATATTTCTAATAAAAAAAAAAACCCAAAAAGCTCTTAACACCTGAAGCTGTCCAGTAGTCCCAACATCACCTGAAGGTCGATTAGAAAGCACATCCCAGGATATTTGTTGTTTTACTAGATAAAAATTACTTGTGTATTTTAGAGATGAAGGTGTAGAGTAATGAGAAAAGGTGAAATGTTCCGTGAAATGTGACGTTGGCTTGGTGAAGCTTGCTGCACGTGACACAGTGTGTGCTGTGAAACATAACTAGTTCCTAAATCGATTCAGATGAGTCTATGTAGCAGCTTTATGTAAGGCCATGAAAGATCGCCCGAGACTTTGCTGCTGAGTGTTTTGTATATTTGTAGCATTTTTCTGGATCCCGAGACTCGCCGAGCCATGGGAGAGCAGGCCGTGGCTTTGGCTAAAGCCGTGAAGTATTCTTCTGCTGGAACTGTGGAATTTCTTGTGGACTCCCAGAAGAATTTTTACTTCTTGGAGATGAATACAAGACTCCAGGTAACAGCGTGCGTTTTTATTCCTCTTCATGCCTCTGTGCTCCTCCTCATGTATTCTTTTCCTTATTTTGTTTTATAATAAAATTTAAAAATCATCATAAATGCAAATCTGTTCTTTATATTTGTGCTGAGACACCTGGTAAGGAGAATTCAGAAGCCTACTAATTTATTTATTTAAATTTTAAGTTTTATATGCGTTTAAATTATATGTAATTTAAGTTCTATATGTATGGGCATTTTGCCTGCATGTATATATGTGCACCATGTGCGTGCAGTGCCCTTAGAGGTGGGAAGAGGGAGTCAGATCCTTAGGACTGCAGTTGCAGTTTTGATCTGCCACATGGGTCCTTGGGAAGAGCAGCCAGGGCTCTTAGTTGCTGAGCCATCTGTCCAGCCCCATAGCCTCCCAACTTGAAGGGCAATGTTTAGCCTCCTACACTGTTAATATTCTTAATACCTGATGATATACTATGTGGAAAAATCTACTTGGTTTGCTTGATCCTTTTAGGATGAGCTGTATTTGTTAGGATTTGTGTGCTGGTCAGAGAACTTGGTGCTATAGTCAGAAAGACAAGTTCTTACACGTCTTCTAAAGGGGTAGAGGAAGGAGGCCTAATGTGAACTTCTGGGAGTAACTCCTAAAACTGCAGTGACTCCCAAGTTCCTGAGGAACTACCACCTCTGCCCCAGTTAGGAAAGGCCCATGGCCACCTTGGTTTGTGACTTCCTGAGTTCCACCTACAAACTCAGAGGTCAACAGCGCTGCAACAGGTGACTTTATTTTCTTCCTTTTTCCCTTTTTCCTCCCTTATATAAATTGTGTGTATGTATACACACACACACATATACATATGTGTATATGTGCACACATGCATACACACATGTAGGGAGTATATACACACATGTACAGGGACATATATATATGTACACATATATATGTATATGTAAAAGTAGACAGAACAAAAACATTTGTTGAACAAATCATGAGGCGTCAGTGGGGGCTGGTGGTATAAAGTGCCAGCCCTTTTTGCTGAGCCTCCCCTCTGTCTTTCATTCCGTCTCCCTCCATCTCTGCAGTGTCTCCTATTCTGATAGAAATCATGTTGGAATCTGATGGGAGTATTGCTTTATCTTGGCATACTAGTTTTACTAGCTGTTTTTTATCCTTAACTTTTTGTTGTTGTTGTTGTTGATAGGATCATATAGTATTTATTCTTTGGTGTTCATGTAGTGCAAATAGGAATTTTCATGCTAGCCCAAGTGATACTGCTTTGAAGAAAATAACAGTTTATATTTCAGCTTCTGTAAATACTTAATATATTACCCATTTGACTCATTTAGTGAAATCATAGCCTGGACCAGAGTCTAAGGTCGGGCTGTCGGCAGAGGATTCCATCTTGGAACTGAGTAAGAATCTGGTACCAGATGGTTGTCAGTTAACCTGTGGCAGATAGCTCTAGTCTCTCTGCCTTAGCTGTCACCTGGATTTCTCCTTAAGTATCTTCATGTCCAAAGCTCCCTCTTTCTAAAAGGATAACAGCCATCAGAGTTGGGGTCAGTCCACTGTAGTATGACCTTAACTTGATTGTATCTGTTAAGACTCTTTTCAGATAAGGTCATATTCACAGGTTCAGGATGAACATGAATTTAGATGGAATTCTATTCAATCTGGAGCATCCTTTGTAAAACATATTTGTGTGCAAAAGAAGAAAATATATTGTAGTTTCATAACATCAGGGATACAGGGTAGCGTGGATTGGGAAATGCTACGTTTAACCAGATAGAGTCTGGTGTAAATCATACTATGCCTGAAAATAGCATCCACTTTGTGTCCATTAGGCCCTTAGTGGGTGGGATGGTTGGCTTGTGTTAGGAGAGGCAGTTGGGTTTCTCTGGGCAAGAGTTGAGTATTGCTTGAACGTTTGTCCTTCGTATATGGTGGTCCTTCATGAATCACCAGGTGCCTGAGCACTCATGTCACTGATGGTTCACACTTAGCTTCAGATACCACCCTGGACAGCCTTCACTTCAATTGCTTTCTTCATGTTCAAAGCTGTCCCTGGAAGTAGGCTCTTCCTTCATTCGGACCCTCATCACATGAGTAGACAAGGTAGACACTTTAAAGAACGCTCCAGGTATTTTATGTCCATTGGTGTTTTCACTCCATGTATATCTGGGTAAGGGTGTTGGAGTCCCTGGAACTGGAGTCACAGGTAGTCACAGTGAACTGTTGTGTGGGTGCTGGGAATTGAACAGAGGTTCTCTGGAAGTTCAGCAGCTCTCAACTGTTGAACTACTTCTCCAGCCCCAAGAGAAATACTTTTAAAAAAAAACTTGATCTTAACCAGTCCTGTGGTTTTGGATGCTTGCTGTGGGTTTCCAGGAGCTGGTTCTTTGAGAAAATCAACAAGATAGATAAACCCTTAGCCAGACTAACCAGAAGGATAGAGACAGTATCCAAATTAACAAACTCAGAAATGAAAAGGGAGACATAACAACAGGAACGAGGAAATTAAAAAAAATATCAGATCCTACTATAAAAACCTATACTCAAGGAAACTGGAAAGTCTGGAAAATCTGGAGGAAATGGACAATTTTCTAGACAGATGCCAGGTACCAAAGTTAAACCAGGATCAGATAAACCATCTAAACAACCTCATAACTCCTAAAGAAATAAAAGCAGTTATTAAAAGTCTCCCAACTAAAAACCCAGGTCCAGACGGGTTCAGTGCAGAATTCTGTCAGACCTTCATAGAAGACCTCATACCAATACTGTCCAAACTGTTCCACAAAATAGAAACAGAAGGAGCACTACCCAATTCCTTCTATGAAGCCACAATTTGCCTATACCTAAACCACACAAAGACCCAACAAAGAAAGAGAACTGCAGACCAATTTCCTTTATGAATATTGACACAAAGATGCTCAGTAAAATTCTCACAAACTGAATCCAAGAACATATCAAAACGATCATCCATCATGATCAAGTAGGCTTTATTCCAGAGATGCAGGGATATTTCATTATACAGAAATCCATCAATGTAATCCACTATATAAACAAACTCAAAGAAAACAACCACATGATCAGCTCATTAGATGCTAAGAAAGCATTTGATAAAATTCAACACCCCTTCATGGTAAAAGGGACTGTTTTAAAGATCACTCTGATCTTGAAGCTGTGCTCCTTTGTAGCCTCTACTCCCTGTGGAGGCAGTTTATCTGTGCACTGTCCTGTAGTGGCCTCTCATGTTTATAGCTGTACTTTTCAATTGCTCCATGCTACTACAGGAATAAAGCACATCTGTAGTGATACTTGGCACCTGGAATGCATCTGCATGTGGGACAGAAATGGTGCTGAGTGTTGTGCTTATGTCTCTAGTGTTCATTTGTTGGGTCCTGGGTGATAATATTTTTCCTGTATTCTTATTCTTCGATGTTCTTAAGAATATCTTCTCTCTTGTTATCTACTCCTAGTAACTATGAGTACTTGTTCCAAGCTGATGACTTTAAGAAGTACATGTAAGTTTGTGCCCTTTCCTGTTCTGTACATGAGACCTTTGCCTCAATTATCACTTCCTTTCTAAATGGCATGTGGAAGTGCCTCCCTGACACATAAACCCTCACCAGTCACAGGATGAGCATCAGCTGCAAGGGACTTGGCAATTGATTGTGCAAATCAAATACTAACTAATCCTATGAGTGTAAGCACCAAAGTTTTAATCTCTGTTAGTTATATGGAAAAAAAAATACTGGTAGAGTGAAAATACACCTATCAGATAACAGATTGGTTCTTACTTGTGATAGCAGAAGTTTGCTGTATTTTGATGCCAATATTATAAATATCTGTAGCATTTATTATTAATAGTAGTAGGTTACTTCCTTTGAAATTATATCTTAGCTCATATTCTGCTTGTGTTAATTTCCTTATAATTTTGCCTTTTGTATATTAATTTGATTTTTATTAAAATTAGTGAATCTAATTAGAGAATGAACTTTTTTATTAAGATGGGGACTTTATTATGCCATGATGAGGATGGCAGCTTGCAATGAGATCCAAAGAGAAATTTGTAATGAGAGAACATTTGTGGTTCTACAAATAGACAGGACTGCTACAAATAGACAAGACTGTTACAAATAGACAGGACTGTTACAAATAGACATGATTGTTACAAATAGACACAGTTGTTACAGATAGACATGATTGTTACAAATAGACTTGGCTGTTGGGTTGAACACATGCCATCATCTATAGAATTACCATCCAGTGTCTCTTTTAGGCCAACTTATAATTGCACACTGTACTCCCTGAGGCAAGGTCTTGCCGTGTTGCCCAGGCTGGCCTTGAACCCCTGTGCTCTAGTGATCCTCTTGACTTAGTGTCCCCAGTAGCCAGCTACATGTATCACCACACCTGACTCTTATGGTTTTCTTTGTTCTTGTGTTTGTTTCTGCCTCACTTGTTTCTTAAAGCCTGACCCACAGTCTTCTGCATCAGACAGCTCTTTGCAGTTGGTTGAAATCCCAGGAATACCTTCGTGCCTGTCTGCTTTATCCTGGATAGCTTTCCAGGAAATTATATTCTATCATTTCAAGGTTACAGAATAGGGGCAGGATGGGGTGAGGAGTTAAATTGGTAAAAATTTCATCATCTTAGTTCCGACAATACAGTTTGCTCATGATTAATGGTTATTTACACTAATTTTCTTGGGCTTATTTGTCATGAGTGTGACCTGTTAGCTATCAAGAAAAAAATTTTTTTTTGACTTCTTAGAATGTGTTTGAGTGTAGTCGGTATTTCATAGTAAGTTGACTACTAAATGGGCTCATGAAGAACAAATCTTGGACTTCTTGCAGCATTGTGGAAGTCTTTCTTGCATGCCCCCTCTGTGCTTATGTAATCATGGCTAGTTTGGAACTTGTTACAGATTAGGGTGACTTCAAGCTTGCCATGACCCTCCTGCTTCTGCCTCCTGAATACTGAGAGATTAAAGGTATGAGCTACCATGTCTGGCTTCTGATATTTTTTTTAATTGGATATTTTTTATTTATATTTCAAATGCTATCCCCTTTCCCAGTTTCCCATCCATAAACTCCCTATCCCATCTCCCCTACCCCTTCTTCTATGAGGGTGTTCCCCCTCCCCAACGACCCACCCCTCCCCATCTTCCCACCCTGATATTCCCCTACTCTGGGTGGGGGGGTGTCTAGCCTTGGCACAGGACCAAGGACTTTTCCTCCCATTGTTGTCCAACAAGGCTATCCTCTGCTACATATACAGCTGGAGCCATGGGTCTGTCCATGTGTACTCTTTGGATGGTGGTTTAGTCCCTGGGAACTCTGGTTGGTTGGTATTGTTGTTCTTATGGGGTTGCAAGCCCCCTCAGCTCCTTCAATCCTTTCTCTAACTCCTCCAATGGGGACCCCATTCTCAGTTCAATGGTTTGCTGCTAGCATTCACCTCTGTATTTGCCATGCTCTGGCAGAGCCTCTCAGGAGACAGCTATGTCAGGCTCCTGTCAGCACGCACTTCTTGGCATCAGCACTATTGTCTGGGTTTGGTGGCTGTGTGTATGGCCTACATCCCCAAGTGGGGCAGGCTCTGAGTGGCCGTTCCTTCAGTCTCTGCTCCCTGTCTCCATTTCCAATATTGTTAAAACATCTCAAACGTTCTTCTTCTTTTTAATAGGAACATTTATTTTTAATATAGCTATTTTTATAATTTTAAAGTACATGTGTGTGTATGTGTGTGTGTGCAAGGGAGGCTGTACAGGTGCCTATAGAGGCTGAAGGCATTAGGTCCCTTGGAGCCAAAGTTACATGTGATCGTGGGCTACTTGATGTAGGTGCTGGGGATTGAACTCCAGCAGGAGGAAATGTTCTTAACCACTGACATTTTTAAAAACAGGGTATTTTCTTTTCCAAATTTATGTTCTAAGCTAAGATTCTAATTCTCAAGGCACACACCAAATTCTATAGTTTTTGCAATCTGTCTTATCTCTAGTTAGTGCGCTGGCTTGGACAAAGACGCCTGTACTGTGCTGCGTTCCTTCACTTGAAATTTCTTGAGCTGGTCAGTCCAACTTCAGGCCATGTGTGTTTTCTGGTAACAGAAACCTGAGCAGTGTTTTCACCTGGTGAATGGTGATATTTGGACTGACAAAGTTTGTTTCTCTGCAGAGATGTGCCACTGAGAGTCACTAGGTTGAGGTCTTGGTGTAGCTGTGGTTTAGCTTGGATGCTTGCTTTAGCTTTGCTCTCCGTATGGTCAGTCGATTGTAGAGTATCCTGTGCACCCTTAGCTCCTTTTACATCGATTCTTTTCTGACATTCCAGAGCAAGGGCTGCATATTCTCCTTCTCTCTCCCCACGCCCTCATCCCTCTACTCTTCCAGTGTTGGTGGTCAGATTTGCTCACAATGCTTGCACAAGGCATGAATTTAATACCATTCAGGTTCCTATTGTGTGGAACCTCTGCCTGGGTCAGCTCTACTGGCCCTTGCTACGTGGGGTTAGTGTCTGAGTTATGCTGCTCTGGTGCTCTCAGAGCAAGTGGTTCTTCCTTCACCCGAGTCAGAATATAGGTGTAAAAACCTCAGATACCATTTTTAGATATTCCCCCTCCATTTGTTGCCTGTCTTCTTGGCTTGTATGTTGTTAATTTCTGAAAAAGTTTTTATTTCTAAGTAGTTGAATTTTTAAATCTCTATTGTGTAATTTGTGTCATTGTGACAGTATTTGGTTTTCCCTTTTCTTTGATAAGCCAACACCCCCTCCCTCTCCCCCATGTTTTCTTTTAGAACTCTTTTTATATTTCATAATGGATCTCCCATCTGGTATCAATTTTATTGTATTTATTTAAAACATTCAATTTATTCAACTATCTGACATATCTATTGACTCAGAAAACATTTCTGCTTATTTGGGTGCTAGTACTACAATGTTTTAGATATTATATCATATATTATAGGTCAATATCCAAGAGAGCTATTTACTCCTCATTTTTGTTTTTACATGTGAACATTTTGGATCATTAGATTACTTATTTATATTTAATAAGAGAAAAGAATTAAAATAATGTAGTTGCCTAAATCTTGGGAAAATGCTTTTAATTTTTCAGATATAATTTGTAAGATATAATCTTAAGAAAAATGATTATAAGTAACATTTTGAAATAGTACTTTGTTTCCTTTTAATAACACTTAATGGGAATTAACATACTTTTGCTTGATCCTGCTGTCTTTCTTTCCTAACTCTCACGTCTGCTGCTTTCACTGTTTGTTCTTACTGGCCCACCATTTGTCTTCTGTGTAGGCATGGATCTCCTGGTTCTCATATTAATGTTTTTGACTTGGACACTCAGTGTGGGGTTCCATTGTACACCAGACACCCATTTGTTACCAACTAGCCATTTTTCTCTTTCTCCAGTCCCTGAAAGATAAGTCCCAGAAACATGACTCAGTGACCTCCCACCCCTAAATTTATAGCCATGATCATCTACTTGTTCCAGTATGACTAACTGCTGTTTTGGCTTCTGTAACTTGCTTATGCACATACCCACAGATTGTTCTGAGTTTCCTTAACTGCTTCACTTGGCAGAACAGACTAGTTATTGCCTGCTTCATAGATACTGAAGGTCACCTCGTGGTTCTCCCCTTTACAAACCCTGCCCATACTCCTCCTTCATGACAGGCCAGAGATTAGGCTTTAGGACTGTTGTCCTGCTAGTAAATCAGTAACTTTTAATTATAATTGGATTGAGTCTTTTCCAGGGGTCACAAACTCCTAACACTCAGCAACAGCTTCTCACCACAGTTCTCTGTCACTGAGCACTTTCTTGTCATTGTCACTGGCTTTTCTTCAGTCACAGGTTCCTGTTTTAGCCATATTGTTTCCCATGAGCTGTGCAGTGGGTGATAACTAAGGCGACTCTTACATGAATTGCATTTACCTTGTTACAAAGTTCTGGGTGTGAAATGAATTGGCATGTTGCTACCTTTTGACCCAATGTAAACCCTTGAGTAACTATTAAAGAATACAACAGAAAACAGAGGAGCAAAGGTTCTTTGAACTTTCCTGTTGGGTAGTGATGATATCCTGGTGGGGTGAATGGAGCAGGAACTGCAACTTTGGGCAGTTTGCTGGCTAGTTTATCAACTTGACACAAGCTAGAATCATTTCAGAAGAAGGGACTTCAACACCCCCATTTAACTGCTTGTGGACAAGCCTGCCGTGCTTTCTTTTGTTTGATGATTGCTGTGAGGGCCTCTAGGCTGGCGATTCTGGGTTCTATAAGAAAGCAGACTGAGCAAGCCACAAGGAGCAAGCCAATAAGCAGCACTCCTCTATGGCTTCTGCATCAGACCCAGCCTCCAGGTTCCTATACTGTTTGAGTTTATGTCCTGACTTTCTTCAATGATGTATATTAATTTGGAAGCATAAGCCCATTCAATCCTTTTCTCCCCAAGCTGTTTCTGGTCATGGTTTTTCCTATGCTATTTTGGGTGTAGACTTCTGAATTGGAAATGCTAATGCTGCCAAGGCAGAGGCATGGTTAGACACAGGTTTGCCAGCCACCAGGAATGCATGGCTCCAAGAGTGAGCCCTGATATAGAATGTGGGCTTTAATTACAGTGTATTGATGTTGGCTCATAAACTGTCACAAGTTCCCATACTAATGCAACATGGCCACAGTCTGGGAAGCTGGATGGAGGTAGGGAGTTATGTGGGAACTGTTCTAACTGCCTGCTAAACTCAGAACCAGCAACTACCCTGATAAATAACCTCTTTTAAAATGAGGTTATATGCACATGACTTCATGTGTCCTTCCTGAGTCAAATTAATTTCAACTGGAATCAAAATATTCTAGACCACGAATGCCCTCTGAAGCAGAAATTCTTGCACCAAACTGTGCTTTCATTTCTTTCCCTACTTCTTCCTGTGTTTCTTTTTCTTTTTCTTTTTCCTCTTCCTCTTCCTTTCCTCCCTCCTGCCTCTATTGCATCAGAACCTTTGCCTTTTCTTCTTGGTAACTTTCTTTTTTTAAATATTTATTTTATCTGTATGTGTGTATGCCTGAATATATGTCTGTGTATCATGTGTGTGTTGTAACCTTCAGATCAGAAGAGGGTATTGGATCCCTTGAAACTGAAGTTACAGACAGTTGTGAGTCCATGTGGGTGCTGGGAACTGAACCTGTATCCTCAGGAAGAGCAGGAAGTGCATTTATCTGGTAAGCTACCTTTCTAGCCCCTGTGGTTCTTTTTAAGCATCTAAAAGTGGGAAAGATTAGCAAGAATAAGAGAGCCGTGGACTTGCATGTTCATGCTTGTTCTTCCAATACTGTCCCCAAATGCCTTCTTACATGGAACATTCCAGTGTGGACAGCAGACTTGTGTCATCACACATGATATTGTACTGTGCCTTTTCCCATGTAACTGCCATTTAGTTTAAAAGACTTTAATGTAAAATTCCAACCTGAATCATGCTGTATCTTCTACATTGAAGATCTTTGGCAGATCTTTTATTTCTGAGGCTGCTGCTTTCTTCTTTGCACATGTATGTGTCTGTAGCATGTGCATGTGTATATTTTCACATACACATGCATGTCCAGGTATATACACTCATGCATTTGTGTGCATATGAGGAACTGAATTTGACATCAGGTGTTTCCTGCAGTCAATAACCACTTGATCGAGGCAGAGTCTCTTGCTGGACCTAGAGCATGCAAGTTTTGGGCAGTCTAGCTAACCAGCCTGCTGTGGAACCATGGCTCTGTCTTCTGAGTGGTGGATGCCTCACCTGTGTGGCTTTTATGTGTGCTTTGGGATCTAAACTCAGGTCCTTATACCTGTGTACCAGGTGACATATTCACGGACACATCTCTCCAGTTCTTCAAAGATTACTTTCTAAGTTTAAAAACTACTTTTGAGGAATGCAGTCTAGGGATTGGAGACATGGCTCAGTCCATACAAGCATAGAGACTAGAGTTCAGTCCCTAGAACTCATATGAAAAAGCCAGGCATAGTAATATACCACGAGCTCATTAGCCCAGCTCTGAGGAAGCAGACACAGTGGATCCCTTGGGCTTGCTGACCAACTATCTTAGCCCTACTCAGTGAGTTCCAGACCAATGAGAGACCTGGTCTCAAAATGTGAATGGTGCCTGAGGAGTAATATCTGAGATTCTTTGACACATGTGAACACATTCACACTCTTATAAATATGCATCTCTCTCTCTCTCTCTCTCTCTCTCTGCACTTGTACATACACATATATATGCATGTACACATATATATGTACACATGCATGTATACCTATGACCATGATGTAATCTGACATGCTTGCAATGTGAAAAGGTAGTCCTCATTCTTAGTTATCAATGTCACAATTTTCTCTTTTAAATTAATATTTTTTCCATTTTAAATTCTGCCTTCCCTTTTCTTCTATTTACTGTCTGAATTACTAGTTACTTTTGATGGTTCTTATTGATAATTTAGCAGTCCTGTCGGGTTTTAGTTCTTGTCTACATTGCAAGCGAAACTGTTTTCTGACAGTAGATGTTGTTGGGCAAATACTTTTACCAACTTTGGAGTAGTGTAACCCCACTTCTGCTTTTCTTTGCATGTATATGTATGTGGTAAGTTAAACAGATGTCCATGAGAAAGCCAGTTAGATGGACATTTAAGGTTTTGTTTTGCAGCTTTTATAAATTATTTTGCTATCTTTGAGTTCTGGACCCCTTTTCTGAGTTTTTGAAACAGGGTCTCATTATGTAGTCCTGGCTGGCCCAGAACTCATTGTGTAGGCCAGGATGGCCTCAAATTCCCTGAAATTCACCTGCCTGTACCTCCCTAGTGCTAGAATTAAATGCCTGTGTGAACATGCCCCTCCAAGTTTTGGATTTCTACTCACATTTAATATCCCACATTGGCCTTCTTGTTAGGGACCTCAGGCTGCCAATGCAAAGTGCCATTGGCTAGATGGCTTAACCAATGAACAGTAGTTTCTTACAATCCTGGAGGCTGAGTGCCCAAGACCAGGGTGTCAGTAGGGTTAGCCTCTCTGGGGACACCTCTTTTCTTGGCTTGCAGAAAGATGTCTGTCTGCACATGGCCATGCATTATGTTGCGTGTCTGTGCCAGTCTCTTCTTAATGAGGGCCCTGGGCATACTGGAATAGGGCCCACCCTAATGACCTCATTTAAGATAGTCACTTCATTGAAGGCCCAGTCTCATTCTGAGGTAGCAAGGGTTAGAACATCAAGATAGGGTGTGTGAGGAAAAGATACACTGTAGCCCCAGCAGTACTGTCTTCCTGAATTTATCTGTTAATTCCCAACAGGAAGACTCCCCGACAAAACCTAAGTTTCTGCAGCTTTTCTTGAATGTAGCTATTATTTTCAAGGTGTGTTTGCAGGAGTCATGTGCTGAGGTCTCTCAGTGTGCTTTCTATCCTTCATTCCTATAGATCAAAAGTCTTATAACTTTGGGTCTTTATTTTGAAATCCCATATCCCAGGAGGGAGGCCTTCAGAATTGTGATAGGCACATGTTGTAGACACTTTGCTATGGCTTCCAGGACTGTCAGAAACTAATGTTTGTTAGTTAAGTCCCACGTGCCCATTAGATCCTGTTCTAGATAGCAAGCCTTTCTGAATTCAGAGAGCAGAACCAAAAATAAAGGCATCTGTTATCCTTCTAGGTGAGAACAATAGCAAGGGAAGAGACAGAGACTTACAGTACCAAGCACCATGATGAAACCCTGTTTTATAGGGGAGGACAGTTCCCTCCTATTTTAGCGGGTAATCCTGTCCAACTTTATGATATTCATATCCTGTTCAAGGTAGGGCTGTCTCCAACATATTCAGCTTTGGAGAGAACTTTCATAGACCATGTCTACCTGATACCTGTCTAGTTACACTTGGTATATTCACCAAAGGTACCATGTAAGACGTGTTAATCTAAAATGGTATTATTTAGAGATTTGAAATTTGTACCATATGCCTTTCTTCACAGGTGTCTCCTTTGGGAGTGTTGATTAAGGTTTGAGTAAGTGTGTTCTTATGGAGGACTTGCGAATTTTAACATGTCATTCATGATTATGAGTGCTGGACTGTATGCTTTGGGTCATGGAAGTTTCTGTTTTGATTAAGTATAATCTCAGATCACTAGCTGCCAAACATTTGTAGTCAAATATCCCTCCCTTCAAGAAGCATGGACTCCTTTTTCCCATCTGTGAGCATGTGAGGCTCTGTACCCCATGATTGCTGATAGGGGTTGTGTTGAGATAGTATGCCCAGTGCTTTCACACTCTCACTCACTGTGCTTCTTTTGTTGTCAGTGAAGTAGCTCAAGGGAGATGCCCTAAAATTCTCTAAATATTTTATTTTAGCTGTCTCCTTATAGTTTCAACACTCACTAACTTGACCATACTTTCTAGCTTCTGTTTAGTTCTATTCTCTCTGTATATTTACTTTCTATACAATACTTTTGGAATACTGGTCATACAAAGAGAAAATTGAGTGTTTCACTTAATTAAAACTCATTTTGAACAAGGTTATGCAAACTGTGCTTTGTCACATAGTAGGTTTACATCTTACAGTTAAGAATAGTCAGGGGTGCTGAGACGCTTTGTTCACATGGAATTGGTGTTGAGCATTAATTAGCAGAGGGCTTTGATTTGTTTCTTATAGAATATTGTTTCTAACACATCACAATTTGATTTAAAATATATATGCATTAAACTGTGTAATAAGTTCTTTATTTAGTGTCACATTTATTTTACAAAGGGTAGATGCTTATTTTAGCAATGATTTGTCATTAAAATTATGTCAAAATGTCTTAAAATGTTGTAGAAACTGTAAACAAACTCGTAACACACACAGAGCTAATTATGGATGCCATCTGCTTATTTTTACCAAGCCTTTTTTTTTTTTTTAAAGACCATGGCATTGTCTGGTTATGATAAGCTTCAAGATTATTGTAATGACTAAGCCCTGTCCTTCAATTAGTGCAGCTGAAGCTAGAAGATGATTCACTTGTTCAGTGACCTTTTCCTATGTCCATATATGAAATGTGACATGTCGCAATACAGAAATTACTGTGACATACACCTAGAACTGAATTTCTAAAAGGAAAAACAATGGTATCAAAGCAGTAGCTATGGCCAAAGATTTTAAGAACTCTTAAGAACTTATTTGAGATTTTAGGTCAAAGATTACACGTTCTTTTTCCATGCTTTAAATGGCCTTATTTGAACCCACATTTAAGGATTTCTGTGTGAACAGTCAATCAAATTATAATGATGTCTATCGTTCATGTGGCTGTATGTCAGTTGCGTGTTTTTGCACATATGTATCCCATGTGTTGGTGTGGAAGGCCAGGTACTCCCCTGGCACCATCAGCTGAAGTAGTTCTCAGCAGTCTGCTGAGAAAGCAGAGTGCTCCCCTCACCCTGGTCTGCTATTGTGCATGCTAAGCACTGCCAGGTCTGTCTGGAGGGAAGGCAACCTGAAGGCTCCATCTGCTGTTTCCTGCCATGCTGCACTGATGCAAGATTACGCTAATCTTGCTTCTTGTCAGGACAGGTTAGTGAAAGCATGCAAGTGGGCACGATTCAGACTGGCTGAGGGCTTGAGAACACCAGCAGTCTCCCCACAGATGCGGCAGCAAGTGTAGCAGAAGGATGGGTATCAGCCACGTTGAGAGCTGCAGAAAGAGAAACATAAAGTTAAGCCATTAGATGTGGGGCCACAAATTAATCAAAATCGGGAAAAGTAATAGAGAGGCTTACTCATACTCCCAGGGTGATTCTGACCTTCATCTGTGTGCAGTTGTGTTTATTCTTTCATTTTATGTACTTTGCTTAAGAGTTTTAGTCGGGTGTTACTAAAGGTCAAGTCAATTCACTCGACTCTGAAACCGTGAATTTCCTTGTTGATGTCCATTTATTTGCCTTTTTCTTCACCTATTAACTGGCAATCTTGGCTTTACAGGTTGAACATCCTGTCACAGAGTGCATTACCGGCCTGGACTTAGTCCAAGAAATGATCCTGGTTGCTAAGGGTTACCCACTCAGGCACAAGCAAGAGGATATTCCCATCAGTGGCTGGGCAGTTGAATGTCGGGTTTATGCCGAGGTAAAATGCATTCTGATGGTAGGTGGGGGATGGGGCGGGGTTATGTCCAAGTTGGAACAGCCAGTGTGGCTAAACTGTAGATAGAATAAGGCTTTGATAACCCGTAGTCAAAGCAGAAAAACTCTAGGTCATTTACAACAATTAAAAACAGGATGGAGTTCAAGTAATTCTTGTGTTTTCTGAGTGGGGAAGTTAGTAGCAATGTGCTGAGAACCAGCAGAGCCTCGGCTGGATGTTCTTGACTTTGCCCTTTATGATTCCATGGACGGGCTCAAAACTGTAATGCCTTTCATAAAGCTTGCACTCTTGGTGCATAATTTTAATTATGGGTTTTGCTGAAGTCTTAGTCCGACAGTTCATACAAATCATGTGACAGACTATGTAGCTTCTGAAGATTTTTTTTCAGGTGATAGAACATTTGTGCAATCTTTTAGATGCAAAACAGTATTATTACTCTAAAGCAGTGAGTCAGAATGTCTCCAAGAGCTGCGAATTGCTCTGAAATTTGTAGATAACCCGTGCACTGTCCCATGCTATGGCTCATGGTCATGTATGAAGTGGAGACTCACACTTCCCAGCTCTGCGTTTATGACGTTTACAAGTAGAACACGTACATGTATAGAAGCACGCATGGCTTTCTGAGTCTTTGCTGGAAGACTTTTCCCAGCTTTGCCATATGTGAGCTGTTTGGAGAAGTAAGAAAAACGAATCTCTCTGCCGTATTGTGTTTGCTGTTCTGAACTTATGCTGGGTTTGATGGAGAGTCTAGGTCATTTTATTTTTTGCCCAAGGCATTGTAAGAAATTTTAGAAAAAGTTGGAATCTTACCAACTTCAATAAAGTACTATGGAGGTCAGGCTAAACTCTTCTTGTGGCTCTGTTTGATTTCCAAATATACTTGGAAGTTGTCTTGAGGATGAGACAATTGTACTCTGGAATCTGTGATTTGGTAAATACCGTATATTAAAACAGACCTATAAATACTCTTTATTGTTGTTAACCTTCCTTGTGCTGGTTTATGTTTCAAAGCCTGTGCTTCCCTTCCTTTGAACCTCCAGGACCCCTACAAGTCTTTCGGTTTACCGTCTATTGGGAGACTGTCTCAGTACCAAGAGCCTATACATCTACCTGGTGTAAGTCATTAACTGTGATCCCAACTGAGGGGCTCAGCCCTTGATTTATGCCACACTTTTATGTTAGAGAATGTGAACACCAAAGGGTGTAAATTGAGGGACAAGGGAAATTCATGGGGAGTCATTTTTTGTGTTAGAAAATATTTTTTGTACTTTATGGTATTTAGAAACATCAGAATCCACTCAACAGGGTAAGTTCACCCACATCTAAGCATAGAAATGATAGTTTATACTGCAAAAGATCATAGAATCCTAAGAATGGGAAGTGGCTTTTTGTGTTTAAAAATGTAATCTTTTCTTTAAAAACAAAAATCTAATCCAGCCCCACGTTGTAGTCAGAGGCCAAGAAATTCAAGCACCAAGTGAACTCTGAGCAGGACTGTTAGGGGAACAAAGTGCCTCATTTTGTGTGGTATCACCAACTTTGAGAAAATAGTGACCAGCATTCATTTTATTCCATGGTTCATCTGTTCTTGTCCTTTTAAAGCAATTCGATTGCATCAGAAGAACAAGAGGGGACCCTTTCTCTTACTCAAGGTATTGAGTGCACGTGGAGATGGCATTATGTTAGCCGTGAAAAGGCTGTGCCATCTGCGAACAGGATTATTCAGTTTGATGGCTGCTAAGATGGTGAAAGATTACAGGAAGAATTCTGAATTTGAAGATGTTATTGGATATATGATTTATTTCACTTTTAAACTGTTTTTGCCCATGTGCTTTCTAAAGGGACTTGACCCTTTCTAGGCCTGGAGACTCCATGCTGTGTTCAAAGCCTGGAGGCAGAAAAAAATGATAAAGATTGAACAGGCATTCTGTGATGCTAGATAGCACATGAGAGCAAGTGTCATAGGGACATATCTAAACACTTTTTTAATCAAACAAAAAGTCTTAAATAAGAAGCTGTAATGATTACTCTAGTTGTTAGAAGTTTCCACCATGTTGTAATAGCTCACAGGATGTCAAACATTTTGCCCTCTCAAGTTTTTGCAATTTGCAATTTTCAAACGTGAGACCTGTTGAAAGCCCAAGTGATAATGGACAAACTCTACCCCCTACAGTCTTTGTCCCACCAAATCTTTCTTCAATTAATGCTGCAGCAGGAGTTTTATGTAATAACATTTGCAGTTGTGATCCAGCCATAGAAAGAAAAAACAATTAAAATGCCTTAAATGTTCTGCTTACTGCTGTTATTTGCGTGTGTGAATGTTGCATGTCAGCTAAATGGACCAAGGAATAGATAAAGGGATTGGGGGCAGGAGAGTGCGCACTAAGCTTTGTCTATCATTATTGCTGGGAGCAATCAAATTGATGTCAGCAGGACAGTAGACGCGTTGACAGCTGTAATTATGTATCTCCATGGTGATCACTTTTGGCCTGTCATGGAGGCCCACGAGTCCCCTCCCTTCGACACATTTAATCATATTGGGCTGTCACTTGTCAGGTAGACACGGCGGGCCGGGAGCTGTGCGGAGGGGAGGAGACACGGCGGGCCGGGAGCTGTGCTGAGGGGAGAGGTGAATTGATAATGAAAGCTGGGAGTCGCCTCATAGTTTCCAGAGTCCACTTTTTGGCTGACACAGGCAATTCTAATTGTTCTGGAGGTATCTGGAGGCTGACTTGAGAACCCCACACTTGGGATGCATGGGTATTTTCAGTGTGGTCCTCTTTCTCCCTCACTGTATGAAGACCAGATGTGTCAGTTTCACAGGGAAGCCAGCTTTGGATCTTGGGTTTTTTTGTCAAAAGAAAGAGCAAATATTTCAGAGTTAACTTTTGATTTCACACCTTTCACGCACATCATTAAGGCTGAAACATGCTTGTGGGGCAGAGATGAGGCTGTTCCTCGGAGTCTTTGATCTTCCAAGTTTGTGAATTTATTTTCAGATCACACTGGTGGTATGCTTAGAGCTCCATTTGATTTCACTCTTGAAGTAGCCAGTGATAGTTACGTGGGCTTTGTATGCATGGAGGAATGGGCTCCAAATTTGGTTTTTAATTAATTGTTAGGAGTAAAATATGTAGTTGGCTATTACTTGGAAAAATGAATATAAACAGTGAGTTAAAAGTTGGGTTTTTTTTTTTTTTTTTTTTTTTTTTTTGCTTTATACAGTTTCTTTAGGAATGTTGATCTGCCTGTGTGTGCTGATTGTATATGATGCTTTGATTTGACCCTGTGTGTTTAAGGTGATATGTTTATGTAATTATTTTAGCAAACAACAAAGACAGCCCTACCTAGCTAGCTACCTCTGATAGTTTACTTAGCCTTTAGAATAGTATTCTTTAAGACAACGAGAGCTGCCTTATGAACTGCAGGGGAATAGAATAATACTCCTTATTTCCTGTACTATTTTACTAGTGGGTTGGATATCAGCTATGCCACAGATGGCTGGATGTACTGATAGCCAGGGCTTCAGATCTGCAGCAATTCCAGCAATAAACAGGCTTTGGCAGTGTGCTCTGGGTATAAAGCTGACACTGTGGTCAGAGTAGTTCTGACTTCTTGGCACCAGAACTGAGTTAACCAAGTTACCAGCAGCCATTTATTTGTGAGAGAAGAAGATACAGTGTCGCTTTTCAGCTTTCACAGCTGCTCTGCAAATCCCCCACTCCTTTTTTTATAGAATAAATTTTATAGACTTTATGACCGCAAGAATTTTATTTTTCAGTAAATCAAGGCTGCACACATCTTTTATGAATGTGGAGTGGCTTTCACTTTAGGACCTTCATGTAGGAACTTGGGTTACATGGGCCCAAGTTGTTGCTTATGCTGCACATACAGAAATAAATGTTCCCTGGGCTTGTTACAAGCTTCTCCTTAAAACCGTACAAAGAGGAGAGTAGTGTAGTTTTCACTTACCTTCTGATGTCATGTAATAAAGCCATCACCCATTCTCACGTGGATATTCTAGACAAGAGGTTTTACATTTGGTCCCTTGATAATTGCCTAAATTAAAATATTAAAGGCCTACCAGCCGCTGTGTTGACCTTTTCTGTCTTGCCACAAAGAGATGAGCTGCTATTTACTGGAAAGCCTCCTTCACAAAGGTGTCAGAGCCCTGAGCTTCCTCTCTTCTATCTCACCCCTAAAATGCTGGCATCATCCTGCTGTTCTAGAACCTTCCATTAAATTCCTCCATCCTTAAGCCCTAAGATATGCCTGTCAGTCTTAAATATTTTGACCAGCTTCTAAATACTTCAGATTCCAAAACTTGGTCACAATAATTTAATCAATGCTCTGTCCTTGGCAGATGCTCATTCAAAGTTTTACATGGCTAACCTCTGCGCTGTACTGCGGGTATCAAGCTGGGAGAGGAAAACAAGGATCATTGATGCACTAACTCACTCACTGGCTGGTTAACAGCAACCAGCGGCTTCAAAAGGATATTTTGAACCTGCGCCGGTTCTGCCCAAGATGAAAAGCGCAGAATCCGAACTCTTAATTGGAGCTTGTATCTTCACAGAGCAGCGTCACGGGGAAAGCTGTGTAAACACAAAGGCCTCTCAGGGTTAACAGTAACAGAAAACAGCGTTCACAGCCGAAGGGCTGGGGGAAAAGGCAAAGTGTTGCAGATACAAAAGCCTGTCCAGTTTGTGTAGCTCAGAGGCCCTGTGAGGAGGAGGAGGTCTGGCCAGGGCCAACCCAGGGCTCTGAGGGGGCGGGGGCTTTAGAGGGCGTCATCCCAACAGGCTGCAGGTGCACCCTAGGGCAGGGATTTATGAAGCCTACCTCTTCCCAGTTTCTCTTTCTTTCTTTCTTTCTTTCTTTCTTTCTTTCTTTCTTTCTTTCTTTCTTTCTTTCTTTCTTTCTTTCTTTCTTTCTTTCTTTCTTTCTTTCTCTCTCTCTCTCTCTCTCTCTCTCTCTCTCTCTCTCTCTCTCTCCTTTCTTCCTCTCTCTCTCTCTTTCTTTTTGTGAAAGAACAAAAATTATAAGCTGTATGGCATATTAAAGATCAAAGATCAGCCTCTCATTATGTGTCTGGGTTGTTTTCCGTTTTCCAGAGGCAGGGATGTTGAGATTGAAACTTTATTATCCATTTTCTCCATGGAAAAACATGTTGTGGTTAAATAAAACAAATCTTCCCAATATGAAGTTATGCACCCTTTCTTTTCTTCCTCTTAGGTCCGAGTTGACAGTGGCATCCAACCAGGAAGTGACATCAGCATCTATTATGACCCTATGATTTCAAAAGTTAGTTCCATTTGTGAAACAGTATACATTTAATTAAGGAATTGAAAGTTGAGTCTGTCTGTCTGTCTCTCTCTTTCTGTTTCTTTCTTCCCATTCCCTCCCTCCCTCCCCCTTCCCCCCTCTCTTCCTCCCTCCTCCTTCCCTTCCCCCCTCTCTTCCTCCCTCCTTTCCTTTAATTCACTGTACATCCTGATCACAGCCTTTTTCTTAACAATGTACTCTAATTAAACAAACCAGTAAGCAGTATGCATGTCAGGAGCTGTGGAGAAACATATATTGTACTTTTGCCCTTTGAAGATTTTCTAATCTACAACTTGAGTAGATTTCATTTTTCTTGTTTACACTATGGCTGGAGCCTAGAGCCTGGTGCATCTCAGGCAGGGACCGCAACACTGAGCCACCACTCAATCCAGTTAACTTTTATAGAAACGTACAATAGAATTTGTCCCATGTGTCCTTTTAAACTTTAAGTTTTCAGGGTAAAGTTGAAAATCATGAGTCTCTAAAATATTAAGACCTCATAAATTGTAAAATGTTGCAATAGATAAACTGCAGGTTTTTTTTTTTTTTTTTTTTTTGAAAATGCCTTGTCTCTGAAATAGTAGCTTTGTCTCAAGGACCAGTTAGCTTCAAGTTTTCTTTTAGTTTTGTGCTGGAGATGAAACAGGAATCCTGCAAGTTTGTACAGAGCTCTGCTGTGACCCATATCCTAGTGTCCTGAGTATTCTCGGATGTGGCTGTAGCTGCAGAAACACACCATTTTAATCTTTGTAGTTTTTTTCACTTAAGTTTTTACCCTTAATATTTTTAAAATAAACCTTAGATGTTTTTCTTATTAGAGGAACACAATATAAAAGTAGAAATACATAAAATATTACAAATTGATTTTCAAATTAACTGTTTCTTTTTTAGACGACTGGACATCTGTCTAGAAAGATGCCCTGTGCGTTTTTCAGTTGGCTCATATGTGTAAAACTTACTTACTTATTTTTCTGAGATGTGGTCTCACTATGCAGTTGGTTGACCTGGAACTTGCTTTGTAGACTGGCCTGGTCTCAGATTCACAGATATCTGTCTGCTTCTGCCTCCCAAATGCTAGCTTTAGAGGTGTGTGCTACTAGGTGACAAACTGGTTTTGTATTGAAGAACTTGTAAATTTACTAAAATAATTAGAACCTACTCTTTAATGATATGCATCAGAAAAATATTTGATATATTGTCAAATTCTTTTAGATTTATAGAGATTATATATAAAAGGACACTGCAGGTAAAGTCGTCTTTGATTTAGCCAGCACCTTTAGTTTTTGTGTTATGTTCTGGTTGACCCAGTAATTAAAAGGACAGTTTAGATTTTTCTTTCACTTTCTTACTGGCTCTTTTGCAACTTACAAAAGTTTTAGCTGTTTAGGAAATCAAACTTGGAAGCAGAGAAGACCAGGGAAGTTAGAAACATTGTCCCCAGCCCTACATGACGCCATGTGCTGGTGTGCTGTACTACATGCTGACATGCTGTCCTATGTCGGGTTTTCTGTGCCACATGCTGGAGTGCTATGTCAAATGCTGGTGTGCTGTACCACGTGCTGGTGCTGTGGCAGTTCCTCAGGCTCTGCTCTCTCCTCTCCTTAATCTTTCTCCTGTGCTTGTTTACACAACGTGTTTGTTATCAAGTGACCAACCTGTTTGTTTTGTTCTGAAGTCTTTCTCTCCTGTGACAATGACTTGTAAGAGGAATATCTGAGATAGGTTGGTTCTCACTTGTTTATTTACAGGAATCTTATTGACTTATTTTATACTAAAAAAAATTGGACCACTATGAAAATTGAAAGGACACTTTGGGGAATGTGGTAGGAAGTATTAAACTTGCTAGGCCTGGTCACTCGGTACATGGCTGGCTTTACAGACCATTCTGTCTGTTTGCTTGTAGCTAGTCACATATGGATCTGACAGAGCAGAAGCCCTGAAGAGGATGGAAGACGCATTGGACAGTTATGTTATCCGGGGTAAGACTGCATGCTTGCCTTTCTGTTGCTGTCTGACCCTCTGCACTGTACATGATACGAGGGACTGGGAAGAGTCATCGTTCTGCACGGGGAGAATGAGTCTGCTATGTCACTGAGTTTTGGGGGTGGGAGGTAGCACTTACAGATGTGTGGAGATGGACCTTGGCCTTACAGCTGATGACTCTGGGGTCTGGGAACATCTACTGGCTCTGCTCAGAGAAGGCGGTAGATGGTTTGTGAGTGCAGTTGTCACCTGAGGGTCTGTCCCTGGTTCTCATACGAGCCTTCTGAGTGCAGTGGTGACGGAATCAGAAGCTACTCTTGCACTGGAGTCTGCAAAGTGTGGTATTCTTACCCACTTTGAAGAGTAAATTATATACTAAGTGTAAGTACCAACTTTGCTATCAGATTCAGTTGAACATTATAATTTTGAATGGCCAGTGCAGGTTCAAGAACATCCTCTAGGCAAGGCTGGCTACTGGGCCATTTTGTGCTCTGCTCTTCCAGAGAACTGGAATTTGGTTCTGTCTCCACATTGGTTGGCTCACAACGACCACGAGCGACTCTGGTGATCTGACGTCCTCTTCTTGCCTCTGTGGGCACACACATACATTTGTACATGCAGATATACAAGCAAAGATACAGGACTGGCAGGAGGTGGGGGGTGGGAAACAAGTGAACGGAGTGACTTTGGATGTGACTGCTTTTGAATATTGGACTAATTGGTGTTTGGGGTTGAACACTTAAAATGGACTCCTAACAACTAATGGGACATCCTTCAGATGAGCGCCGTAATCATGCTGAAGGCTGAGGGTGGAGAGAACCAATCTAAATAACTCAACTGTGTTAACTGTGATATCCCCAGGCTACGGAGAAAATATGTCTAAATAAATATTAAACTCTAGTTACTAGGTTTATTTTTCATAGTTGATGAGTTAGCAGGTCTGAAACCAATTTATGTATATTCTGGAACTAAGGAAATAAATACATGTATTGTGGATAATAAGAACCAAGTTTCCCTCTGTCAGAAAGGCAGTGACAGATGTGGGAATGAATGCCTGGGGGTGGTGGAATGAACCCTGTGTGTGGTATGAGGTTGAATTAGGAGGTATCCATGAGAACTCTTGAGCTTTAATATAGACTAACGGCTATGTAAAGGTGTGTGTTTGCACGCGCGTGCGTGTGCACGCATGTATGTATACACACATATGCTCATTCTCTAGGTGAAGGTTCTGAATTTTGGCAGTATTGACATTTGGAGGCCAGCAATTGTAGGATAGGATGTTAGTTCTGAGATGTGTATTCTTGTCCACATGTTTGGCTACTGTCCACTCAGTTTACTAAGTATGTTCAGCCTTGGTTCCAGGAGAAACATAAGATGAGCCTGACCTGCCTGTGTAAGAAAGCAGAGCTGTGCTGAACAGGAACCTCAGGTCAGGCTCAATTCACGCCTGTCATCCCAGCACATCCTGGAGTCCACTTACGTAGTAGGCTGAGGCAGGAGGATTGGTGTGACAGTTTTGCCACAGTGTAACACCCTGTGCAAACTTTAAAACAAACAAAGGAAAAGCTCAAGAGGTTATCTGCTAGGAAGACACAGGATCTGCTTGAAGAGGTCCCCACTGGTCTACTGGGAGACTGGGAGACTGCAGCTCAGTAAGTCCCATAAGTGAAAGAGACGGCATAGATCCTCTAGATAGACTTTGATCCAATACATGTAGAAAAAGTATTATGCCGAGAACATAAACTATAAAAAAGTCAGTAGATGCTGAAGTTAATGGAGAAATTGGAGGAACAGCATAGTTTGTTGGTGTCCCTTTGTAATATACTTGATAAGTACCATGGGAACTGCTTCATACTAGCAATGTAACCAAACAGTATGAATTGCCACTGTTGATGTGGTAACCTGTGTCTGTGCCTATTGTGATCATTTCCCCCTTCCTCGCTCTACACACACACACACACACACACACACACACACACACACACACTCACTGAAAATGGGTAACTTGAATATAATCATGAGGATTATATTAGGCATACCAACTTGAAAGACAATCTACAAAATAAGCGGCTTGTGATCTTTAGAGGTGTCAAGGTCAATACGCACAAGGGGAAGCTGGTAACTTCTAGATCAAAGGAAGCCAGAGGGCCTGAGACCGCTCAGTACAACAGGATTCTGCACTCGATCCTGGGCCAGGACAAAAAAAGGCTTTTCTTTATAGTTAAAAGCCATCAATGAGGCAAGTGGAGAAATTTGAATCAAGTTTGTATCTTGAGTAGACAGTTGTGATCGCAGAAGAGACTTACCTTCCTCTTAGGAAATGTACAGGAAGATAGTTAGAGGCTCTTCTGTCTTCAACTTACATCCAGGTTACATTCAAAATGACTTGTGTGGTCTGTGGTCTATACATACAGAGAATCAAGCACAGACGTGCTAAGCTGCTCCCAGATTCAGAGCCTGGGTCAAGGTGAATGGTAATTATCTATATTAGTTTTACCGACTTTCTAAGATTCTGAAATTATTACAGAATAGGGTTTTTTCTTTTAAATTGTCTCCTTTCCCACCATTGTCTTTGATGTTTATTTTTTCATCTGGTGAATTTAAATGGACAGATGATTTTAAAGCTTTTATAAGGGCAAGAAAGGAAAAGAAATTTGCTGTATTGTTAAGTAACTGCTTCATTGGTCAAATGTGGACATTCCTCCCCTCCCCAATTACTTGTGAGTTTTTGTAAAAGAAAAACTCCAGAGAAACTTTAGTGTTTCTATACTCTAAAAACTTTAAAGAAACTTTAGAGCATAGTATACCTACATTAAACTTAATTTCCAAGTCCCCATGAAAGAAGCAGTGGCCTCAGCCTCTGTTTGATCCTGGTGGAGTGCACAGCTAGTGTCTGGCCTGCTGTTTTGGAACCAGCAGGCAGTCAGAAGGCTGCTCCAGGGGCCTCCCTCTGTGTCCTGATCATGATTTCCCATGCAGATGGGACCTGGTGAACTCTGGCACAGGTCACCCCAATTCCCAATCCTAAACTCTCAGTCATAATTTTTATAAGTATGTGATTAATAACATTACTGAGGCTGTAAACTCTCAAAGAATACTCTGCTGTCTGCTCACTGTTTGCACAGGGACTCACTCCAAGGCATTGTCTTTTTCTGGGACTCGGGAGGAATGTAACCTTAACCCAAGTGCACAGTGGTTCCTCTTATCTGCACTACTCCTTGCATCTACTGTCTTAGCTCCATGTGTATGGAGCAGTTTCCTGATTATTACTGACTTGGCCTTAAGAAGTAGTTCCTGGGCATTAGTTCTTGGAACAGCTTGTTGTGTTAATAGCCATACATGAAAAAAAGAAGGGTTATTTTACTGTGTACTTTACAGAAGGAAAACAGGTAATAGTTTGATTTCACATGGTAGTATGTAGTTTGTTATTCAGAGAACTTTAAGGACAAATGTATTTGAGTTTTAATTTTTTTCTTGAAACTTCGTAAAATCTAAGGTTTTTCATGTTGTATTTACTATATAATTAAAGGTTAAAAAAATTCTTTAATGGAACGGGAACAGCCTAGATGTTCATCAGTAGATGAATGTATGCTTAAAGTGTGATACATATAGACATAACACAATTTTACTATGCTGTAAAGAAAGATTAATTATGAAAAATTTAGGGAAATGGATGGAGTTGGAAAGAATTATATTGAGGAGGTGACCCAGATCCAGATAAACACCAGCCCTATCTTCTTGTTTATGTGTGTGTTTGTAAACATGTGTAAATGTGGACGAAGGCAGAGAGGAGAGCAAGAGAGTGTAAAGAGAAGCTCTGAGGTGACGGGGGCAGGGTATAAAGGACCCATGTGACAGGGAAGCAGAAAGGAGACTGGCATAGTGGGGAAGGAGGCGCCAGGTCAGTCAGCTGTGAAGTACATTGTAAGGCTGTTAGATCATCTAATACTTTGTGTGTTAGATGCTCATTCGTGTGTTTGGCTCTGTTGTTTGATATCCTAGATGTAAGAAATACTTGTTCACATTCCTTTCGGGTTACCTTTCCTAACGCCACCACCCTTTTTCAACTGTGAATGTGGAATGAAATGCTAATATATCATTCATCCATTCATCCTGCTACTTACATTCATTTCAGTATTTTAGATATCAATATCAGAAAGTAACTTTATCTTGTCCAAATTATCGTAAACTGTGTATTTAAGCCATGTTATATTTACTGACGGCAGGTCTGTGCTAGCTCTTTGAGCCTTAGCAGGGTAGGGGGCTGAAAAGCCTGGACTAGATTGTAAAAGGAAACTCAGTTAAGCTAAATGTGACATATTACATATGTAGGAGCAATAATCATAGAAGTTAGACTGCCTCACTTAACTTATCTACTATTTCAGTGGCCACTTGGAAAGAGTGTCTTGTGAAAGGACAAACTGAGTTGTTAATTTTCATGTAAGAGCAATTATTTTTCTCTCTTTGAATTAAATCACCACTGTACTTCATATTATAAATTTGTTCCCTCCCAGCGGTTATCATTTCTTGTGCACTTTGGGTATTGTAATGCCACTGTGTGCAGTGTGCAGTGCTGATCTATGCTGTAGTCCCCGTGGCAGTGTGTAGTGCTGATCTGTGTTGTAGTCCCTGTAGCAGTGTGCAGTGCTGATCTGTACTGTAGTCCCCATGGCAGTGTGCAGTGCTGATCTGTGTTGTAGTCCCTGTGGCAGTGTGCAGTGCTGATCTGTACTGTAGTCCCTGTGGCAGTGTGCAGTGCTGATCTGTGCTATAGTTCCCATGGCAGTGTGCAGTGCTGATCTGTACTGTAGTCCCCGTGGCAGTATGCAGTAGTCCCTATAGCAGTGTGCAGTGCTGATCTGTACTGTAGTCCCCGTGGCAGTGTGCAGTACTGATCTGTGCTGTAGTCCCTGTAGCAGTGTGCAGTGCTGATCTGTGCTGTAGTCCCCGTGGCAGTGTGCAGTGCTGATCTGTGCTGTAGTCCCCATGGCAGTGTGCAGTGCTAATCTGTGCTGTAGTCCCTATAGCAGTGTGCAGTGCTGATCTGTGCTGTAGTCCCCGTGGCAGTGTGCAGTGCTGATCTGTGCTGTAGTCCCCGTGGCAGTGTGCAGTGCTGATTTCATCCTGCCTGGGCCTGCTGTTCCAGTTGTTCTTGATTCCTTCTCTTGATGGCCCTGGAAGGGCTTGAGTCCACCTTACTGTCCACTGTGCATGTAATAGACTGGGCATCATACAGACAGCACCAGCCTGTCTTCTCATAGACATCTGCCTTGCTCAAAGTGAAGCGAGTGTTCATTCTCCTAAGCTCTCCATGTCAGTTGAGGCACCTTCTGTTGCATTGTAGAACCCAAGATTAGGACATTCTTGACTCAAGTCCTGCCCTTGGCATCAGCTAAGCCACACAGCCTGTGGCTCAATCCTTTACTTCTCTCAAGCTCCACTTCTTTTCTCCATGGACACTCTCAGCCAGTTGCTGGGTACCACAACCTGGGCAGTTTACATTGTACAGTTGTGAAGGATGTGTTTTGCTGTCTTCATCTTACCCCTGTGCAGTCTCCTGCCTCACAATGCATGAACCTACTTCTCTTTGCCTTGCTTCTCACCACCATTCTCATTGTTCTGGAGGGAAAGTGACTTTTTCTTGTGCCTTGCTGTGCCTTGAATGTAACATTAGACTTTGAGCTGCATCAGCTGCGTTTGCTCCCCATCTCCAGCCAGCATTCCCTCTTGGCTGTCCTCTCCACACAAATGCACACTGGCAACCATTTACTTTGTATACAGTGAACTTCTCTGATTTAAAAAAAAATGCATTTATTTTTATGTGTATGATGGTTTTGCTTGTATGTGTGTGTGCGTGTGTGTGTATGTATGTATGTATGTATGTATGTATGTGCACCATGCATGTGCCTGGCGCCTATGGAGTTCAGAAGAGGTTTCCTGGAACTGGAGTTTTGAGTGTTTGTGAGCTGCCATGTAGGTGGGTACTGGGAACTGACCTCTGGGTCTTCTGCAAGAGCAACAACTACTCCTCACTTCAGTCATCTCTCCAGCCTTGTCAAAATTCTCACACAGGTGAAATTTCTTCTCCTATGCAGACCTCAGGTTCCTATCCTGATATGGTGCTCCACATTTCTCTTCTGAACCCTGCTGGGCTTGTTTCCTGAGCACAGATGTTTCTCTGGCAGATGAGATCCTTCCTCAAGTGCTTTGACTTCGTCCACCTGTAATACATGATCTAGTTGCTGATCCCTTTCATGTCATCACCATTTTCAAGAAACTTAAAAATTCTTGCCCTTTGGTTTGTCTAAGTATCTTAGCAAATGCTTCATCTATGTAAATGAATGTCACCTTGTGTCCAACGATTTTTTTAGGCCATCAGAGGTTTGTAGACCTTCTGTTACCTCAGTAATGAAACTTTTTTTTTTTTTGCTGTTGTTTTGTTTTTAATTAAAAGTTTTTATATGTGTGTAATATACCCATGCTTCAGGCATACAATTGTTTCTGGGTATTCTCAGCCCTTGGAAGCAGTAATTTTTGGCTAGAAGCTAAATTGTTGCCATGGGGGTGCATTTCTCACAGATATTTAACACAAAGGTCATGAATTATATAATCCTCTAAATAGGATAACTCCATCTATGGAATTTTTGTATAAAGGAATAACATTATGACTAGGATTCTGGAGCTTGATGTAAATGTTTGAAGTAGGTGGGATAGCTTGAGAATTGGATTTTATCCAGTTGAGATATACAGTATATTTGGGAACAGAGATGGTCATATGTTTACGTAGGTTGTTAATGTAGTCTAGAATAAAGAGATGCATAAAAAGTGCTTGAAAGGATATAGTAAATTGTTAATATTAATTAGCCTAGGGATGGATATTCATTTTGAAAGATAAACCCGTGTCCCCATATGTAAGCCTCAAGTTCATGGTAACCTGCTGTAAGCAAGGTATCTAGAAACCATAGTATGGATGGTATGGAAATGTACAAATGTACTTGGTTTTGATGTAATTAGTCTGTTGATCCTTCCAGATAGTGAGGTCATGTAAGGGGATAAGCATGCACACGCAGGTAGACAGACAAGCAGACTAGGGGTTGGTCTGCTTCATTTTCATTGCTAAAGTGAAGTTCTTGCCACATCCAGAAGCCCCTAAGAGGAGGAAATAAAAGAAAGGTGTTGAGCACATCAATTCAACTTGCATTCTCTGTTTGGGAATTCGTCGTCTGCCTCGCTGCAGGAAGGGTGGGGAATGGATCTGATTGATTGGGTGGCTTCTTTTTGTTTTTTGTTTTTTGTTTTTGTTTTTTCTAAATGATTTCATTAGGTAAGGAGAGACTAGTAATTGGGATTTTCTTAGACGAAGGGAGGGAAAGAGGAGAGAGGAGAGGAAGGGGGAAAGAGAGAAGGGATAGAAGGGAGAGAATGTAAGTCACAGGTCAATGTTGGTATCTTAGTGGCTCTACATCTTAGTTTTTGAGACAGTGTCTCACTAACCTGGAGCTCACTAATTTGACTAGACTGCCTGACCAGCAAACTCCAAGGATCCTCCTGTCTCTGCCTACCCAACACTGGCATCCCAGGCGTACACAGTCTTACTTACTCCCATTTGTCACAGGGGAGTGAAACAGAGTCTTTGTGCTTGTATGACAAGCACTTTATCAATTCTCCAATTCAGTCTGAAATTCTGTTTATAGGTGTTACACACAACATCCCACTGCTTCGGGAGGTGATAATCAACACGCGTTTTGTGAAAGGGGACATCAGCACTAAGTTTCTCTCTGATGTGTATCCTGATGGCTTCAAAGGTATGTATATGTATGTGCTGAGCTATTTAGTTCTCAGACGTTGGTTGAGTTACATCAGGCTAATTTTATTCTTATTTATAACACACAGCTTTTCTATTATGAGTGAAGGTCCTTTGGCTTCTGTTCTTTTTACTGTATTACATTTTTGAAATATTCTTGACCATTAACATTCATGTTTTTGAGTATGCATGGGCAATTTATGAAGGTAACAACTTTTAGCTTTTCTCTTAAAAGCAAAACAACAAAAAAGTATGAGTGTGTAGTGTGTACTCATGTAGTCTAGGAGTGTTCCAGCTATGCTGCATTTGAAGCTCAGAGAATAGTCTCTCAGGTAACAGCTTTAAATGTTAAAAAAAAATGGACGTTGGATGAAGAAAAGTTCTCGAGTTAACTTTAACACTGACAAGTTGTCAGTGATTGTTTCCGAGTTTCAGGAGATTTTTTTTTTTAAATCAAGCTGGAGATAGAGCACTGAAGACCTGGTCAGCATCAGAAGAAACCAGTGATTTACTTGGGATTCTAGGAATATCTAGATATGAATCCCTAGTGAGCTGGGATACAAAGGCTGATTCTTAGATTCCAAGTATTTTAGGGTTTGGGGTGTACATTAGCAGCCCTTGCTGAGCATGTGTGAAGCCCTAGATTTTGATCCCTGACACCATCACGTTAAATATAAACAAAGCAACACACATGCTGTAGTACGGAAAGTGACTTAACAGTCAGCTTAGCATCATGGAGTTGACTGTGGAATGCACTTACAAAGTATCTTTTAGTTCAGACTATATAATAAGGTTTTGTAAATTAAATTGAATATAGACAGCTTAAATGTTCTTTGAGTTTCATCATTAGTATCAAGAAATTGAGAATTTCTTTAATTTGTACTCTTGAAATGAATAAGAATAGTAATTCATCAGATTATTTTTCTTAAACCTTTGAATTTTCAAAAACAGGATAAACTACATCTTGGCCACGATTTCAGCTTTATAATGGAGAATTAGCTTATTAACATTTGCTATCCTGAGGTCAGAACCACTTAGGCCATTGCTTCTTACCGTCTCCCTGGTAACAACTCACAGGGGACATAATATAAACACTTGTTTAATCAATGAAAAGAATCTTATCATGGTGTTGATGAGAGGAATGCTTTGGACATTTTAGATCCCCTATGCACATATCTAGATAAACAACTCATCCTGTTTGATTCTAATATTTTATTCTCTTCACGGAAGTTAGAAGCTATGGTAAATTGTGAAGTAGATTTAGAACTTCCTTATGGGTCCATGTCTGCCCAGATAATTCACTGGTGTTGGTAACATGATAGGAAGTAGTGGGCACAAGGAGAAAGTGGTCCCTTGAGTCAACTCTCAGAGCAAATTTTATGTATGTATCTGAGCGTCTGTTTGTCTCCACATGTAGTTATGTGAGCATGAATGTACATATTGGTGAGTAACCCCCAGGAGAGGAAAATAGGACTTTAAATCTCATTCGCAGTGATGACTATACTTAGCGTACATTTAAAATTATGTAAAGTGTTGCAAATTCTTTAGGAGCCACAATTCTCTTTAGCTGAGAAATTGACCTTAGAACAGCTCACACTTTCCACTGGACATTTAACTACATTTCCTTTGTAGTGAGGAAATTGTCAACATAGACTCTTGTGCTTGCAGCAGAAGGAGTCCTTCCTTGAGTCATAATTTGCTGGAAGAGCCTTTTGCAATGACTTAATCTCAGCTCTCATTTTCACTAAGCTCAGAGAAGCTATGTGATCACTAAAACGACTAAGGCTGGAACTGACTCTAGGGTTTTTGTGGTTTTTCCTTTTCTACCCAACTTTATGTTCTTTATCTTTCTTAGAAGCAAAACCCAAAACAAATAACAAAATAAGAAAGACATAAACAACAAACCACTACCACTACCACCACCACCACCACAGCAACAACAACATGCAGACAAAAAGCATGGACTAACCATTTTGTGTTAGTCAACTACTCTTAGAGACTTGTTCTGGAGTGTCATTAATATACCCAGTGTTACTCCATTGGAGAAAACTTGATTTTTTTTTTTTTTTTTTTTGGTCTTCCAGCACCTATCAATTGCAAATAACATCTTGGTTCGGGGGTGTGACTCTGTTCCTACTTCACCTTCTTCTTGCTTGGATCTTTTCTGGCATGAATTTTGCAGGCCTGTGCATGATGTCACAGTCTCTGTGAACTCATATGTGCATTACTTATTGCTTTCTTTTAATGTTTGGGACAGAGCGCAGGACCTTGTACATGGTAGGCCAGAACAGTGACCTTCATCTCACACCCGGATAGTAGGGTTTTCAGTTACAGCTTGAGGATTCCTTGGGTTGGGCTGGGATTCCAGTTCATAGGCCACAGACTTTTTAATGATGTGTCGTCAGATGGCCTCTAAGGTATTCAGCAAACAAACCTTATTGTCCATTCCCAACATCTCCTTCCCATTTTATTCCCTGAGGTTACTGTTATGCTAGTTTCTCCTTCTCTGAGTGGCTACCACCTCCTGTCCTTCACCTTTCCTATAAGGTGAAACCCAGAGCAAATCTCAACTACGTTAAGCCATCATCTTTGATTATTTGATATATGTGCCTGAGAGATATCAGGAAGTGGCAAGAGAAGCCAGTCCAGAGTTTTCTCAATGTGTCTGGGTCCAGGTCACTTTGCACCACTGGGGTTATCCATCTGTTTCCCATCTGGCCTGACCTCAGCACTGTTCATAGGCAAGTGCTGGTCTCTTTGGCTACATTAAAATTTTCTATTATATTTGTTTATTTCCCCAAATCTGTTTGTAGCTGAGGTTACTTTTACAGAAGGTTCTTAGATTTGAACTTTGAAGTGATTGAATCTAAAATTTAAAAATAGAATACACAAGAAATTGTTCTTATTGATTTTTTTCATTCGAATGTTGAAAAGCAAATTTTGTTTGATTTGAAATTAAAGGAAAAAATGAACAAGCTATTTTAAGAACTGTAATTTCAGTTGACCAGAATGAGCATCTTGAATCTCTTTCTCTGGTACCTTGTTATACTTCAACTTCAACCCCCTTCAAAAGCAGTATCAGGATTATCTATTTTCCTTTGAGAAGTGACTGCCTTTTTCTAAGAACTTGCTTGGACATAGAGTATACATCTGTGTTATTATATTTTTGTAAAAATTTGATTGAACATAGAAAGTGTGTGTTTGTGTTATCATATTCTCTGTTCTGTGTGCTGCTGCTGATAGACCCTCTGTTACTGGGAGTCCCCATGAAGTCCATCAGTCAGTTCTCTTGTGCTCCAAAGAGCTTTTGAATCTACTGATCTTAATATGTCTCTGATGAATTGGAGCACACTCCCTGGTTCATTTGTAAACAACTGTAATAAACCCATTAGGTGTTGGCGTGGGGGCAATGAGGTCATCACATCGTCTGCATGCTGTGGTCTGGAGCCGTAAGCAGATTCCAGGAAGAAATATAGAAATGCTTCACCTTGGAAATGAGGGCCAATAAAAAGCAGATAGGAAAATTGCTCTAGTTTTGTTGGCCTGTGCAGGGCTCCTGGGACCCCAAGTCATCCCTGAGACATGCTTGGAGAACTCTTCTTCTAGGTGTTTTGTTTTGGGAAGTTGGTGTCCTGTTTTTGTGAAAAGATCATGTGGGTCTTTCCATTGCTGTGCAAGTTGCAGAAGAAGGTCAGTTATGTGCCATGGCCCACAGGGTTGTGGTTATGACGTCAAATGAGGGCGTCTTTCCTACAGTCAGCATGAGCTCCCATGTTGTATAACGGTTCATTCAGTGTATGGATTTGCCCCCACAGTGTATACATTGCTTGGGTTTTCCATACCCTTCTATTTCATGTATTACCTTTCTATAGAAGAATGTGCTACAGATCTTGAAAAATAATTATACTTACATTCTGAGTGATTTTAGTTTATTTTTAAAAATGATGCTCAAGTCACTTTATTTGTTTCAAATAAATTTGTATGCGTACTGAGTTCTTTCGCTCAGAACTCCAGTTGTACCTGCTGTACCATGTGATTGTCTGCTGTCACATGTCTAGGAGCAGACAGAGTGGTTACTTCAGTGCTCTCAAGAGGTGTGCTAATTACAGATTCTGCATTATCTGACCTGCCCTGAAACCCATTGATTCTTATACAATTTTGCTAGAGTCACTTACCTGCCACAATGCAGTCGGGCATGTGAGGCTGGCTAGACCATTGCCCCTGGAGCCAACTGAATTTTGGTATGGAGAGAAATTGTTGAAGAGGGAAATTTGTTAATTGATTGATTTGTTCCACCTTGTGACTGCATGCATAGAGGCAGGAAAAGTATGCCTTTATTTTCTTTGAGTCTTTCATGCTAGAAAAACATGGCCTTGTTCATGTCCTTGACCAGCATCAATCTGCTTCTGCAGAAGTTCGAACTTCTGGCCTTTTATCCTCACTTTCCTTAGAAGTAAACTTATGGAGGAGGAGTGATGACAGGAAACAGGTGTGAGAAGCTGGTGTGCTTCCTGGAGATCTTCCGTCTGGCTTTCCCATTTATGGCTGGTTTGTTTTCTTCACCCATTTAAATCTCTTTCCTGGAGTTGGAGAAATGGCTCAGCAGTTAAAAGAACTTGCTCTTCTTCCAGAGAACCCAAGTTCAGTTCTTAAAATCAATGTCTGTGGTGTATAACTTTCTATACTCCAGCTTTAAAGATCTAATACCTCTGGCTTCCATGTGCACCTGCATTCATGTGCTCACCCACGAATGCAGACACACTCCTACACATAAATAAGATAAAAGAGTTTTGAGCTGCTGAACCTGGGTACTAGGAACCAAACTTTAAAGAGACATGCATTCTCTTAACCACTGAACAAGCTCAAAAGCTCTGGTTTTATTATTTTAATAGTTTATAAACTAAACAGTTGTTTTCTTTCTCTAAAAGAGTCAATAAACATAACACTTCCTTTTACTTCAGAGTTCAGGTGACTGGTGGTAAGGTAAAGAGGAGAGACCAACCATACCAATCAGCCTTTCTGCTAGCTGCTACAGAGAGATGTTGGCCACCTTCCACATGTATGTCCTTAACCATTCATTGCTCACATTGCAGAGAATCCAGACTGTGCATTTTGGAGTTGGCTTTTCAGAACTTTTAGAATAAAAGGCACTGATACTCAGTCACAGCTTTAGGAAAGCTGGTAAATTCTTGTTCTTCAGTATACATGAGTAAGTTTGAAACAGGTGCTTAGATAAGACAATTTCTACTGAAATCTATTTCATGTTTTTGTGTAAAAATAGGAAGTGTTAAATGGTAATTGGAAATTTGTTTTCAAGAATGTCAATATTCTGGTATTCTGGTTGGAAAATAAATAAACTTAGGAAACACAACAAAATAAATCTTTTTTCCTGTGTTAGGCAGTGAGCTTCCAGTGAGCACAGCTTGATTTTTTGTTGTTGTTTGTTTGTTTTGTTTTTGTTTTGCTTTTTTTCTTACTAAGTTTCTTTTTATACCCAATTACTTGCTTCTTGTACAATCCTGAATCTATTATTGGTGCCTGGTAAAGTGCTTCTCTTATTGGTTGATGACTCTAAGAGGGAGGTGCAGATGTTGTGTGATTGGTTGATGACTTTAAGAGGGAGATGCAGATGCTGTCTGATTGGCTGAAGACTCTAAGAGGGGGGTGCAAATGTTGATGTCACAGATATGACTGGTGATTCATTTCCTACAGGGCACATGTTAACCCCAAGTGAGAGAGACCAGTTATTGGCCATTGCATCATCCTTGTTTGTGGCATCCCAGCTACGAGCACAGCGCTTTCAAGAACATTCAAGGTACGGATGGAGTGAAGGGGCAAAATGCTCAGGATTGTCTGCACAGATGAGTGCTAGTAAAAGCATTGCTGATCTTGGTTCCTGATCTTCTTAGGGTCTTGTGGGAAGTACAGTAAACTCACTGTTTAATGTGGTGCTGTGGGTATGTGGGTGCATTAGTCTGTTTTTTGTTTGTTTGTTTGTTTTTTAGCTTGGAAAAGAGTATCTTAGCTGTCTAATTTAGACATCAGTAGAGGTAGGAACCTACTCTGATATTTACTGGGAATTCTGTTCAGCTTTTCTTGCATTGGTTATTTTTTTTTTTATTAATTCGTTAGTCTTGAAAAGTGTTTACCATACAGTATTAGGAACCAGTCTGAATGGTTAAAACACATATGTCCAAAATTGGAAGCTGCAGGATGAAATTAACACCAGGTTGAGACAGTTGTTTGTAACTCCAAGGATAACTTCACTTTCTGGCGGCCCAGGTGAAAGGGGAAACACGCCTTGTACTGGGGTAAGAACAACAGCTGATGGGCAATGCTGTTTTTCAGCTGTGAGATCATTGACGGTAAAGCAGTGCTCGCTGAGTAACCCGTACAAGGGAAGCAACCATGTTGCTAGAACTGCATTACTTTAATTTCCTTTCTTTTTGCTTTTTCTCAAGAGGAACAATGAGAGAGTGGGGTGGTGTAAGGCCACCAAATACTTGTGAGCATCACAGACCAGAGTCACACTGCCTGTGAGGAGGCAGACAAGTGACAGAGTTGTGGCTAGTGGCGTCTTAGTGCACTCTTAGCATGGTTCATTCATGGTTCACTCATGCTGCTGCTTCGGAGGAAGTGCTTGAGCCTTACTGTGCCATCTTTTTAGGAATATCGATTCATTAGATATCTGGAGAAAGGGAGAGGTAATGGTTCAACAAATTACAGATGATGGACTAGCGGGAGAGTGAGAGTGGTCAGCAGAGCTGCAAATCTGATGACTCTTCTCCTTGATTGCCTTGAAGTTCAGTATGGAGCCGGGAGCCAACGTGCTCCTCAGGTGAAACTTATAACCCAGTTTCTCCACCACATGGGTCATATTTCAAGTGCTCAGTATCCACATGTGGCACAAGGCTACGTATATGCTTTGGAACACAATGAGCCCTTTCATCATGGCTGCCCTGTTCCACCGGCTTCTGTGGGACAGTGCTGCTGTAGCAGGGGGGTTTGCACAGGAGAATCTTAACCCCATGTGGTTTGTGGTTACTTTTTGGATGACTATTTCTGTCTCTCTCTCTCTCTCTCTCTCTCTCTCTCTCTCTCTCTCTATTTGAATTGTTATTACTTCAGAAGCCCAGAGTGTAGTTGAAGGGGAAGTGATGTGACTCTTAGGATCTGTGTTGACTTTTCTAAGAGAAATAAATATGCTCCTTCATTCCGGGTAAGACTCTGAAGAGCAGTTAACATACGAGAAGTGAAAACTGGTGTAATCCCACACGTCATTAACAGCCACTTTAAACATTGCAGTGCTTTTGGCTTTGAGTGTATCAATCCTAGTAACACATTTAACATGCAGCCTCTTGTGCGTCGTTCTCTTTCTATACAAGCTTTAAACCCGGACCACAGCTCCATTTCTATCTCTTAATCTAGTTTGATTTAAAGACCCACAGTAATATGTTCCGACTATTTACTAGCCATTCTGTGGAAACACTGTTAAGTTTTAGAGGTCTCTAAACATCTGCACATAAGGAACCTCATCTGATCGTTCTTAGCTTCCACAGCCATAAGAAAGGCTCTCTGCTCACTTCCTCCCTAGTCATCTCTCAGCTGCCCCACTTGTTAATGTTTTAAGGGAAATTTCCACACTTGGTCGCTTTGTCACTTAACCCCCGCCCACAAGTGCACCAAGTGTCTCCATCATAGTGCTTGGTGCTGCATTCAGTGACTTGGCCTCTGCAGTTCCTACCCTGCACTGTAATTTTGAGCTTGTGCAGTTCCTACCCTGCACTGTAATTTTGAGCTTGTGCAGTTCCTACCCTGCACTGTAAGTTTGAGCTTGCTGCCTTTATAAGTTTGCACGCCTTACATTGAGCTCCTTGTCTTCTTATAAGGGGGAAGAATTATACTAGTTAAAGACATAGGTCAGAGTTCAGTTATGCAGATAATTGTGCATATGGATATTTTCCATGCAACAGGTAACTGTTCTTTCTTTGAGTTCACTTTCGGTGGGACTTGCCACTTACTTAGTAGGCAAAGTGTTCTAAAATCAGCACCACTGTTTACAGGAGACTCTAAAGTGAGTCTCTAAGGCATGCTTGCTGATGACGGCCCTGTGCCTGCCTCCTCCAAGCTGAGGTCACAGCCTGGCTTCTGAGGCTGTGGTTACGATAGGATTGGGAATGGAGTAGCATGTCCCCCTCCAGTGTGGCTCTACCATGTTGCCATGGGTGTATTCATGTAATGTTTTCACTTCCAAACCAGTAGCTCACAGCCCTTCCTCTGGCTTGCTTGTGTTGGCTGTGGATCATATTTTCCCAATTTCTCTGTGGTTTTTACTCTTTCATCATTTATGACTTGGAAAAAGACATTACTATGGACCACAGTATTTAGATAGTAAAGTGATAGGGGGCATTTCTGGAAAAAAAGAAAAAGAAAAGTTAATGGCAGAAACCATGGTGTTCTTCTTGTAAGTGTGCAGAACATAATTTCTTACATGTATGCACACTGATTTACTGTGTAGTTATGTTCTTTCATCATTCTTAATGCTCTGGGGCTTACATGTGTTACTCAGAGTTAAGGCCTTGGGCTCTACCCTTAGCTCCAAAACAAAGTTAAAAATAAAAGCACTTTAATGAGCAGAGGCATATACTGAAAAGCGCTGTTAAAGGAACACATTCTCTTATGTGAATTGAAAATGATCTCACTAGCATTGTGCTTTGGCCTAGTAGTTTGTTGCACGAACTGATACTTGCTAGAAGGAAAAATAATAATGATAATCCCTTAGTCCCTTTTGGTAGAGTTTATATCTGTCCGAAACGCCTGCTGTCCTCAGCTGGAGACTGCTTGTGGAGCAGTCCTGGGAACTTCCCTTACCCTGGGCGGGACCAACTCTACCCTCCAGGCTTCTCAGGTGCTGGTGAGAAGGCTTGCCTGTCTTCATGGAACTGCTCTGTTCCCCTCTGTCTGCAGCGTTTATCTGTAATTCATCTTCTGTACGGCTCTGTGGCTCTGACGCTGTCATGTGTGCTTCTTGCTAAGCCGTGTAACTTATCATAGAGGGATGGTAGCTCAGTGGACAACTTTCCCCTCCCTGAGCAGAAGGCATGCTTGGTGTTCTTACGAATGAGGCAGAGGCATGGTGCACAGTCTCTTATAAGGAGAGTCTTAGGGTTTTATTGCTGTGAATAGACCCCATGACCAAGGCAAGTCTTATAAAGGACAACATATATTTTGGGCTGGCTTACAGGTTCAGAGGTTCAGTCCATTATCATCAAGGCAGGAGCATGGCAACATCCAAGCAGACCTGGTACAGGAGGAGCTGAGAGTTCTACATCTTCATCCGAAGGCTGCTAGTGGAAGACTGACTTCCAGGCAGCTAGGGTCCCATGCCCACAGGGACACACCTACTCCAACAAGGCCACACCCTCTAATAGTGCCACTCCCTGATCCAAGAATATACAAACCATCACAAGGAGCAATTAGAAAAATTAGCAATGTTTAACTCTTTAACTCATTGGAATCCACTTAATAATTGTTGTTGATAAAGAGAACTAGTGAGTTCAGGCATAGTAGCTCCAACTTTTAGTCCCAGCACTTGGGAGGCTGGGGCAGAAGGATTGCTGAGTTTGACCACACTGTAGACTGCAGAGTGTGTCATGAGCTGCTAGAACTACATGGTGAGACCATGTTTGGTGTCAGGGGGAGGAGGAGGAGGAGGAGAGGAAGAGAGGAGGAGAGACAAGAACTACTGGTACTTACATTTTGTGTTAAACAAACAGCAGCATTTACCACTGTAGCCATTTCAATGTGTTTAGGTTTGTAGGGTCAGCCATAGCAACTGTGCTTGTGGTTGCCCTAGAGCTTCTTCATCTTGTAGAGCTGAAAGTTTGTAGGCCCAGAGCTGCCATTCTGCTCCTGGTTTCCACAAGTCTGATTACTTGATTATTGCTTGTTGGTCTGCCTCCCTCCCTCCCTCCCTCCCTCCCTCCCTCCCTCCCGCCCTCTCTCATTGGCTGGGTAATTTTGTGTCAGCCTAACACAAGCTAGAGTCATCAGAGAGGAGGGAGCCACAGCTGAGAAGACGCCCCCATAAGGTTTCCTGCTGTAGGGCATTTTCCTAATTAGTGATTGATGGGGGAGGGCCCAGGTCATTGTGGGCAGGGCCATCCCTGGGCTGGTGGTCCTGGGCTTTATAAGAAAGTAGGCTGGGTAAGCCATGGGTGCAAGCCAGCAAAGAACACCCCTCCATGGCATCTGTATCAGCCCCTGCCTCTCGGTCCCTGCCCTGCTCTAGTTCTTGTCCCAGCTGTTTTCAGTGATGAGTTGTGATGTGGAAGTGTCTGCTAAATAAACTCTTCTCTCCCCAACTTGTTTCATCGCAGCAATAGAAGCTAAGACTGTGTTTTCTTCTTCCCTTCCCCATCCTTCTCCCCTCTAGTGGGACAGAGAAGGGCAGTGGTTCTTGAGTAGGGACTGAGGGTTGTACCCTGTGGGGAGGGGAAGCCAGTGCAGGTTTTCAGCAAGGAGCTTGCTGCAATGTAGGTACCAAGAAGATTTTTTTTTTTGTTTGTTTTAGCTTTACAAACAGTTAGTAACCGGGTTAAAAATGGAAGCTGGGAGACCAGTAAGAGAGATAGCAGTAGCCGTGTGTGAGCCTAGGAGCTCTCCAGCACCCATCTCTTCAGATGGGGAGGATACAACAATGGGCTTTGAGAAGGAGCAGTAGAAGAGAGAAGAGAGTGAGGCATGGCTGAGCCCCCGTGTCAGGCACCTGTAATCCATTGGGAGGTGGAGGCAGAGGGGTCAGATTGGTCTTCTACATAGATATGTAAAGTCTGATGCTTTACTCTGATTTTATAGAAAAGGGAACATTCCACTTAAAAGAACAACTTAAAACATATACCATTCTATTGTCAATGTTCAGTATGGCAAGTATTAATGTTCTTCAAAATAGTAGTTGTGAGAAACCATGCATTAGTACTGTAAAGATTAGCATGTGGTTGAAAATCTTGTTCTAATCAAAATAATAGAGAGGTAATTTGCATGAGGACGCCTTACACCACCACATCTCTTCTGCGCTGAAATGCACTGAGGCCTCCAAAGGCCTCTGATATGGCATGTCCTATAGCTAGGTTTCTCACGGTTGGGAATTGTGAGTTGCTTTGGTCCGTTGGCCCCTTCATCCGTCCCTGAAGTGTGAACAGTTCAGTGGTGCCGGAGGTGGGACCAGGGCCTAGTGAGATGCCGGAGTGCGGTTCCAGCTTCATGGTAAGGTACAAACACGTGATACAAACTGCTTCAACCTTTGTCTTCATTGTCCTGTCTGAAGATCAGCAGTGTTGGCTTGTTCAGCTTCTCCAGCTCCTTCTGCTCTGAGCCTGTTTGAATTGGACAAGGTCAATTTCATCCCCATAATCCCTAGTTCAGATGTTAAAGTCTCAGAGCCAGAATGTTCTTATGAACTGTGGTAATATTGATGAAAACAGCTCAGCCTGCAATGTGGCTCAGTGTGTGCTCTGACTGAGAGGGACTTTTCAGGCATCTGACCAGCCATACAGCCTGCCACCAAACAGTTTAACCCTTTGAACCACAATCCTCTAAGGGGAAATTGCATTCTCTTGAATTCCCTCTATGTACTGTGTTGACATCTGTGTTATACATTCTTTTCTCATCTGGCTTCCTGATAAAATGGAGAATCAATGTCCTAATGATTTCTACCTGACAGATGCAATTATCTGAGGTTTTTCTTGCTATTGAAAGGCAGTAGCCTTTCCCGGTCTTGGATGTGATTTGTTCAGTTGTTCTTAAGTTTCCATCTGGAGGGTGGGTGAGTTTCATGTTTCAAATAGGATTTTAACCATTGAATGCTAACTGGGGAAAGGAACACAGAAAAAATTTAGCCTTGTGAAAGTCATCTCTAAGAAAAAGCCAGTATTATTGTGTAGTTTGCATTAGAGCAGGGTTAGTTTCTGAATTTAAAAAGATATGTCGTATTATATCACATTTACACCACCTATGAAACAAAACAGCTTTTATATTATACTTGATTCATGACATTGATGTGTTGATGGCTGACTGTATACTTTGCATATTTCCAAGCACATGTGGCCGTGCAGTGTCTTTGGAATACACGTTTCCATTTGAGCAAGCAACCCCCTGAAAGCAGCAAGAGGAGACTGGGAGAGAAAAATACTAATGCAGTCATTTTCCTGTTGGCTTTTTCCTGTTGCTGTTACTGTTTTTAGTTATTTACGATGTGTGTGTCTTGTTTGAACTAGAAATCACAGAGACCCCGAGTGTGAACTCATGGATGTGTAAGATGACTCATCTGTAACATTTGCTGAATACAACATTTAAGAATATTTTCTTCAGTTTGGTTATTCTGCAAGGGCTAGATGTCAGAACAGCCTGGTATTGTGGGAGAGCCCCTGTCTTCCCTGCCCTGCCGGCAGACGCTCGCGCGTGCACATTTCATCAGTATTATTGTAATTCTGTGGCTGCAGGATACTTGGCAGCTGGTGCACCCCACTGGCAAATCCTATTCATTCTTCTCTCCCATTCACCATTGCCATTGGAGAATTGATTTCTCTCTTCTCTACTCTAACCTTTCCCAATTCATTTCGGATTGTTCAATGTGAAACATTTTAATTTCATATCATACAGCTATTCATCTCACAATCCCTTTTTTAACCTGTCACCAGGGTAACAGCATAGCATGCTTTCTTTAGGCAATCAAGTTTTTATTTCACATGCTTAATGTTGCATTAAATGTTTGCATTTTGTTTAACCCCCATTAAATACTTTGAGCTCTGGATATGTTTTATAGGGTAATGAAATCCCTGATTTTTGAATTGAAACTAAATCAACACCATCAGTGCATTTATAAGAAAATGTCAAAAGATTAATTTGCATAATACAAAGATGATTGTTAAAAATCCAAGTTAGCCGATCTGTGCAAAGTAATTTTCAGTAGGAAAAGGAGCAGTATTTGTATATTTATGTTTGGCCTTGTTCCAACAAAGAATTTAAAATTGGTTTAGAGAGATTTGTCAGGGAGAGAAATGTAATATTGAAAAGAGGATGGAATTAGTACAAGTGGGGAAAAGGCTTCGGAAAACTTTGCTTAGTTTTTCAGCTTCTTCCTGTATTTATCTGTAAAAGAACATAATGACTCAGGTGTTTAATGACAGGTGGAGTAGTCATATGGACCAGAGGGAGAGAGGAAAGCTTGCTCGATTTGGGGGCTGTGTTCATTAATATCTGCTTGTCAGCTCACTTCCTTATTGCGTTCCCTTAGATGCACAGAAGAGTGCAGACGGAAGTGTGTGTGCTCAAGCCTGGTCATCTGAGACAGCGTGGCTAGATTTATGTTTCTTCTACCTTTTCATCTTCACCCCATGCAAGGATTTCAGTGAAATAAATTCTGTGAAATTTAGAAAAATACAAGTAGTACAAATAAAACTGTAGGAACAATAATGAGAGCCCAATGAGTCATGTTTGAAAGTCTGGTTGTTTAAAATGATACTTATGTAGTAGTTGTTCGTGTTTATACTTAGATCCTATTTTAAAGGTACTAATGTTTTCTTGGTAATAGGACAAAGTGAATTAAACTTCTCATGTTATTGATTTTTTAGAATTTTGAAGTGTATATATCTTATATATTGTATATATTACATATATATCTTAGAGGTATACTTTAATGTTTTCTTGCCTTCAGCTTGCTTCTCTGTGGAAGTTCTGACTTGCTCTGTTGAGTTCTGTGGGTCTGGATAGCACAGGCCCAGCCGTCCAGTGTCATGACCGTCTGTCTGCTTCACAGAGCTCTGCTCCTTTAAGTGCATTCTTCTTTTTATGCTGTTAGCCTTTTGTCTTCAGAATCAAGTCTAAGTCATTCCAGCACCACAGATAATGCCCATATGATAAGATGCAAGAATTTATGACAGGACAGAGTCATCCCTTCTTTTGAGAACACTAATGTCAAACAAGATAGTTACCCAAATGCCAAAGTAGAAGAGAGATGTCTAGATTGTTTTCTCGAGAGGAGAAGGAATCTAAAATTTTCTTTTTTAAAAAATAATTAAAATTTAATTTAATTTTTTTTTAACTTAATGAGTTTACATTCCACTCACTGGCCTCTGTCCAGTCACCCCCTGCCACAGTCTTTCCCCCATTCCCCACTCCCCTTTTCCTCTGAGTGGGTCCCTCACCCCCATATTCACCCACCCTGGCACTTCAGGTCTCTTCAAGGCTAGGCACTTCCTCTCCTGTTGAGGCTAGACACGGCAGCTCAGCTAGAAGAACATATCCCATAGACAGGCAACAGCTTTTGGGATAACCCCTCTCCCCCTCAGTTCCAGTTGTTTATGACCAACAGGAAGGCCAAGCTGCACATCTGCTACATATATGCAGGGAGGCGTAGGTCCAGCTCTTGCATGTTCTGAGAGCATCAAGGGTCCAGGTTAGCTGACTCTGTTGGTCTTCCTGTGGAGGTCCTATCCACTTAGAGCTCACAACCCTTCTTCGTGTTCTTCCATAAGACTCCCCAAGCTCCAGCCACTGTTGGGCTGTGGGTGTCTTTATCTGTCTGAGTCAGCTGCTGGGTAGAGCCCCTCAGAGGACAACTTGCTCCTGTCTGCAAGCATAACAGAGTACCATGAATAGTGTCAGGGATTGGTGCTTGCCCATGGGATGGGTCTCAAGTTGGACCTGTTATTGGGTGGCCATTCCCTCGGTCTCTGTTCCATCCCCCATACCTGCATTACTTGCAGACAGGATACATTTTAGGTTGAAAGTTTTGTGGGTAGGTTAGTGTCTCTATTGCTCTGCTGGGGTTCCTGCCTGGCTACAGGAGGTGGCCACTTCAGGTTCCATATCCCCAGTGAGTTACTGCTAAGTTCACCCCCATTGATTCTTGAATGCCTCTCTTATCCTAGGCCCCTGTCTCATTTTGGAGATGCCCCCCTCACTCCTGTCAGTTGCAGATTTTCATTCATTTTCATAGCCATCTAGCCATCTCTCCTGTCCTTACCCCAACCTGATCCTGGTCCCCCATTCCCTCCCTCACCCTCCCACTTCTCTCCCTACATCAGCCTTTTATGATGATTTTATTTCCTCTTCTGAGTGAGAGTCAAGCATCCTCTCTTGGACCTTCCTTGTTTAGTTTCTTTGGATCTGTGGAGTATAACATTGTACCTGTATTTTATGGCTAATATCCATTTATAACTGAGCACATACCATGCATGTCCTTTTGGGTCTGAGTCACCTCACTTAGTATGCTATTCTCAAGTTCCATCCGTTTGCCTGCAAGATTCATGATGTCTTTGTTTTTAATAGTGGAATAATATTCCATTGTGTAGTTATACGATGTTTTCTTTATCCACTCTTCTATTGAGGGACTTCTAGGTTGTTTCCAGCTTCTGATTATTACTAACAAAGTTGCTATAAACATGGTTGAACAAAGTGTCTTTGCGGGATGGTGGAACATCTTTTGGGCATATGCCCAGAAGTGGTATAGCTGGGTCTTGACGTAGAACTATTCCCAGTTTTCTGAGAAACTGCTAAATTGATTTCCAAAGAGGTTGTACAAGCTTGCACTCCCATCAGCAATGAGAAGTGCTCCCCTACTCCAGATCCTTGTCAGCATGTGCTATTGAAAGAACCCCAAAATTTGGGGAGACTCTCGCTCCAGTCTCGGGATGGTAGCGTGCCCCAGAAAACTGGAGAAGCCGATCTTGATGTAATAACAAGAGGCAGCTTTATTAACGAGATCTCGGACCGACACCGAGGTCTCGGGCCGACAAGCATCTCACGCAGGAGATAGAGGAGCCGACCACGAGCCTCTTCAGGCAGGGGGTTTATATAGGGAAAGCCAGGGGATTTCGCGCGGTTAAACAGGATTGGCTAATTCAAAGGACTCACAGTTACTTTTGGCGCGGGATTACATCAGCAAAGAGTACGTGCTATCTAGCCGCTCAGCAATGTGGGTAGGGTGACTCGTCTCACTCAGCAGGGGGATGACCCATCCTCAGGGAGTGAAGGAAGGGGAGGGGGCGGCTCTTTTTGAAATTTAACTCTTCTATCACTTGAGTTATTGATCTTAGCCATTCTGTTGGGTATAACATGGAACCTCAGAGATGTTTTGATTTGCATTTCTCTGATAACTAAGGACTTTGAATATTTTTTTAGGTGCTTCTTGGGCCATTTGAGGTTCCTTTGTTGAGAATTCTCTGTTCAGTTCTATACCCCACTTTTTAATTGGGTTATTTGGATCTAAGTTCTTGGGTTCTTCGTAAAATTTGGTTATTAGTCCTCTGGCAGATGTAGGGTTGTTGAAGATCTTTTCCCAATCTGTAGGCTGCCTATTTGTTCTATTGACAGTGTCCTTTGCCTTAGAAAAGCTTTGCAGTTTCGTGAGGTCTTAGAACTTGATCCATTGGTAATCTGATCAGGAAATTGTCTCCTGTATCAACACATTCAAGGATATTTCCCACTTTCTCTGCTATGAGATTTAGTGTTATCTGGTTTCATGTTGAGGTCCTTGATCCACTCGGACTTGAGTTTCATGCAGAATGATTAAGTATGGATCTATTTTCATTCTTCTATATGTAGACATCCAGTTAGTCCAGCATCATTTGTTGAAGATGCTTTCATTTTTCCATTGTATGATTTTGGCTTTCAGTAAGAGAATAATGATTTGTCACATAAATTGTATCAGTAATTTCAAGAGTTCATTCCTTTTTTTAAAATTTATTTATTTATTATGTATACATCATACAGCTTTCTGCCTGCATGTATGCAACTACAGGCCAGAAGAGGGCACCAGACCTGATTATAGGTGGTTGTGAGCCACCATGTGGTTGCTGGGAATTGAACTCAGGACCTCTGGAAGAGCAGACAGTGCTCTTAACCACTGAGCCATCTCTCCAGCCCCAAGAGTTCATTCCTTGAGAGATACCAAAATGGATGGGGAAAAGGATTGGAGCCAAGGGCATATAGTGCAGTTTACTGGTAGAACTAATTTTCTACCTTGTAACAGGCCATGTATTTGATCTGAAGCACAGATACATACATATGTATACATACCTGACTGAAGTGTATCTTCCCAAAAGAAAAACACTTCCAAATCAGAATTTCCTTCATATTTCCTACAAGGCAGGTCTGTCAGATCTACCGTGTGTGAGATGCATATGTGTTTTTTTGTTTGTTTTGTTTTTGCCTCCTAGTGTAGTCACTGTCAAAGGCATCAGAGAATGGCTAGAACTTTAAAAAGTAGCCACTATCTTATGCCTCAGAGAAGACATTTAGGGTTGTCAGAACTTCTTGACATCAAGCAGAATATTATGGCAAAATGGCAATACACAGGAGAGTTTCATATTGGAAATTTGCTTCCCTCCAGTTAATGACTGCCTCTTGAAATGTGTGTGCACAAGGCTCCAGGGAGCCCAGCGTGGAGAACTTGCTGGAATGATGAATGAACAGAACTTGAACTTGAGTTACATATGAAGAGATATGCTGCAGTTTTTAATTTATCAGTTGGAAGGTCTTATAAAAACTTTCCATTAAAACCCTGGAGGGGAAAAGACTATCCCTGGGGAGAAAAGGCTGCTTCTGGATTCAGCAGTTTGGGATGTTTGATGTATTAAGAACAAAACCAAATAGACACATCCTTATATGACAAGCAAGCACGACTTCAGTTACTAATTAGTAACTTCAGTGCCTGCTGTCATAAAGACCACTCACGAAGAGCACATAAACTGTGCAGCCCCTTCAGGATCTCCCCAACCCTGAAGGTTGATTTGTCATGTCGGTTAAGAATAAAGGTGACCCATAGTTCAGAGAAAAGGCAGTCAGAAGAAACCAGCCAGGAGAACTCGAAGCTGTTAGAACCATGGGTAAGGATTTTAAAGTGTGACTTAATTATTTCAAGTTTTAAAGAACTGAAATGGAACTCAGCATGGGAATGGAAGTAATACGAATTCAGGGAGTGAAATTCTAGTTCTACAATGTATCTGCCACGGAGAGTTTGCTGGGGACACTGGAAAGCAGGCTGGTGGTGACAGAAGAAAGGATGAGTAGTTCAGAAGGTAGATGATGACAGTCTATACGGACTGAAGAAAGAGTGAACGGGGTTCCAGACACTGAAGCATAGAAGGGCCCCACACCCCAGCTGTGGCAGTTGGTATGAGAGGCACACATGCATCCAAACTTACGAGTTATGTGCCCTAAATATTAGGAGTGTCTTCTTTCCATGTGTGGATATGTGTGTTTGCATGTGTCTGGTCATTCATAAACATATGTGGCTGTGGAGACATGAAGCATACATGAGGGAGCTGCCTTCATGATTCCTTCACCTTCTTCTCCATGACAGGGTCTCTCTGTCAAGCCCAGATTTCTGTTGCAGCTGGTCTCCTAGCCAGGTTGCTATGGAGATCCGTTCTTTTCCTGAGCTCTGGGTCTCTATGCCCACTTGGCTAATGTTCATTCTGGAGCTCCAAGCTTCAGTCCTTTTGCTCACACAGCAAGCACTTTGACCACTGAGCTGTCCAGACCCAGGTTTTTTGTTTTAAATGTAAACATATTTCGGTAAGTATGTTTAATTAAAGACAGTTTAGTGTTATAAGGAAAGGTAGTACACATGTGCTAGGAGTCACAAAAGGAAAAGAGGTGAACAGGGTAAGAAATGTTAAAAAAATACAGTGGCTGTTGTCTTTATAAGATGGAGAATGAGTGGCTGGAGAGGTGGCTCAGCAGCTCTTGACTCTCTTCTAGAGGAACCTACACTTCAATCTCAGTGCCTCATCCGCAGCCTGCTGCCTCCTGTAACGGCCTTTGTGGGCACCCACATACTTGTGGCATATTCTCTCTCTCTCTCTCTCTCTCTCTCTCTCTCTCTCTCTCTCTCTCTCTCTCTCCTCCCCCCTCCTTCCCTCTCCCTCTCTTTCTCTCTTCACATATCCACCCCCCACAAAACACCTTCTCTCTGCCTCTCACTCTCTCTCACAAACACAAGTAAAAAGTAATACATCATTTAATATTTTTCCCTATTATCCCAGAGATCCTAATCTTTACAAGAAAAAAAAAAAAAGCAAAGTAAGACAGGCAGACAGAAAGAAAAATGAGTACTTTGTGTTCAGAGAGGTCAACATCATTTGCATAAAAAGTCCTTAAGGAATCTATGAAACAAATTTCCAAACTAACACATTTAGGCAATTATATATGGTTAAAAGTCAAATATTAGTTGTATTTCAACAAAACTAAAATTAATGAAAAAGAATCAATGTTCCATTTAATATAACATGAAATGATTAAGCAAAAACCTTAACAAAGCATGTTCTGGGTCATCGTCCCTCAGAGTAATAAAGGATGAAAAAATAAGCATAAAGATAGGAAAACAAGGCTTTGCAGATCAACTTGGGTTATTTAAGAAGTCTGTAAGACATGTAACATAACATATAAATTGACAAAAGAGACTCAAACCTGATGTGTGTGGTGAAGAGAAATTCAGTGTTAAGTCTGCACCTGCTTGCAATGGGATGAGCAGAGGTGAAGGTGGCTCCTGCCTGAGTAAGTTAGATTGTGCATGGCTCTAATCACAATTCCATGAGGCTATATCTGGGGAGTAGACGTGAGGCTTTGGAATTTTTCTGGCTGTACAAAGGGAGCTTGGGAAATAATGAAACTTTATAGGTGAACATAGGTACAAGACATGGCCTACAGAATCTCCCCATTGACCTCTATCCCTGTCTTCTCACAGAAGAAAACAAGAAATCAGTCACAAGTCAACCTGTTTGCCTAGAAGAGTGGATTAGGAAATGGTACATTGAATAGAGGCCTCACACAGTGGGAGGAGAGACCTGACTTGTAAGGAGTCCTCTGACCTCTACAGGTGCACTGTCTCATGCCCACACACAGCAGAATGAACAAACAAATGTAAAAATAAAACAAAAAGCACAAGAAAACCTGTGTCTTTTGAACCTTAGTAGTTAAAAAAAAACCCCAAGAACCCCACCCTCCCACCCCAAGTTTCCATTCCATGCCTATTAGAACATCTATAATCCAGTGTGCTCAGGGCACCAAGTGCTGGTAAGGATGGGCCAGGTGCCAGGGGACGTCTCCTTCACTGCAGCGCGAATGAAACTCACGCAGCCGCTGGACTGATGGATAAGAGTGAAGAGTGGTGCTCCTTGGCATTTGTAATAATGACAGGAACCCCACATCCATTCTGAATCTACAATGGAAACAACTCAGTGCCCATCAGCAGGAAGAACTGATTTCAGCATGTGTACAAGAGAACATGTTATGTAGAAGAAAGCATCCAATAAACACGAGGGGAATTCAGAAGTACATTGAACAAAAGCTTATACCATACTGCATGTGTGCAGAACGCACTGAAGTGAAGCTTTGGAGCCGACAAGTATAACCTTCCGTGGGAGGGTTGGAAGGCAGGTAGTGGAGCTGAAGACTGCTGAATTTCACTACATAAACTGCATTTTATTTTGTTTTATCTGTGGATGCTGTGAGATCATGTAATGCATATATGTCACATAAAATGGTCTAAGAAGGATCGTTAGCATTGACATCTTATAGTTTTGGTTGTGAGCCTAACCTTTAATGGCTGAACCATCTCTCTAGGCCAGCACTGACATCTTAAATACCTTTGTTTCCAGCTGCGTGGTGATGTTGTCCGCCTTAAGTCCCAGCACTTGGAGTCAGAGTCAGGAGGATCTCTGTGAGTTCAAGGCCAGCCTGGTTTACAGATTGAGTTCTAGGACAGCCAGGGCTACCCAAAGAAACCCTGTCTGGAAATAAAAAATAAAAACAACAACAACAACAACCAACCAACCAACCCCTCTGCTTCCCTGTGCTGGGATCCTTCGAGTCCTTGTCTTCCAGTCATCCCTCTATGGTATAAAATTCAGGAAGTAATCTTCCTCTGGAACTGTCTTTGGTGCCTGTATCCAGTCTTTGGTGACTCTTCCTGTTTAACTGTTTGGTATCGTGTTACCCAGCCCCCCTTCCTGTCCCTTTCCTCCTAACCTTCTGGCCTCCAGTGACTTCTGTTCTGTGTTCATCCATGAAGTCCAGTTGTTTGGCTCTGATGTTTGAGCTCCTTTGGTATCTGTCTTTTGGTAACTTGTTTGTTTCAGCTAGTGTTCTCTGTTCTATCCCGGTTGCTGCAGATGACAGGGTTTGATGTGTGCACCACATCTTTTTGTATAGCTATAGCCACTTATTCTTATTTGTTTATTTATTTATTTACTTATTTTTACACTCGAGATTTTATTCCCCTCCTGGTCCACCTCCCTTCCCCCTCAGTTCCATATCCGGTAACCTCCCACCCCCACCTGTGTCTCCCCAAGGATGTCCCCACCCCATCCACCCCACCAGGCCTCTTAACTTCCTGGGTCCTCCAGTCCCTTGAGGATTAGGTGCATCTTCTCTGACTGAACCCAGATCCAGGTTGGAGGCCTCATTTAAGCTGGTGTATGCTGCCTGGTTGGTGATCCAGTGTCTGAGAGATCTCGAGGGTTCAGGTTACTTGAGACTGCTGGTCCTCCTACATGGTTGCTCTCCTCTCAGCTTCCTCCGGCTTTTCCCTCATTCAACCAGAGGGATCAGCAGCTTCTGTTCTTTGGTTGGGAGCCACTATATTCTTAGTTATTGCTGTGACAGAATAGCTGACCAAAGTTACTTGAAGAAGGAAAGAGCTATTTTGACTCACACTTTGAGAGGGGATTCTGGCATGGTTGGCAAGGCCTGGTGGTAGGAGTGTGAGGTTGAATACACTTTCAGTCAGGCAGAGAGAGCTGAATGGTGTTGCCTGGCTTGCTTTCCTCTCAAGCCTTGGGGGCCATCTATATTGAGGGTAGGTCTTCCCTGCTCCATCACAGTGCTTTGAAATACCCTCACAGACTCATTCGGAGATGTTACCTTGGGGATTCTGAATCCCATCAGGAGGAGAGCATTAATATGACAGGCACCTTATAGAATCCATATTATGGCTGTTGTAACAGGGCAGCCAGGTGTCCTTTACATATCTATCTATTCTTTCAAAAAGATGCACAGCATTGCTGAAACAATGGAACATTTTCAGGTTTCTGTAGCAGACCATGACAGATGCTTGTGGACGCTGGACCCTACTGCACAGTAACATCCCACATGCTCCACGTCTTGTCTTTTCTCATCCACATACAAGTTAGACACTCTCATGCATAAGAAAACAGAGGCACCTCGAGTTTCCATCATGTGGAGGCTACAGTGTCCACAGGCTTACTCCTGGTCAATGGGTGGAGCTTGCAGTGGTGCCAGCTAGCCTGGGTTGCTTTCCTGGCTCATGGACTCTACTTGTAGGAGAAGCACACACAGTGTGCAGTGGGGAAGAAAGTGGGGTTTGCATCTATGAATAACTATAAGATTGTAGTGGCACATTCAGTACTAGATTCTCTGTCACTTGTCTGATTATCTGCAATGCTAACACTAAACTTGGTGATATCCATGATGTCTCAGGACAGTTTTATGACAGGCTTTGGTACAATAGCATGTGTTAGGTGCACACATTTTATATTGCATGTAGGTGGATCTTGATCCTCCCTCATGCCTGTTTGTGGCTTTGAAGGGTTCTCTGAAAGCTCCTTTCATCTGTCTTCACAGTGATGAACTTTAATGTTATCCTGTTGTAAGTTCTCACATAATAAGGCATAGATTTTTGTTTGGCTTGGCGGTAGATTTCTGTTTAAAATTCCTTTAATGTGTTCATTCCATGCTTTTTTCTTTTCATTTTGAGAGCTGATGGTTCTGTGAAGAATTTACATGAATTTATTGTACTAGTAAAACTCATGCTTCTGACCCTTCTTCTGTCTGAACTTGCTGAACGTGGGGTTTTTAGCACAGACTGATTTTCTGTCTTCCTTGGAATTGTTTTCTTTTCCTCTTCAGTTGAGGAAAATAAAAAAAAATCATGTGCTAGATATAAAGTTTCATTAAAATTGCTTATGCCCTATCTCAGGCATTTTAAGTGGGCCATCTGTCTAAACATTTCTCTCTCCCTCACTTTTTTCCTGATCATTTCCTCGACTTATTCATGAGCCATGGGAGGGCTCCTTTGTAGTCCGCCTGTATCTGTGTCTGTCTACCCCCACTGAATACATCTATGTACTTGTATGACATAGCTTTGTGCTTACTGGAAATTTTCTGAACTTGGATCAGATGAATGGCCCACTTTCTTCCTTCAAAGATTTGCATGCAGAAACTGACCTCAGCGGCTATGGAATTCAGCAGATTATTCTGGATTAGTTTACAGTCCACCTGCTGAAGAAGTTATGACGAGGCAGTACTTCATGATTCTTTGACCATTCTCCCTGTCCTCATGGGTAGTGCCAGCCATTACTGTCTGAGAATATGTTTTGAGATGGCCACTGCCCTAGCCTGAAATCTGTGAAATGCTGGAAGTTTCTGTCAGTAGCTCTGCACGTTTATCATTATTGTGTGTGTGTTTGCTAAGTTATGTGTGTTATTAAGATTACTAAAAACCAGTCGTCAGTTTTTCTCTGTGAGATATGGAAAGGTGGGTATTCCTGAACAGTTTGATTCTCGCTGTCAGACTGGCAGTGGAAGTGGGCAGGCTTAGGTAGAGCTTGATTTGGCTTTGAGGTGCTAGTATGTGATCCCTCATTAGTGGGCTTGGTTATTTGCTCTTTGAAGTCAGAGTTTCAGATTTGAATGTGCAGATTGAGTTGTGTACAGTGAAGCCTTGGTCTGATGGCAGCCCCTTCCACAGAATGTGCTTCACTAGGAGAACATGCTTTACGAGGGTGACTGTGAAGCATCTCACCACCTTTGAGGATGGTTTGTAATTATTTTCCCTTGGCTTTATTCTCTCCTTGCTGAGTGACATCCAGAGCCTGGTGTCTACTATGCAAGTGGTCTACCCTGAACTTTATAACCCATTTTGAACCATTTTGAGTTGTATCAACAGATATAATTTTTTAAAAAAAATTTCAGTATAACTTTAAGTACTTATTTCTATCATGTTCATACTTTTTGAAGTGAAATAGTAAGAATTTCACAGTAATTCTTACTATTCTCTTAGCAATTCTTTAGAGCAATAGTACACATTCCTCTAGGTTTGTGTCTATTTTAGTGCAATAGTGTATGGCTGAGTCACTAGCATAAATGCTTAAACTATCCAGTCTATTCATCACACAAAATCAAACTACCTTTAAACCCATGTAAAGTCAGACAGAATCCTAGTGCTAACCATTCCTGGGGACCACGTTTTCTGTTCTTCTTGGCACCTGGAGGTCTTGCTTCTCGGTGGAACTGCTTTCTTCTATTCTCTTAACAAAGCACCTTAGATCTTGTTAGTAAAGTGCTACTCCAGGGATTCAGGCTCAGAGGAAGCTGGGCTTCCTTTCACCCCCTTGTCTCTGTGGGAGCCCCTCTTACAGGTTCAGGGATGTGGGTTCTCAAGTGCATTGCTGAAGAGAGAAGGAGCTAAGACATAAAGCTCTGGACTTTCTCTCAGAAGCCTGTGTTCTTCCATAAGGTCTCTCCTGGGACAAGCTACAATGTATATGAAACAGATGTGGATCAAAATAAAGCACTGGAAAAATAAATAGTGGCTGGGTCCTGAGGAGAGTCAGCTATGTCTCGCCACCATCTGCAGGATCGTTTTCTGTGGGAAAAAGTTCTGGGCTAGCACAGGACGTCAGGATCAGTGACTTCCCCCACCTCTGCAGGCAAAGGATGGCTGCCTCACTAGGAAGGGCCTTTGCTCTCACAGACTGTTGAGCATGCTCAATTTTAAAAAATTACATAGCATATAGTTCCTGTTAAGTGGAAGGAAGACAGTGAAATTACACCATCATTGAGACCATTTCAGAGGGTGGTAATTCCCTCCTTGGAAATTTGAGGCAGAGAAGAGAGTCCAAAGCTTCGTAATGGAAGAGTGGCCAGGAGGCAGGAGTGGTCATCATGTTACCTTTGCCTACCTCCATTCAGTCCTCATGTGTGTCTGTCACTGCAGATAACTTTGTTATTTTAATGTTTTATAAAAGGAAATTCATTTTGTCAATTTTCTCAAGGTAAGAAATATAGGCAGAGCTCATACTACTTCTACGGGGCAGCAGAGCCTGGTTCATGGTCCTCTGCCTCCTGTTTGTTTGGCTTAATTAAAAGGAGCTAGTCCAATCAGACACACAAGCCAGAATAATTAGGAAAAGAGTAAGGTACAAAGCATGGGGCTTTCCTTTTAAGGATTTGAATGGTAAGTAAATCAATTAAGAATTAGCATGGTGTGATGTCAAATACTGTAGAATTGTCATGAGCAGGAAGTGTGTAGTTTCAGTATCAAAGAAAACAAGCATGTAGGAAAGCCACGTTACATAGTGGTCCTGGAAGAATGGACATCTTACCACTTGAGGTTGAACAAGAAATTTAGCCTAGCGAGGAGACGAATCTAGGGTGATCTTGGAACTGACCCTCTGCCATTTATGTGGCTCCCAGGCCCTTCCTGATGAATGCACCCGGCTGTAGCCCAGTGGTAGGATTCTTGCCTAAGGGGCTTGGAGCCTTGGGTTTTATCCCAGCACTAGAAAAAAATAAGTCTATAAATGAAAATATGAAGTGATTGCAATCCTCATAGAGCCCCACAGTCCAGTGGGGAGACATGGGTGTGACAGTGCCCTGTGGGATGCAGGTGCACAGCGAGGCAGAGGGCAGAATCACTCTGTGGCCTGCTGCCCTCATGTGTCTCTTGCCTTCCTGTCTTCTCTCTTCCCAGTCTTGTGGTCCTCGTCCTCAGGAGCTCTTGCTTACCAGCACTCTTCTCTCCAAAGCTCTGCACTCTGAATACCCAACAGTGTCTTCCAAGTCTGTATATTGTTGGTGTGGTTTTTTGCTTCACTTGTTTTTTTCTGTAGGATTTAAGGTAGTTATCATTAAACAGGTGAAGTGGCCTGTCCAATACAAGCACTCTCTTCACCTGTTAACCCCCTTCACCAGGCCCTGTAACTAGAGGGGACTTATGCATCACAGTTGTTGTGACTATGATATTTTTTGAATACCATATAATATACATTCTTTTGAAATTTGAGAGGCTTGAATGGAAATATAACCTACAACTTTAATTTTAGATCCATGGCTAAAGCTAGAGTCTAGATAAAAGGTGCTATTGTTAATAATACTTCAAAGATAAGAATATAAATGTGTGACCCTAGGGTTAATTTTGATCTCGTTACTTTTTAAAACAAAATTGTAGGAAATTTTTGTGTTTCTTTTCTGGCAGCTTGACCTAGTTTTTCTGCTCCATGAAATGCCAACCATACATTTATATGATAAGATTAGCTTTGTTCAGAGCTCTGACAGCCTTGGGTGGATTCCAGAACTTATTGGAAAGCCAGGACTAGAGAAGACAGAAGACATAGGCTGTGTGCAAGATGGAAACCATGCTTGTCCTCTCCTGGTGTTCCACAACATGGTGCCAGTCACTTAGTGTTTATGAAGTTGTGGTTACACAGTTTACTGTAGTTTAGTTTTCTCTCTCTTAGTGGTTTTATTCTAGCTGATAAGTTAAGGTAGTTTTTTTTTCCAAGCTGGCACTATGGAGGAACAGTCTATATAGTTTTACAGGTAGAGTAAGGTATTATAGTTCATTGTTTTTAAATAAATAAATTTTATTATTATTATTATTATTATTATTATTATTATTATTATTATTATGTGTGTGTATGTATGTATGTGCCTGTGTTTTCATAGGTGGGAAATGTCAGAGAGTAACCTGGAGTCCATTCTCTCCTGCTTTACGTGGATTCCAGGGACTGACTTTAGGCCCTCAGGCTGTGAAAACACCTTTACTTCCTGAGGTCTCACTACCTTTATTCTTTACTACAGTGTTAGTTGTATCAACTATGAAGAGTAATCAAGCTACAAGTTCTTACATGTTATGTTGAAGATTCATCTCTGTCTTGGAAACTTAGCACATTTGTCACCATGCATATTGTACTGTAATTAAGCTTATGTTTATAGCTTGAGTAGTTAGCAAAAAATAATAGTGCTTAAAAAAAAAGAATAACTTAGGAAGGAGTGTCACAATTACACAATTCAGGTTCAGAACGGGGCAGGGATGATGGGTCTTAGAAGAGGCAGTGGTTCCACAATTAGAGCAGAGGGATGGCTGTTGTCTTTTGAGTGTCTGCCTTTTAAAAATCTCTCCATTTATATCTGGAAGCTGTTTATTCCAAGGGTGGGGCTAGTGCAATGAAATGTGAAGTGTGGTCCTTGGCTCTCTTATTCTACACATCAATGTTAGAGGAAATTAGTTTGTTGATAGAGAATAAAATATAATTAACTCCTATTCTTTCTTTCTGCTTCAGAGTTCCAGTTATAAGGCCAGATGTGGCTAAGTGGGAGCTCTCAGTAAAATTACATGATGAAGACCATACTGTTGTGGCATCCAACACCGGTCCAACATTTAACGTGAGTTTTGCTTGTTTTTGGTAATCTTGCATTATCTAGGCAAATTTAGAACATTTTTAGCTTCTCTGGTGTCTCTTCACAGTCTGCAGCAAAGCTCTGTGTTCGCCTGTATAGCTGAATATAAAGGGGGCTTTTTGTCCTGTTATGCTAATTAGAAAACACATTCCTAGATTAGCTACATTCTAAACTACTACCTGATTCACTTTTCTTCAATGCCCACTGCAAAGTCATAGGTTTGGTTCTGTGATTGATTATCACACAGACTTGTCTGTGATAGACCCAGAAGCCTGAGATAGCATCATATTGGGATTCCTGTGTGGTGCTCTTGAGGAAAAGCTTATTTCCTGGTGCCATTCTTTTTCTTGTGAAGAATATAAACTCTCTGTGAAACATCCAAGACAGAACTGTAGTAGTTTAAGTTCTGGCCTACACTGAACTCAGATTTCAGTGTTTATGCCGTGGTGTGGATGGAACCTCTAAACTCTGTGACTGAAGTTCACTGGACAAACACTGAGGAGTTGCTGCTTAGGGATAGCTTTGTGCGTTCCCCTGAGCCGGGAGGCAGCTGTGTTGTTAGCATGTTGTTAGCATGATACCCTTTTACCCACAGTCTCTTCTGTGACTTAGTTGCTTTGTCTGGGGGAAACAAATGACTTTTGACAGAAGGCCAGAGCAAAATGGAAACCAAAATAATGTAAATTCATTCTAAATCTGCCGAGGCTCAGGGGGGCTTAGGAGTTTCTTGGTCTCCATGAACACACACGGTGGGAATACTATCCAGTCTTTCAAAATATTGAGCTCCAAAGTGAGGAAATTAAGTTGAGTTTATTTATAATAATTTTCTGGATTCCAAAGTCTTTTTTCTTCTCTCTTATGCAACATAATATGGAACTGGTTAGAACAGCACAAGAAATACAAAGATATGTATATTTCTTGCTTTAAAGGTGAAGAATTAGATTTATATTGAAGACCATTTTGAAGAAAAAGGTCTGAGTGGTTTTGATGTGTAAACAGACTGGCTTAGAAATGTCCTCCAGTGACAGACATCTGAGCATCACACATTGTAAGTGTTTGCCTGGTGTTTGCCTGACTAACTGCTCATGAGTGAGACTTGTGAGTAAACAATCTTTTCCACTAGGCCAGTGGCAGCAACCTTTCTAAAGACTCTTCAAACTACTAAAGGATGTCCAGGCTTGGACCACTGGCTCAGTGGTAAGGGTTCTAGCCTTACTAGCCTGAGGCCCTGAGCTCCACCTCAGGGAACCCACATGAGAAGCTACACATGGTGATGCAAGAGCCAGATAAGAGACAGAGACAGGAGAGTTGCCCAGAAGCCCAACAGCCAGCTGTACTGGAGCACAGGATAGCAGCAGGAGCAAGAGAGACTGTCTCAGCTCAGTGTTGCCCTCTGATCTCTACAAGAAACCCTGGCATGCATCAGCCCCCTCCCCCATACCCCACACCGCTGTCAATCAACCAACATTCCAAAGAATATCCAGAACCCCTAGACTACTCCTGGTATACTAATGTAATCTTTGTACTAATGAATAAAAAATTCTAGATGGTCAAAATAATACTTAGCTTTGCTGGTTGGAGAATAATTTCCCACTATCTTAAAAACTTTAAAGTTAATTTTTAAGGTTAGCATATAAAGTTCTGGTATTCATTCTAATACTGTCATTCATACATTGTTGAAATTTCGTCGTCTTTCCTACTGTCTTTCCCCACTTTTCCTGGTTCTCTGCCACACCACCAAAACCTTCTTTGTGCTTTAAATTCTTTATAGTTTATTTCCCTAAATTTAGTTCAGTTTCTTTTTATTAAGAGAACAAAATACTTTCGAAAAGCATGAAATCGCTTCATTTAAATTAAAATTAGAGCTCATTCCATCCTCCTAATTTCATGTTATAAGTTATATTGTATCTAATACAATTCAACTTGTATTAGAATTTACAAGGTGGGCTTGGGGGTAGCTCCGTGGTAAGGCAGTTACTCGCACGCATGAGGCCCTGCATTCTGTTAAATCAACATCAGAGACCTACTCTGGAATGGCAGCATGAGCTGTTCTGTGGAGCCACTCTTCAGCAAAGTACCATCAGGAGAGAGTGGTGAAAATCTCCATCCGTAGCTGCTGTGTGGTCGTGTGTAGAAGACTGGAAGGCATTAGCTAAGAAACTGTCATGAAGAAGTGAGTTCAGCGTGGTTGCAAAATCAAATCAGTTAAAATGTTTCCCCATTTGCAGTGGTAACCCCACACAGTTCCATGAATGAGCTCCAAAGAGGAACAAGTAGAGCGAAGGGAGTGTACAATGCATGTACCATGGTGCAACGCAGGAGTCATGAAGCACACATGGTGTGATGCACCAGTCATCAGGAAGGATGGAGGAGGAACACATCCTGGTTATGAACTGGTTAGAAAGACGCAGTCATGGCTTCCTCATGAGCTAAAGACTCCTTATAATTCCTGAATTGTGCTGCCAGGTTCTTGTCAGACCCTTAAATTCATGTGAAACTTAAAGATGTAGGATTGCCAACCTATCTTTAAAACTAGCTTAGGGATGGATGCCGCATTTCCAGTACTGAACTGGAGGAAGGCCCCTTACATCAAGGCAGACAGGTCGATTCCTGGGGTAGGAATAATCCCCCTAGCCATTTGTAGGCCTGAGTGCCTAACTTGGGGTGTTCTGAAGCTTTAAGATAAGCAACCATGTAGTGGTTCCATTCATGAGGTGATGATGTGTGTGCTGGGTACTGAACCCAGGGCTTTTGTACCTAAAAAGCATGTGCTCTACTACTGAACTGCATCCCTCCCCTAAAGTGATGTTCTACAGAGACACTATAATGATTCAGTAGAGGAATGGATAATCCTTTCAGCAAATGGTGGGAAATCCATATACAATGAATGAAGTTGGATTCCTTCCTTATACTGAGTTAATATGCAAAATTTTGCCAAAATAAATTTAATTCCTAAAAAAAGAGCTAAACCCTCTTTCTGACTTTATATGTTACTATATTTTCATAGCATTAGCAATGCAGGAAAAATGAATAATATTTATCAAAATTAAAATGTTTATGTCAATAGACACCAACAAGAAAGTGAAGGCAATCCCACAGAATAGCAAAAACCACTTGAACACTGAGTAAAAACATGTGTTGAAATATATAAAGACCACCCTTATAGGGAAAAGATGAGAAACTCCAGTTTAACATGAGTGAGGACTCTTGAGGACACCCAGAGACTATAGCCCATGAGTGGCGTGTGACAGGCACATCTGTACCACAGTGCTTCCAGGAAGAACAAATCAAACTCTAAGTGCAAAACCTGATACTGGCCCAGGTGGCTGTCAGAAGCTAGAAGCAGAGAAACCAACACCCTCATGTTCTGTTGGTGGGTCTGAGATATGGTGCCTTGGAATTTCTCAGGTTAAACATCTGGGTTATGTGGAACCTTGGCCTACTCTGTCATGAGGAATTAGTCTGTGTGTTCACCTAAGCACTTGTGTCCTCATTAATATGCTGGACACATTTAAACTGAATCATATCAAACTTTTCAAATAATAGTTATGGGACCAGATGGCAGCATCACAATGGTGAATTATATATGTAATAGTTAAGTATATGTATTCATTTAGCCTTTCTGCAAAATAATTGATGGCATTCATAAAAGACTTTTCGAAGATCCATATCATTTGGCCTACTAATTCTAGTCTTAGAACTCTATCCTAAGAAAGTGATGAGAAATTACTTGTATCAGCTTAACATTTTATTTAATAAAAAAGTTGGATGAAGAGCACTTGATGTTAGATCCCAATGGAAAAAGTCTGCATTTACAGGACAAAAGGAGGCAGACATGAAAGCAACTAAAATACAGCAAACACCTTCCTAGAGATAGTTATAACCATTTAATCAGTGAGAACTGTCCTAGTTAGAGTGCTATTGCTGTGATGAAAAACCATGATCAAAGCAACTAGGGGAGGAAATGGTTTATATGGCTTACATTCTACATTGTACTCTATCACTGAAGGAAGTCGGGACAGGAACTCAAGCACGGCAGTGTCCCCAGTGTAGGAGCTGATGCACAGGTCATGGGGTGGGGGTCCTGCTTCTTGGTTTACTCCATGGCTTGGTCAACCTGCTTTCAGACTGACTCTCCCTCCACCCCTACCCCATCAATCACTAAGAAAATGCCTTAGAAAATTGAGGCATTTTCTCAGTTGAGGCTCCCTCCTAGGTGACGACTCTAGCTCGGGTCAAGTTGACATAGAACATAGAACTAGTTAGGGAGTCCATGCCTGAATCTGCTTGGATCCCAGGACCTGAAAGTTGGATGGCCTAGAGACCTTAGGGTAGAACCAAACACAACTGATGGCCACCCCCTTCCAAATCAAATGATATTCTGCTATGCTCATAGGTCTATGTCAAGACCAATTGTCATCAAAGGCTTCCTCTGACAGGAACTGATAGGAGCAGATGCAAAGACCCACAGCCAAACATTAAGCAGAGCTCAGGGAACCTCACAGAAGAGAGGGAGGAAGGATTATAGGAACCAGAGGAGCTGAAGACACCAGGAAAACATGGCCCACAAAATCAACTAAGCAGGGCTGAATGGAGCTCACAGAGACCTTAATCATGGAACTTTCATGGGTCTGCGCTAGGTCCTCTGCATATGTTACAGTTGTATAGCTTGCTGTTTTCATGAAATTCCTAATGTGGGAGTCCAGGGTGTCTCTGACTCTGCCTGCCTTTGGACCCTTTTGCTCCTACTGGGTTGCCTTGATATGTGGGTTTGTGTGCCTAGTCTTACTGCGTCTTGTTATATGTTCGGTTGATATCCCTGGAATGCCAACTCTTTTCTGAAGGGAACTGGAGGAGCATTGGATCTGGGGGAGAGGAGAAGTGGTGTGGGAACTGAGAATAGTGGAGGGAGGGGAAGATGTGGTCTGGATGTATTGTATGAAAGAAGAATACATTAAAAAAAAATAAAAGTGAACCAAAGAAAGCTTCCAGCTGCCCGAACAAAGAGAAGTGTCTGTGGAAGATGAGGTGTTTGGGAGATTTGACTAGCGACAACTTAGAGTACACTCTGTGAGTTGACTAGTGACAACTTAGAGTACACTCTGTGAGTTGACTAGTGACAACTTAGAGTACACTCTGTGAGTTGACTAGCGACAACTTAGAACACACTCTGTGAGTTGACTAGTGACAACTTAGAACACACTCTGTGAGTTGACTAGCGACAACTTAGAACACACTCTGTGAGTTGACCAGCGACAACTTAGAGCACACTCTGTGAGTTGACTAGCGACAACTTAGAGCACACTCTGCGAGTTGACTAGTGACAACTTAGAACACAGTCATGTGTGAGGGGGACTTGGTTCCCATCATAGCTAGAGAACCACACTGGAGCATGTGAGAAAAAGTCTGTTGAAAGTCAAATACCTCTCTTTAGTGTTTCAATGTGTATGTCTGTCTGTGCGCCGTCTACATGCCTGATGTTCACAGAGGCCAAAAGAGGGTGCCCAGTGTCCTGGAACTGAAGTTACAGAGGAACATGAACCACCACGTGGTTGCTGGGAATTGAACCTAGGTTCTAGGAAAGAGCAACCAGTGTTCTTAACCTCTGAGCCATCTCTTCAGACCCCCAGAGACATCCTTACTATGTAGTAAGTGCAATTTCTTGAAAGTCATCATATTTCATTTATTTGTTTTGTACGTGCACTCAAACATGGAAATCAGGATAGCTAGTGGGAGCTTATTTTCTCCTTTACCATGTGGGTCCCGGGTCTCAAGTTGTCAGACTTGAGAAGCACCCTTACCAGCTGAGCCATTTCACTCCCAACCCCCCCTTTTTAAAATGTCAAGTGTGTGTGTGTGTGTGTGTGTGTCTGTCTGTCTGTCTGTGTCTGTCTGGCATCAAGAACTTTTATCCACTGAGCTATCTTATTAGTCCTGCTTTTTAGTTTGAATTTAAATTTAATTTTCCGTTATTATAGGGGGCACACAGGTGCATGGAGGTCAGGGACAACTTTCAGGATTTGGTTCCCTCCTTTCACCTGTGTCCTTCCTCAGTGGTTTCCCAGGGTTGAACTCAGGCCTCAGCCTAGTATAGGAAGTGTATTTTACCCTTAACCATCTTGGCAGCCCTAATTCCTTCCTCTGTGTTTTCCTAGTTTTACTCTTATTTGTGCTCACAGTGGTTTGCAGTTAGACTATTGTTTGTAAAGCATGTTAACCTATTTATAGATGTTTTGCTGAAGCAAATGCTTACCTGGATCTGTCTTTGCTAAGACCTCATGCTGCCCTGTGGATGGCAGTGCATGTGCCTCACTCATTTAGTTCTTGGAGTTGCCCTGATGTGTAAACGCTGCTGGGCACAGAGAAGTTTAGGAGCTGAGGCTCAGAGCCATCGTGGAGTAGATTTAACTGTGCACACAGCATTGGTAATTTGAGGGGTAGTGATCTGGGATAAGGGCAGCTATTGTGCCTTTTCACTTTCGGCTAGAGATGCAACTCAGAGGCAAAGTTCCCACCCAGCAAGCATTCTGTCCTGAACTTAATCCCTACCACACACAGTTTTCCGCACTAGCATTTGTGGACACAACAATGCTACAGAGCATAGCATTGGGTTCTCTCATTTTACCATATGGGTCCCTGTAACTGAGCTTGGGTCCAGGCTTGCTGCAATACAGCTTTATCCTCTAAGCTATCTCACCAGCCCTCAAAATTTGTTTAAAAGCATTTATAAACCTTGCTACTTCTTAGCAATGTTAATATTGTGATAGTGATTTTAGCAATGATTGCATAAATTTTACACTAGTAATTATATTTTTTTCAGAGCCCTTTAAGGTTTGACAATAGCATTCATATCTAAAGAGTTTAAACTCCCATTTTGTTTTCTTAATAATGCTCATTTTGGTTGATTCCAATGATCTTATCTTTGGATGCCTGTGGTGGAGGGAGGGAAATGTTGTAGAGAATTCATATCATTTAAATTACCACCCTGTGTTTTTCTTCACAAAGAAAAGATACAGTGATGAACATAAGGATAAAAATAATAATTACATATGGATGTATAATAAGAAATAATTGCATACTCCTTGTGTGGCATTTTCCTTCTCTGATATAACCAACCTTTCCCCCTTTGTTCTGCCACTGTATACTTCTAGACTTCTGGTCTAGGAAGACATTCCACCAGCTTGTTTTGGTATTTGAAAAGATTTTTGGAAATTTGGTTTTAAAGTGGAGCCCTGTGAACAGTTTTGTAAAATGCCATTTTAAAAACTAGACAGTAATTGGATGAACTGAGAATGATGATTAAATGATTTTTATAAATAAGACCATTTTTTAGAAAAGGACCATAGCCTTACTTTACATGTACGGTGTTTGCCTGTGTGTATGTGTGTCTTGTCTGCATGTATGTGTGTCTTGCGCCCTGGTACTTGAGGGAGAGTCACACTGGGAACTGGATGGTTGTGAGCCACCATGCAGGGGCTGGGAATGGAACTGGGGTTTTCTGGAAGGACAGACAATACTCTTAATCACATGGCCATCTCTTGAGCCCCCTGCCTTTAAAAAAAATGTAAACATCAGCCAAGGAATCAAAAGTATCTTTAGCAAGATCACCCCATCTCTGTCCCTTTATAATAGAGGGAAATGCTGAGGGACGCGGCTACTGTGGCTTTTACGGGACCACATGACTCACGGGTTTACTGTTTCGAGGCAGTGTCGCCTGTGATAGATTTGAACTCACAGCAATCCTGGTGCCCCAGCTTGCTGTAGTCTTGGAATGACAGCTGTGCATCACCCTGGCCAGCTTCAGTTTCCTCTCTGTGTAACCCACTTTCAGATCCTTCTAGACCGAGGTACTGCACGTGCACTGATTTGCTGCTTTGCTTTATTTATTTATTTATTTATTTTGTCAGTTTTTGGTTGGGGCTCTGGACCACAACAACAACATCAGTAAATAAGGCCAGTCAACTATTAAAATTTATAACTTTTTAACTTCCCAACATTTAAAAAATTATTTATGAGTCAAATCCATGTATGACAAATGAGGAAGAAAGCCCAGTAGTGTTGGAAAGCAAGTGCAGCACTCTGAGTAGTTTTAAGTTACCCAACATTTCAACTTTTTACTTCTGTTCTTCTTTTAATGTGGATTAAATGTTTTGATCATGTGAACTACTTGTTGGGCAGCTTGTGTGTGCATGCGTGTGTGTGTGTGTGTGTGTGTGTGTGTGTGTGGTGTGCATGTGTGTGTGTGCGTGCATGCATGTGCTCACGCACACCCACACCCATACGTGCCCGTGTGAATTACAAGCAGATTCTAAACAAAGCAGAATTTGAAAAGCTATATTTGGAAGAAATTATTTTCTGACAGTGAATTTTTACCAAATGCATCATGCAACATGAAATTCATTCAGCAGAGTTAATTTTCTTGAAACATTATTCTTTCCAGTTGAAAATATTATAGGAAAATAAATCATTCTTTCTTTTTCAAGGTGCTCATCAGGAGATGTTGCCTGTAGCCTGTTTCTGTTCTGATCTTTTTTTCCCTAAACCTTTATTGAATTTGATCTTTGATGGTTATCTGCATACATACCATGCATTCGGGTTGCTGTCACTCTCACGGCTGCCTTCCTCCCTTCACCCCCATATTTATGTCATTTTCAATGATCACATATTATATCAGGCATCATTGTGACATTTCAAACAAAGTGCAGTTGTAGACACCTCCTGTCCCCTTTAATGTTACACGAGGTAACTATGTCGGGTTGTCTTGCTCAGAACACCCTCTGTGGGACTACGCCGAGAGCCAGCAGATGGGAAAAGCCTGAAATTCAGGTGGAAATATTCAGCGACGACTTACAGTGCGCAGAGTTGATGGCCCCTGCCCAGGGACAGCAAGGACCACGCTCTTCACATGAGCTCAGGGTGAGATGACAGACGGAAGGCACCTTCATATAGAAGTGAATATACGTTCTGATGCATTGTGGGTGCCTTGATGTAAAACACACAGGAAGCAATTGGACAGTGGGAGTCTCCTAGTGAGGTGTGTGGGCCCCACTGATAATCCCAACAGTCATGCGTAGGCAAGAAGCAACATTTATTCACGCTCAGACTGGGCCACATGGCAAGACCTTGTCTCAAAATTAACCAGCCATCAAGCGTAAACCCGAAGTGTCACCTCAATTTATGTTCAGATGTGGGGAGTATAAGAGAGTGTCCACAGCAGTACTGTTTGTAACTGCAGAGAATTTAAACAGCTCCAAAGCCAAGTGTGTTGATAGTTAGATATCTATGGCACTGTCAGAACACTGACAGCCTGGGTAGCTGATAAACAGTGATTGTGAATTCATTCTACATACTGTTTCTTTAATTAGTAAAATCAAAGTATGCTCTTTAGTAGAAACAAAGTGTGTTAGGACAGGTGTGGTGGTGCAGGCCTTTAATTTCAGTAGTTTGGAGGCAGGGCAGACATCTCGTGAGTGTCAAGCCAGCCTAGGCTGTGCAGTGATGCTCTGTCTTGAGCAGGGTTGGGACAGAGGCTGTGTCTGCTTATTATGTGAACAGAATGTCTTTGGAAGAAGCCACAACAGTGTGGTAACTGTAGCTGTTGCTCTGATGCTGGGGGTCATCTGCCTGACTGCAGACAGTGCCTAGGCCATCCAGGTAAGTGCTCAGATAAATTTCTGCCTCATTGGAGAGCTACTTGGCATGGGCATGGGTTCATAAAGTGTAGTTTATGAACTGCCTTCAGCTGGATCTCTGAACTTGAAAGTAGATTGATTCCACAGACCACAGAGTAGCCGGAGGAAGAGTGAAAATATGTTTGCCTCCTCTCTGTGATGCCCTCTTTTTCTTCTTAGGGGTAGAAACATCTCAAGAGATGTTTGTTTGCTGATAGCACTCTGAAGATTTCTCTCAGGCTCCCAGAATTCATAGCTTTACTGATTATGAAACACCTCAAGTATTTTAGGGAGTAGCGTGGCTTAAGGAAGGAGGTCCCAAAGTCACTTTATGTACCACTGTCACTTCATACCCTGAGAGCCAACAAGCCAACAAATATCCTTTCAAATTAGACACAGCCAAGTCAGCTTGATCTCTGATGAAGAGGGTCAGATAAACAAGGCTGTGGAAAAATCAGGCCTGAAGAGTAACTCGCACAGCGTGATCTGTTTATATTTTCAATGTAGCCTTTCCAGTGGGTATCATAATCTGCTTTTCAGCCAGAAGCCTGAATTTTCATAAAAATGTGAGGCTCCTGCCCATGTAATCTGGAAAATTGCCCGTCTAATTGGGAGCAGGGCTGCACCTGCACCTCTTAAATGGCTCGGGCGTGCGGTGCTTAAGAGGCAGGTTGCTTGTTACGGTGCTAAGTGAGGAAGAAAAACAAGCTCTGGACTCTCAGCCCCCTCTGCTCTGGAGATGAACAGCACTGAGTGGGGCCGGTGGCTACCATATTAGAGTTGGCAAATACCGTGATTAAGACTTCAGCTGGGCTTTAGTACTATGTTCAGGTTTCCGACACTTTCTGAAGTATTTAATTTCAGGTAAAATGCTTAATGTTGACACAAGATATCCAGCTTTAGTTCAGGTCATTTAACTTTATAATCTGTTATAAAATATATGCAGTAGTATGATAGTATCTTTAGACACTGACCAAATTTTTTACAACAAAAGTATTAACAATTTTTTTGTTAATTTTTCTTATGTATTTCCTATCCTAATTTTTTGAGGCAGAGTGACTTTAAACTTGAGCAACCCTATCAGTTTCCTTTGTGCTGAGATTACAGGGGTCATCACTGTTCTTGGCTCAATTTTCATATTACATTTTTGCATCTCAAGCTTATTTGCAAATTAAATGAACATGGAAACCATCTGTTGAAATGCCCTTGAGTGACTCAGCTACTGGATACACTGTTACCATTCTCTCGTCATAGTTGCAGCGAGTGTCACCATTGGTTACTGTGTCCTTGTGACATAGGGAGAGAAGGTCATCAATACAGGTGATCTATCCGACTTGTCAGATCTGTTGAGGGTGACGAGTATGTGAATGCTGAGAGAGAAAGTGGGTGCCATGGAGAACAAATAGGGGCTCCTCAAGTCTGGACATGGACATGGGTGGGGGCTTCAAAGGGAAACCGGCCAGCCTGAGACTTGCAGAGTGGTGGGGGCACAGAGGGTAATGTCACAATCGTGAAGGCTATGTAAAATATCTGAAGAGAATTAAACTGAGGAAATGCACGAAACTGTGTGTGCATGTGTGTGTGTGGCATCTGGGGCCCATTGTTCTGAAAGGCAGTGGACGCAGGACAACTGACAGTGATCTGGTTAGAAAGACTGTGTTTCCCTTCTAGGGAAAAAGTTGTTGGAAAGGCAAGGCCGGAGTTGGGGAGGGCTGTGAGGAGGTCAGGGAAATAGCATGGATGAGGGGTGAGTCTTGAGGAAGGACACTGAAGTGCAGAGACAGTAACAGCCTTTCCACATCAGAAGTTAGGGGAGAGCAGGCACTGGGAAGAGAATCTGGCTCTGGTTCCTGAGTTCATGATGGAAGCCATCTCAGCTCTGTGATGAAGACAGAGAGTTGCTCAGGGTATTTGACGGCTGGCGGAGTGACAGAGGCATTTGCTAAAATGTGTGCAGAGGGATCAGAGATGAAGGAGGCTGCATACCTGTTGGAAGAACCTGGCAGCGTCCACTGGGCTGTTGTGAGTGAAGTTCTATGACCCAAGGGAGTGCTCAGTAGAAGTTTGATCTTCAGTAACACAAAACACAGCTGAAGGATGGAAAAGAGTAGAGAGGAGAGGCCCAAGGAGTATTGGACCTGGGATCCCCCAAAGATGTCAACAAGGGGCAGAGAATACTGGAGAAAAAGTAACTTAAAGATCCAGAGCACCCAGGTTCTGAAGCAGCAACACAGGAAGGAAGACTGACTATGTCCATGTCAGTGGTGTCATGAGGACAGAATGGAGTATTGGAGTTGAGGTGGGAGGGGTGTGCATGAGTGACTCATAAGAAAGGTGAGGAGTTGACTGTAAAAGGTGGGCGCTCAACCGTACTTATCGCTCAAGTAGGACTTACCTTTTATTTGAAATTGGAGCTTTCTGAAGGTGAATGGTGGGGCCACCAGGAGGAAATGGTTGAAGATTAAGAGGTGGGAGGAGGCTGGAGCAGGTGGAGGTGAGGGCAAGTGGCAATTTCTCCTCCTCCAGTGGCTGCTGTGTGCTCCGATGGAGAGGACGGACAGGAGGATCTGGTGTGACCATGACGTGCTGCTTGACACTGGAGAGACTTGACTTCCACAAAAGAGGCTGAGGTGCAACAACGTCCTCTGAGCTTCTGGTTTAGGAATGGTGAGTTGTATGCTTAGGCCTCGGACAGGAGGTTGCTCCATGTTGCCAGCGGACAGGTAGGAGGCGGACACAGCATAGCCTGGCAACACTTTAAGCTACGGGTTTTTATTTCATTCTAAGGTTGTCTATAATTTTGGTCATCTTTTTTTTTAAAAGACACTTTTTAAAAGATTTATTTATTTATTTTTTTATATGAGTATACTGTACCTGTCTTCAGACAAACCAGAAGAGGGCATCAGATCCCTCTTGGTGATTGTGAGCCACCATGTGGTTGCTGGGAATTGAACTCAGGACCTCTGCAAGAGCAATGAGTGCTCTTAACCTCTGAGCCATCTCTCCAGCCCCTTGGTCATCTCTTATGTGCAAAATATATTAGCTATGTTGTAGAGAATGCTATTGACCAACAAAAATAGTGTTCACATTAATATGTTGTAAAGATGACATGTTTTTTGATTATTGTTGTATTTGTAGTAAACTCATTTGGTTGTTGTGGGTAATTCACAACCTCATGCATGCTGTGGAAATCGATGTCACTAAGCTATCCTGTCAGCTCTAGAAGTTTTGAAAAATATTTACATTGAAAGTGTATGTATCTTTCATATTTAATTAAAATTTCAATGTTGTTATTAGTAAAGTTTATGGGAACTTAATAGATTAGCTTCTGACAGTGTATTTTACCTTATCATGGTAAAATAAATTTAGTTATATTTAGTGTGTGTGTGTGTGTATGTGTGTGTGTGTGTGTATATGTGTGTGTGTGTATGTGTGTGTGTGTGTGTGTGTATGTGTGTGTGTGTGTGTGTGTGTGTGTGTGTGTGTGTGTGTGTGTGTGTGTGTGTGTGTGTGTGTGTATGTGTGTATGTGTGTGTGTATGTGTGTATGTGTGTGTGTGTATGTGTGTATGTATGCGTGTGTGCGTGCGTGCGTGAGTGCGCGCATGTCTGTCTGTCTGAAGTAAGTTTCTTCTTTCCATTTGGGTTTTGGGATCAGACTCAGGTGGCCGTGCCCGCAGAGTTGTCTTTCAGCCCCCTGGAATGCATTTTTATAGAATATCATGTGGTCACTTTTGAAGACAAATTCTACAATGAAATGTGTTTAGATTTATAAAATACTTGCTAAGAGAACTTTAGGTTACTGAAAGGGTCCGGTGAGCACATCGTGTTAGGAATGGAGAGATGCCCAGTAGTTAAGAGCACATACTGCTCTTGGAGAAGACTGGAGGTTATTTCTAGCACCCACATTAGGCCACTCACAACCACTTGCTAACTCCCGCTCTAGGGCATCTGCTGGCCTCTGCTAGCCTTGCAGGGTAACTGCACTCATGTATACATATCTCTACACAGATATACACTTACAAACATTGGAAAAAAACCCTACATTCTTGTGTGTGCTACATAGTTTTATGTCAACTTGTCACAGACTATGCTTATTTGAAAAGTAGGAAACCTCAGTAAAGAAAATACCCATAAGATATAAACCTGTGGGTAATTTTCTTAATTAGTGATTGATGGGGGAGGACCCAGCCCATTGTGGGTGGTGACATCCCTGGGTTAGTAGTTCTGCGTTCTATGAGAAAGTAGCCTGAACAAGCCAGTAAGCCGCAACAGCCTTAGCATCAGCTCCTGTGCCTGGGATCCTGCTTTATTTGAGTTCCTGTCCTGATGATGAACTATGGCTTGGAAGTGTAAGCCAAAGAAACCCTTTCTTCCCCAACTTGCTTTTTAGTCATGGTGTTCCTTGAAACAGTAGAAATCCTGACTAAGACAAGTTAGTATCAGGATTATGGGGTACTGCTGTTTCAGACCTGACCATGTTGTTTTTGGGAGAATTGTGGATGGACTTTGAAATTTTGGGCTAGGAAAGCCATTAAGTGTTGAATGTTTAGTTGACTGTTCTGTAGGAGCTTGGAAGACAAAGGTGTTGAGAGCAGTGCACAAGATGGAGGCCTGGTTTGTGAAGTTTTGGAGGGAAGTTTAAAGGCTCTGTGGTTGGGCATTGCTATTTGAATTACGATTCTGTGGTTCTGGTCAGCTGGGGCTGAGGAGTCAGCTGTTACCACTAGAGACTAGCATTGCTGATGTGAAATGTGTGCCTCACTGACATTGATGCTGGTCAGCTGGGAGCTGAGAGATTAGCAGTGATTATGAAAAGTCCAGCATGGTTGAGGTGAAATCTTCTGGGAAGTGTTTCCTGAGATTCTACACACAAGCTGGGTTTCAGGGTGTCCTGGTTTCTTTTCAGTGGTGGACAATGTTATGGAGTGTATCCTCTCAAGTTACTTTTTGTCATGGTGTTTCATCACAGCTAAGACATTGTGATATTTCAAATTTCTTCATAGTCTAAAAAAAAAGGACAAAGCAAATGCGTTAATCTAAAGGGTTTAAATGTGTCTTTATGTGTTTTGAGCACACAGGTATCATGGGAGCTTGTATGGAAGTCAGGACTGCTTGTGGGAGTTGGTCCTCTCTTTCTCACCTAGAAGGCCATAGGGATTGAGCTCAGATCATCAGGTGTGGAGTTAAAGATCTTTACTTGTTGAGCCATCTCCCTGGCCTTGATGTTTTATGCTACTGAGTTTTTGTTTTTTAGCAGGAAAAAAACTAAAAGGTTTTGTCTTCCAGAAAGAATGTGATTTTGGAGTTGTGAGATGGCGCAGTGGTTTGGAGTCCTTGCTGTGCAAACCTGATAAACCTGAGAGGTTTATCCTGTGCCTATGGGGGGAAGAGGAACTGACATCTGAAAGTTGCTTTGACTTCCACGTGTGTATCCAGCGTGTGTGCCCACACTCACACGATGATAGTAAATAACAATTTAAGAAAGACTAGGATTTCCATCTTTTAAAGTCAAATTTGCAGAATATTATATTCAATCTAACTAGTTTTGTTTGTGCAAGTGGAAAAAAGTAACCAGCAAAGAAAATGCAGACTAATATTATATTTGGACATCAGAGCACCTGGAAAGGTACCAAAAAATTAATTGACGGAATTGGTCCCATGTGCAAGGTCTTCATGTGAGAAGGAGAACAGGAAATTCGTGTGGCAGCTGGCTCATCTGAGTACAGCACCTGCCTGCTGGAGCTTTTTCTGAAGCCCATTTGTGTAGAGGAAATGTATCTTCTACCCTTCTAAGTTCTCATCTGGGTCCCTGTAACAAAAGGCACGTTAACAAGGGGAAAAGTACGTGTATTTACACAAAAGCGCTTGAACCTGACGAGATTTCATAATGAAGTGAAGACACAAAGACATGTAATAGTTTCGTGGAGAGGCAAGGGGCCTGCAGTAGGACGAGCGTCTAAACCAAGGGTGGTGGATGGGGGCAGTGAGCAAGGGCTTCCAAGACTGGGGGCTTCCGACACAAGGATGCTCTTGCCCCTCTGCAGTGAGGAAACTATCTCTGCTGAGTGGCTTCAGGGAAGGTCAGAGAGTCTTTCCTGCACCTGCAATTTCTCTAATTCCCGAAGCTTAAGATAGTCCATATGCCAAGGTGCATATTTTGGAGTAGCTTATGTCTACCCCTTTGGCTGTAGAGTGAGCCTCCCAAACTTTAGATGCTGATACGGCTGCTTCTATGTATTGTATATTTGGTTGACTTAGTTACAAAATGTATTCAACAACATTGATATGCAGGACTTTTAAAAACTGCAATCCACACATGTTGAACAGGCTTTACAATTTTGACTTTAGGAGGCCATTGTAAACTTTGTTTCATTCAGCTACCTTAATTTTCATACTTCACTTTTTAATGAAGTTTTTCAAAAGTTTTACTGCTTTGCTCTGCTGGAGATGGAACCCGGGGCTTGTGCATGCCAAGCAGGCACTCTCCCCTGGAACTGCATCCTCACCTCTTTGTTTTTTCTATGCCAGGCTTTACCTGGCTGGCACTCATGTGAATCGAATGCACAACTTTACTGCAGACTGTACTTTTTGAGGGCCGGTGTTTTCCCTTTTGTACAGTAGGGACATTTCTATTACCAAATGTGAAGTATTTGATGTGTGCCCCAGACAGTGTTAAAGCAATGACATCAGTGGAGAAACCGTCTGCCTCACTCTTCGCCACACTTTGCCTTTTCCTCTGCTTGTGTGTGGGTTTTCGTCCTGTATTGGAAAGTTCCCTTTGAGTTGGCTTTAATTTATTCCTCTGTCCTAGGATGCCCCAAATTTGGAGAGTCAGAGGAAGTAGCAAAGAAGTGTTTAGTTGTGTGACAAACCAAGTTATATTTGAAACTAATCTGTGCCTCCCTGAATGCACTTTTGAAGAAAAGTACCACAGGATGTAGACCTGACCAGAATAGCTAGCTTCTGTAGGCCAGCTCTTCACTTGAACGAGGACACAGGGGGCAGGAAGGTGGCCCAGGGATGTGCTCATGATGACCGAGTGAGTGAAAACCGAGAAGCCAGGCTCTCTTGCTGGTGAAGCCTGGCCACTCATCTGTCCACCCATCCCCCTCCTCTCCTGGTGTGCAGGGTTTATATTCAGCGTCTGGCATGTATGAGGCGAGTTCTTGGCCCCTGAGCCTGACACCTGACTTTTAGCTGCTGTGTGGATGGCATTGGTTTATCTGTCCATCTACATCCTATGCATGAGGGTTGGTTGATTTTTTTTCTTCCTACTTTGGGACCTCGTCCATCTACTGTTGGTCTTTATGTAAAAATGTGATTGCCCCATCTGACTGCATGTGCCTGCCATGACCAATAATGAGGTTAGGAAGCCTCAGAGGCAAAATATTAGGAGGACTTTAACCTTTTGGAAAATGTTCTAAATTCACACCGCAACTTTCTTCCACTACTCCATAGTCCGAGTAATGGCTGTTAAGTAGAATGTTTTTGGTAAAGAAGATTTTGGAGTTCTTATCTCCTTCTGCCGGCTTTCATCAACTATCAGAGTCTTTACATCAAAATCCTGGTTTGGTGGTTCAGAAAAAAGCTATCATGTCAAGTCTTGAATTCTTAGCCACACATTATCAAGTGCTTGAAGCACTTTAATGTTGGCTTACCATCTCCCTCCAGAGGCCTTCCAGAAGCTTTGCTAAATAGGGTCAGAGGCTAGGAAGGGATTCCCAGTGGTGATGAGTGGGAATGTCCTGCCCTCGCTGATTCAGTGATGAGGTAGTTTTGAATCTTGGCTCCTTCAGCTCTCGGAATTCCATAAAAACAACATCATTGTCATGGACCCTCAATGTGCCGCAGCTGCACTGACTGTTTTGATGTCTTCGCAGAAGGCGGACAAGGGCTTCTCTTTGAAATGTGTGAGGCAGCTTGAGATGCCGCTGCTCACATGGAGTTAATTAGTTCTTCCTGGGCCTGGATGTCCACTTGTTGCAGCTGAATTCTCATTCCACTCACCCATAACTAGAAACACCTCGCTTCAAACGGGTTTCTTCAAAGAAAGAGAGGTTTCGGGTTCTGTGTTTTACTGCTTTTTGATGTTGGTTTCCCTTTAACTGAGAGGACCTCATGTTTATACAACTGTTATTATTAAGCAAACATAGCTGGCCCCACCAAGGCTCCTTTTGTATCAGGCTGGTAGGGCTGGCCATTCAAGATGAGATGTGTGGAATAGATCTTGCTTCTCAGACCACCGCAGCAGCTGTGCCTCCCAGATTTTGCTTGTGAGTGAGTTGAAAAGATGTCACTAACCTGTGCATAGGGCCTGTATGAGTGCCCGTGTGAGGCTGCACCCAGAACCTGGACATGCGACCAGTGTCAATCACAAAGCAAAGTCACAAACAGTGCATGCGGTGCTTGCTCCACCTCATTTGCCCATGGCACAGGTCATGGCATTTTTCTCAGTAAACATCTTGAGAAAACATGGTCTTCACAGGACAATGTGACTTTAAAATGTGCTGAGCTAGTACTTTTGAAATTATTTGCAAACTGTCACATTTCAGTAGAATAGCTGGTGCCTTGCACTCCCCCCCCCCAGTAATGTTCTCTTCTCTCTTCTACTTACTATGTCTAGGATCCAGTGTGCCCCACCACCACAGCGTCTTTTATCTGCTCTGTCCACACCCCAGTTATATTTCTGAGGGTTCTGACGCTCTCTAGGACTATGCTCATGCATTTGCTGTGCTCCGATGGGAAAAACTCATGGGCTTCAGGGGCTCTTCATCCAGGAGCACAGGTTTGCATTTCAGATCTTCTTGGTGTGACATCAGAGGTTTAGAAAAACTCAAAAGTTACTTTTACATTGCATATTGCCCGGGCCTTTAAGAAAAGATAAAATCAACGTTGGCTGCTGATGCTTAATGTTGTTCCAAAGTCACAGCTCACAGACTGTTCTCCTTTTTTTTTTTTTTTTTTTTTTTTTTTTTTGAGTTTGGGCCCCAACCCCGGTCCTTGCTCTTTCTAGGAAAGTTCTCTACCACTGAGCTAAATCCCCAGCCCTCACAGACTGTTCTCGTGTCTGTTTTTTTTTTTATCTTTATTAACTTGAGTATTTCTTATTTACATTTCGACTGTTATTCCCCTTCCTGGTTTCCGGCCAACATCCTCCTAGCCCCTCCCCCTCCCCTTCTATATGGGTGTTCTCCTCCTCATCCTCACCCCATTACCGCCCTCCCCCCAACAATCATGTTCACTGGGGGTTCAGTCTTGGCAGGACCAAGGGCTTCCCCTCCCACTCATGCTCTCACTAGGCTATTCATTGCTACCTGTGAGGGTGGAGCCCAGGGTTAGTGAGCTTTCTGTTCTTGATAACTTGTTTTATGAATTGTGACTGTTGGGTCGAACTCCTAGTATTAGGAGAATTATAGACATGGCACAGAAATATTTTATTACATTTATATATAGATACTCACTTTGAAAAATCACAGGTATGGTTTATTCAGAGTGTCCTTTTAATGATTTTTACCTTTATAACAGCAGTACATGGTTCTTTAATTTTCTTTATTTGTTGGTGGATGCTCTAAAAATCATGGTAGAAAAAGAAAATACCAAGGGTCAGAATGTTAGTGAGTTGTCTTTATGTCAATTTGCAAGACAGCTTGTTAGGGAACTATTTCTAGCTGGTGAAGTTAATATGCAGTACATCACAATGGTCACATTTTCTATTATGCCAACAGGGTAGACTTGTTGACATCCAACAAGTCAGATATAAGGACATAGGCCATCATATCCATCCTCCATTTTTTTCCAACTTAGTAAATGCTGATCGTAGCTAGGTTAATTTTTCTAACCAAGTTCAGCGTGGGGCCAGGTAAGGGGTGGCAGAGAAACAAGTTTATGCTGTTTTGAAAACAACACTCTTTGAAGATAGTGAAACTTCCTCTGTTCCTGACAATTGTGTGACTGTTTGTAAGGAGAGGCCATTTGGTTCCCCTGAGCTATAGCCACAGTAGTATATTATAAAGTGCTGGTAGACAGGAAGACAAAGGGCCAGAAGACAGAAATGAACTTAAATTTAAAGCCCAAGTCGGGGCAGGTGGGCTGTGGAAGCTAACAGGGCCAAGTATTGTTCTAGAGCCCCAGTTTTCCTCATCTATAAAATGGAGATACTATCTGCTAGGGTTTTTGTAAAACTTAAATAAGGTAATATATATGAAGACCCTAGTAGAGTGCCAAGTGTGTATGTGTGGTAAGCCCTTAACACTGTGCCTGTTCCACCTTAGATGTGTAAATTCACATATTTGTTTGGTGTTTTACATAATCTAATAAAGTTTATACTCTACAAGCAGATCTCTTACCATTTGAGAACAACATGTGAATAATTTGTATAAATAGATACACACACAAACATTGACCAGACTTGTCAGTGCCAATCGCTATTCTGGATTCTAAAACTCTTACTCATTTATCCTTTGAAACCCTCGTTGAGGTTGAAACATGATAGCTCAAAGGTACACCTAGAAATAGCCTTCATGTCTATGATTATTTCGGTAAATTTTGTCTAATGAGACTAGTGAAGGCACCACAGACCTCTGTGCTCTTCCCTCTCTCTGTGGCCCTGGGACCCTTCTCGTACTTGAGATAAAGCCTGTGGCTCCCTTTTCACCCACTGTAGGTGCACCTGTGCGACCATGGGGCCAGGCCAAGTCCTGCTCTTGGGGAGTTTGGCCCGATCCCCACCCTCCTTTCCTGATTCCACAGCCACTCTCCCAAGTGTCTTGTTACACTCTCTACTTCACGGCTGTCCTGCAGTTGCTTTCAGAGTGCCCTTTCTTTGCATCGCAGTATCCACCCTGCCATGTTTTTCTCCTGCCCCACTTGTCACCAACAGGAGTCTCTGACTTCCTGAGGCAACCACATCAAACTGGTTCCTTTACTGCAATGGAATCTTGAGCAATTTTTAACTTTCCTGTGCCCCAGAGCTTTAGATTCTCATGTATAAAAACCCAATTCATGATCTCTCTGTTGTAGGATGCTCTGAGGAGTCAAGGATCAGGATGTACATTAGATACCTTGTTAATGTTCCTTTTCTTTTGTTTAGAGCCCTATCTCTGAACAAGTGACAAAATTTAAATAGCTGGAAATAAAAACAAACGACATGTATAATCTAAATATTGCCAGAACTGGAATTTCTGTTGATTCAATGAATGTTTCCTTCTGAAGGGAGGATGTTATAAAAGAAATCATGTTGTTTAAACCTCAATAAAAGGCAGACATTGCTGAAGTGTAAAGTGCTGTGCGCAGAGCCCGTTCCCTGTGTGTTCCTGGGGTCTTTCCTCTCATGGCAGCACACAGAAGCCGGCTTCTATGGCTCCTGCTCCACTTGATCACTTGAGTTTAGATAAAAGCCATTGATTGTGTTTAGATGTGTTATGTACAGCTCTCAAAAAGAGTATGTTTAAGGAACGAGAGGGAGAGCATAAGCACAGCACAACCTCACGTCATAAATAAAGTCTATAGCAGACTTGACTAACTATCAAGCTCACTTAGTTGGACAAAAACTGCTTCTGTTTACTCTTAATCTCGTGGTGGCGTCTTGCAGCTGCTTTGCGTATCCCCTTATTTAAGTTCAGCGTAAGCAGTAGACGGGCTAGGCTTGGTGTCACTATGATCAGATCAGAAAGAAACTTGGAGGAATTTTTGATTTTGTTTATAGACTGCTGCTGAAAACACCACAGAAGTGTGAGATCTGGTTGTGGTTGGGGAAGTGGGGAGTAGCAGATGTTACTTTTATTTTTTTACCACAGACTAAAAACAGCCTCATTCCACACCACTGGTTTGGGTGCGTTCATTGACATTTTAACCAAAAGTTGCATCCAAGTCTAGTCTTTTAGTTTTATTCACCACATATGTTCTAAATGTTTGATAAGGCAAACTACTTCGTACACACAATACATTGGAAACTTTACCTCATCGTTTCATTCTTGGATGAGTATAGCATTCCAATTTGTAATTAAGCTGCAATACAAATTATATATATGTATGTACATATATACATGCATATATATATATATGCTAACTTACGAGGAGGAGATTCTTGCTAGCATTCTGTAGATCATTTGCTTATTCAAGCATATAAAACTTCAACAAGAGGAGGTAATTTTGCTTATATTTCTTGATTTGAATTGTTCTACTATTTGGCACTGGGTGGAAAAGGGAAAAATCATATTGAAAGCATTGTTCTGCTAATGAAGTTGCTTGTCCTCATTTGTGCCAAATTTGGCAGGTAAAATTACCATTTATTCTACTAGCTGGAGCTGCAGAATAGATCGTTGAAGAAAAGTAGCAATTTAAGTAATGACACCAGATAGAACATGCTACATTGTGTACATCTCCTGTGCTTTCTGTCTGTATTGACGTGCAGCTTGTACTTCCTGTCACAGTTGCACTTGGCCATTAAGCACTCCATTGGGTCTAGGAGCACTCATCAGCTGTGGGCAATGTGCTCCAACTGTGGTATTGAAACAAATAGTGTTACTACTAATTACAGTATACCAAAGTGAAGCATCTGACCCAAAAATAAATCAAAGATTGATGAATTGTTTTGAGTATTTTAAAAGTGTTTCATGAGTTTAAATTGTGAGCAATTCTTTAAACATAAAGATGAAGTAGATGCTTGAATGTGCAGATATAGAAGATTCTGTTGTTCATGATTTCTGCTACATTAAGTATTTCTCAGTCATTAAAGAAACAATAAGAAATCTTGCACTTAAATGAGAAAAATCTCAAAACATTAGATAGATATTTATTTTAGTCATGTATTTAAGTGAAATGCATAAACTTAACATTTGATAATCTTGAAATGGTTTCTTTCAATTCATAAATTCATATTTTAAGTAAATATGTGATTCATTAAGTTTATCTTATGTTGAGTTTTCCTTGGTTATAAAACTCCAGATTAAAACAAAATATAGTTTGCAGATGAATGCTAAATTTGTCTATCTCCAGAAGAAGAAGAAATAGAAACTTAATTTGGAAAACTTGCTTTAAAAATAACTCAGTATTATAGTCTTGCAAGTGCTACCTCAAAACCAGTTGGCGTGGCATCAGTCACTTCTTTCTGCAGGCTAACCTAACTGGTAGGCAGGTGCAGATGTTGCAAAATCTAACATGGCAATTGACACTAATTGGCATAGTTGTTGGCAGTCTTATCAGAAAGCAAAGGGCTGAATGGTTGAATGGGTTTAGCAAACTTGAATGATAATAAGAGTTTTTCCATGCATCTTGAATTACTTTTGTGACCCAGACTAATAGGGACACTTTATTATGACCCTATCTTTCAATGAATAGAAATTGGAGAAAGCATTCTATGCAGGATATGTGGTTAGTGACTGGTTTTCAGGTAACCCTTTTATAGATATGTGCTCCATTGCCCATTTGCCCCCTCCTATCTCTGCTCTTAATGCTCAGAAAAGACCATGTGAAATAAGATGAAAATTACTATTATTGCTGATTACGAGATTAACTTATTTGATGCCAAAGTTTGATGCATGTCTTAGTATAGACTAAACTCAACATTGAATTATGGGTCACATGAGAAGTATGTGGCTTACTTAGCAGTCTTAGAGCAGGTAGGTGACACAGGTGTCACAAAATTGGCTTGGAAGGGATTCATTTTGGACTTGGAGAATAGGCATATTAACATTATTAAGATACACCGTTGTGTATGTAGTGTGCATATAGTTTTCTAGAACACAAGACAGCAAAATGAACCTAATAAAGCTTGCTAAATGCTCTATGTTGATCCAAGAAATGACTCTATGTTGGAAATGTCACTGAAGACCTTTTTGTGTCATGCCTGTCTATATGCAGAGCACCCTTAGCCCTGACAGACTGTCTACTTAGTAAGTGGCATCTTTTAATCTTCATGTTAGTATTACTGTAGTTTCTATCAGTTGGAATGCTTTCCAGAGAACAAGCCTTAGGTGAGTTCTGAGAGGTTTAGCTTATGCTTGTCCAGTAGGTATCTATGCTTTTGATTCCCCCTTAATAACTCAGCTTTCTTGTATTAAAGCATGCTTTATTCTTGCTTCCTTCAGCCAAAGGCTCCGGCTTACAGAGCAGGGAGAGAGGCTTGCGGGAAGCTTCAGCTCAGAAGAAAGGGGCTGGAATGCTCCTTTTTCAATTAAGATGCTTCAGCAAAACTGTTGTGATTTTTTTTCATTTGATGTTATGTAGATGAGCCATTCCTAATCATTTTTGCACTCTGCTATTGATGCAGCATCCTGAGACTCATTGCAATAAATTAATAGTAAAATTACATAGAATGTCTTCAGAATATTGATTTTTGCTTGAGAGATGGAAAAAAAAATCAAGACACTTTCAGGCCGTGCCTTTCTTTCCAAGTTTTTTGCTTATAATGAGATGGATTTGATTTATTTCTTGCTTCAGAGTGACAGTGTTTTAAATATTCAGATTTTATTTTTATAATTTTCTAAGGAAACATAGGAATGATTTCACCACCACCACCTCCACTTATATCTGGAGATCTTTAATGATGAACTTAATTTGTGCATTAGTTCTTTGTGCTATCCCTAATTATTTCCCACCCATTCCTTCCCTTTCCTTGCTTGCCAGCTTTCAGTTTGGCCACAGCCAGTGTATTATTCTTGGTAACTGCTACCAAAACTAATATATATTAGCCACACTCTCTTCCAAGGCTCCTGGAAACATGCCAGACCTCTTCTCTGCTCTTTGGGGTTTGAAAGCACAGTTTTGCACATAATGGAGTAGTTTTACTCTGTTCACAGTCATCAAGATTAAAGGATTCATCTAATGATGTGAATAGATAATTTTAGTTCTCTGGACATAAAAGTGAAACCCCAGAAATGGGATAGAATTTTAAGTAGCATTTTTATTTGTTTTGAACTTCTTTGTTATTGCCTGTCTTTCTTTAAATGAACTGTGTTAAGTCTGCTGGGCCGCATACATGTTGGGTGGGCAATGAGGTATAGATGTCTGAAGATTCTGCTGTGGGTTTTAAGTTATGAAAGAGTCTAATGGAGTCTTTTATGCAGTTGAAATAACTGCCATCGTAAGCTTTTATGGATCTTTAATGAATACACCTTATCGGACATTACGACTAAAATAGTTTTAACTTAGAAGTGTTTTTATTAGTCTTACTGGAGCTGTGTCAGGAAACCTCAAATAACCATGTTGTTTGTGGTTAGTAATCTAAGGCCTAAAACTTATGCACTGAAGACCATAGAAGTGAAGCAACCTGCTTGTGTCTCTTTGACACCAGGATATTTTTGTCTAAGCCATGGGTTTCATAGCTTTTTAATAGGCTTGGAATCTCATTTTTTTTCTGTGCTAGTGAAATGGGTCAGCAGAGAGGTGCATGCTTCCCAAGCCTGAGTTTGGTTTCCAGAACCCATATAAATAGGGGAGGAGAAAACAAACTCACAGTTGTCCTCTGCCTGCCACATATGCTCCATGACATACAGATGCATGGTTGCACATGTATTGTACACTCAGCTTTAAGTTAGATCTTCTGTCTGATTAAATTGTTTTACTTTAACATAGTAGATACCAAAAACCTACTAGAATTCAAGATCAAGGTGTTGTGCTAAACTCTTTGTGAGAGAAATGAAAGAGAAATAGTCTAACATACCCTTGTGAACTTCCAGGAGTTTGAGTTTAATACAGTGGAGGTCACAAAGTGACATTAGATGTGTGCAGACACACAGAATGTTGTAGAATTTCAAAGCAAGAAAAGACACATTCATGGTGTGCTGTGAGAATGTAACAAAAGCGCAGCAGCAAACAGTAAGTAGCATGAATGTGGTCACGATGTGGCAAGTCCACGTTTATCAGGAATGTAGTTGGGAATGGGAGCCTGTGTACACTCACTGGAAGGAAAGAAAGAGTGCAAGGAGAATGGGGAGTGAGTGGTAGGTTGAAGATGGCAGAGTAAAAGCCTGAAGGGCCAGGTGAAGAGGGAATGATGGTTCTGTTCATTAAATGTCTGGACGCCAAGAAGTATTTTGAGCACAAAAACTTACAGGACACAAGAAAGCCACAGCTCCAACTGGTCAGCAGAGGTGAATAGACACAGCTGATTGGCAATAGGGCTTTGGAAAGATTTTCAAATTGTTGAGGTCACTCCTCAGGTGGGGAAGGAAAAGCAGGAGAACTTTGTAGCTGATCAAAGAAGTCTGTAAGATGGAGAGGAGTCGGTTGTTCAGGAAGGAAAGAACCAAGAAGGCATCAAACGAGTGAAGGAGGGCGGGCTGTCCTTTGCGCTATTCCCTCTTGCCACGTGGCTCAGGAAACTATTTCTCCCTTTGGTCAAATTGTCTTGGTAATTTATTTACAATTTGGGCTGGAAATCTTTGGAACTTGTTGCAACTGTCCAAATAGCTAGCCTGACCTAATGACCTATTTTCTTTCATTTCTACCACGGAAATGTAAAGCATTCACAAAGTGCAGACAACAGACTGCTGAGCTCCTGCGCTGTTCCTGTTGATCTGCCCTTGCTCACTGCCTTTTCTTTTTCCTGACTTTTATGGCAGGCCACAGCCTTAGAGATTGATTAGTTTAATGTTTGTTAAGTTGCAGGGCTTGTCAGTGTCCTAAATCTCCCAACAGCCCCTGATCTCACTCCTTCCCGCAGATGAAGCCTTTCTTTTTAAATTTCACCTAAAGTGTCAAGTTAGTTGAACTTTGTTTTGCTAATGCATGACCATATTTTTTCTATAATTGAAGTGCAGTGAATTCTATAATTGAATTGCCAAAGAGTGTTTCAGAGAACCAAGTATTGGAAGGCAGTTCCTCTTTGAAGGGCTTGGCAAGTCTTGGGTGGTTAAAATCTAGAATAAGCTTGATGGATTAAATAGCCAAGTGGTGTGCAACAGGCAGGGATAGAAACAGATTTGGTTGTACTTCCTTTGAGTTTAACTTAGCTGGCAGGAAGTGTTTTAGCCAGAGATAAGGTAAGTGGCGTCACTGGGTGTGGGACAGACTGACAGTTGTATGGCTCCCAAGCGACGTGTTCACCTTGGATAAGCAGCTGTGAGAAATGTGATCCCAAAGTAGGAGACACTTTCAGTGTGACTGCTCTGCACTCTTACAGCTGTTGAGGTAGGCTGGCTGTGCCTTGTATTCATATGTGGCATCCTATATACCAAGCCCTTACTTGTCCAGTTGTGTAATCGAAGTCTGGGATCAGTGCTCTGGAAGGTCGGGTACTAGGAAGGGACCACTCCCTGGCCTGCAGTCAGCTATCTTCTTGCTTTGTTTCACCATGGCTGAGCAAGAGCTTAAGCATACAACAGAGCAGGCAAGCAAGGTCTTGGGTCCCTGTAAGGATACTTGGACCCTTGTGAGGGAATCTCCCTTGTGAACTAATTACCTTCCAAGATCTCATCTTTTAGTCAAAAAGGGAATAACCTTTCAGGACATTACTTGAGATGATGAAAGTCGCACATTGTCAGAAGTCAGGGCAAAGTTAAGATGCTGGTCCGGACAGACAAACAGAGACATGCCCTACACTAAAGGCCATCACTGGGGCAACTAGAGAGATCTAAATAGAATTTGATGGTAATATTAGATTGATGAGAACTTCTTCGTTTTGTTTACTGCTATGTAAGGAAAATTCTTGTGGGGAATGTAAGCTGAAATACTAATGGGTTCATGGGTTATCATGAAAGTATTCTTTATTGCTAGAGGATTAATAGCAACTGTCAAATCTGGGTAAAGTACACAGAACTGTGTGTGCTAATCCTAACAATGTTACATATATGAAATTATCCTACAGAAGGACCCAGGTAACAGCTATTTAGAATATGTGTTAGAAGGTTAGCAGTGATCTCACCACTTCTCTGTTTTCTATTTATAGGCACAGTAGTGACTAAGGTAACAAACACCAGTAGCTCCTGGAGCTGGTGAGGTCCACTTTGCCAATTCATGGTTTCTCATGATCAGCCCAAGGAGTAATTGGATTAAGAAAAAACACAACAGGATCATTTCTGAAATGCATTTGACACAAGGCAAGCAACTACTGAGTTTCCCACTGAGTGGGTACAGTGAGCCCTCTGGAGCAGTGCACCTGGCAGACATGAAGTCTTCATTGCTCATCTTATAAAATATTCTGTTAAAGATGAGAATTTAACAACACGAGGGGCATATTAGTTTTTTTGGGAAAATTTTGCTCTGACTTTAAGAAAAGAGCATAAATCTACCAAGCATATATTATTGGGATCATAATGCACATGTGTCACCTGTTGGAGTATGCACATGAAGAATTATGCCACTTACTGCCATAGATGCTCAAGAAATGATTTTGGAAAATCTATTCCCGGAGAGGAGAGTTAGAAACAGGGTATTGAATGGGCTGTGGAGGACGCTGTGCATGCATGCGGAAAGTGTTAGAGTGCTGAACTGCCGCAGGTAAGCATACAGAGGAGACAGGGTTAATGGGAAATACGTGTTGTGGTGGCAGTGGGTGGGAAGCCAGAAAGAGAAAGAAGTCTTGTTGTGAACATCTGTGGCAATGTACATGATCTCGGATTATGTGGGGGGATTGAACTGGAGACATTGGAAGAGATGCTAAAAGAAATCAGATGAAATTATCACCCAAACTATGGAAGTGCTGCTAAAAACGTAACCAAGAGGAACCAGACATGGGGGTGACAGCTGTGACTCCAGCACTGTGACCAGGAGTCAGATGGGTCAGGAACTCAAGGTTGGTCTCTCTACATGGTGGGTTGAAGTCCGTTTGGGGCCACATGAGACCCTGCTTCAAGTAGAGAAACAAACAAACAACAAACCCCAAAAGGCCAAGACAAATTCCTGTTGTTGCTGCTGTTTTGAGGTATTGGTGTAACCTTCAAATATGCTAGGCAAGAGCTATATATCACTGAAAAAATTCCAAAAGTATTTTTAAAAGTATCAGAGAAAAATAGTTGTATTTGAAATCAGAATGCAAATGAGGACTCTGGGTGATGAGAAGGGTGGACAGAAGCGCCACCCCCAGAGGGGCTCGCTCACTGGGCACTATGGGCGGTAAGCAAGTGCTATGCTAGGTGCCTGCACTTTACATGTGTGAAATGGAGGCAGGAATGTCAAGGGGACTGAGGAAATGACCTTCAAAGCAAGCTGCCTGACTCTTCCTGACACCGCAGAGAGATGCAGGGTTCCCATCCATCTGATCCTAAGCTCACATGGTTGCCTGTGTAAAAGCATGTCTATCTGGAGTTACTCACTAAGCTGATATAATTTACAGTATGATCTTAGAGCCTGACCTTATTACACCAATCCAAAAGAAACTACTAACATAATTAAAACATGAGCAAGATAACAGAGGTTTTGTTTTGAAACCATAAAACTGAAATTAAAGTTGTTACCGATCAATTAATGAGGCGATAATTAAACAGAAGCTAGACAATCAAACTGGTAGTAGTATATAGATAGTACCTAAAATTTCTTTTTCAGTTCACATCATTTGATGTATATTTAATTACACTTACAACAATGCATATTTAATATAACCTTCGTGACAGGCTGATGGAGCTTTACTGTCATATCTAATGCCTCTTGATGGTTTGTCATATATATAATTTTGGGGGAGAGAAATCATACTGTTTGCAAGGTGCCAGTGTAAAGTGCAAATACCAGCAATGCTTGTCTTCTTGCTTTTGTAAGACGGGCATCTCACTCCTCTGTGGAAAGCCACCCAAGATATTAGAATATTTCAGAGAGCTCTCTTTAGTAAGTGAGTGGAAGAGCGGAATTGAAAACAGCCTACTGTGAATTTGGAAATGACCTCATGTAGGAATAAGTGCTTGCCGCACAGACCTGATTGTGTGCATTTGATCCCCAAACCCATGTAAAATGTTGTGTTCAGTGACATGCATCACAACCCCAGCACTCCACTGACAAATTGGGCGATGGAGACGGGAGAGTCACACAGATGTGTTTAGATTGGCCAGCCTGGAGTTGTCAGCACAGTAGCAGCATCAAGACACCTGCTTCCATGAGCTAGAGGCTAGAAGTGACTCCCAGACAGTTGTCCTCCAGTATCTCATGTATATGCCTGAAAATACACACACACACACACACACACACTCAATAAATATGATCAAGGAATTTAGAAAACATGTTTTTGTTACCCTAAAGACATAGAACATGCTATAATTAATATTGAAAGTTTAAGAACCGTTTTAGTTATAGAACAAAACCTTTACATTCCATTTAAATGTTGAAGCAAGTAACAAAATTATTAAACCCATTAAATCATAGGCATATTATATTTTTATTAACAGAGTTGAAGGAATATTTATGTTTTATATAATCCAGTAAAGTGTAGTAATGCTAAGTGGGAATAATAGCTCAACTAACTAACCCCACAGCATTCAGGTGCCTTTGTAAGTGAAGAGTTCAGATATGCCACCCATTGGTGTACAGTTAAACAATAACTTAACTACTGTCATCAGTAGTTAAGTCAGAAGAATGAAAACAACTAATTAAAATTTCTATCCATAGTGCAAGCCTTCTTTCTGAATAATGATAAAAATACCCCAGCATTTATAGTATAGCAGTTCTGTGTCCCAGTCTTTAAAGATTTAGTTTTAACTTATATGGGTGTATGTACATTGAGTGTGTGTGTGTGTGTGTGTGTGTGTGTGTGTGTGTGTGTGTGCGTGCGCGCGCGCACGCGTGTGTGCATGCACACATATCATATGGGTACTCAAAAGAAGCCAGAAGGCTTCTGGAGTTACAGGTTCTGGTAAGCCACCCCATGTGGTGCTAAGAACAGAACTTGGGCCTTTGTAAGAAAAACAAACATTGACCCACTGAACCTTCTCTCCAGCTCTTCCTTGGCCTTTATATCCTGTTTGTTGTCTTTGCTTTTAATATAAGTTTATATGACTTCTCACAGGACTACCAAGAGTAATTGCTTCTATGAGTTAATTTATATGATTCTTTAGTTTTCTTATCCATGAAAAAGGAGAAGATTGTGTTGGGTATAGTATTTTAATGGTTCTTTCCCGCCTGAGAGTCAAATCTGTAAACAATTATCTCCTTTATTCATCTTCTGTGCAGTGTGCTGACTTTTAAGTTCCTGTGCCAGGTGTCACATACCTGGAATCCCAGCACCTGAGGAGCTAAGGTAGAAGGATCAAGGCTTGTTGCCCAGCTTGGGCTATGTAGAAAAACCTTGTCAAAGAATAAACAATAAAAAACAAACAAACGGGGCTGGGGATTTAGCTCAGTGGTAGAGCGCTTACCTAGGAAGCGCAAGGCTCTGGGTTCGGTCCCCAGCTCCGGAAAAAAAGAACCAACCAACCAAACAAACAAACAAAAATACTCCCAAAGCAAAGAATCCGCCATGACATTCTTTAAAGGGGCAGGAACTAGTCTTTCCGTGAAGCAGTAGAGCTCTGCCCGTGCGTCTTGTCCTTCAGTTTGTTGGTAGGAACAGAAGTGAGAGAAGCAATAGATGCGCAGTTTCAGCTCAGATTTAGCTCTACGTAATATTAATTTTCTTAGCATAGAATAACATAAGATTTAGAAAAGTAAGATTTTGCAGGGTGAACCAGAAGCATTTCTTACAGTCCACATCTTCTCAAAGTCTTATTATTTGTGGGGTGGAGCTGGGAAATACTTTGTTTTTGAGTTTGACATTCCTAATGTTGAGTACACTTTTTAAAAGCTTAGCAGGTGCAGTTGCACCAGAGGCAGCAGTGTTTTTACTGTGTCAGGTGGTAATCATGAGGAAGTGCCTTGTACTGTTGCTTTTTAGTGATAATGTAAGTATTCTCACCAAATGCCATATAAATTTAGGGTGTGTGTTTTTCCCCTTATGATGACGTGGATAGGAAAACTGAATGTTCCAAACGGCTCACAGGAAATGTTTCACACCAGCATTGCCTGTGCCACAATGCAGCTGGCTGTTTTCAGTAGAATGCAGACTTATAGGGAGGTGACTAAATGTGGAAAAATACCTTCTGGAAATGAAAAGAAATTGTGCTTTTGGGTTGTTTTTGAAATGCCTTAAATAACCTTATTTTGAATAATGTTCAACTAAACCTCTCTATGATTATGCTGGGAGAAAGTTTTCAGAAAATAAAGCAGGAGCGAAGCATTTTACAGCCCCATCACCATAGCCAAGCTCTGATTCGTCCAAATTTATAATGCTCTCGACTTTAAATTCGCATTTAAATGTCTTCTTTGGATGGCTGCGGGGTAGTAAGGCACCTGGTGTCCTTACCACTCAACGGCTTGTTTTCAGGTGTTCTTTTCAGTGTGCACCTCCCCCCTTTGTTCATTCCCAAGTTGGCATTACTGTGTCCCCTTTGTCCGAGGTTTGGAAATGACCACTTTATGTTTATACAAAAAGTTCCTGGCTTCTCTGAGAACCTGTTGGAGACACCAGAGAGCTACAGGGGAGAGGTGCGGCAGACATCCAGATTTGGGGGGCAGTGGCAGCAAGCTGATAGAGAGAGTTTGGCCAAGTATGGGAGATCCTCTCCAGCCCTCCGTTCCTAAAGCTTTGCTTTTCTTTTGCTCTCTTATTGCCACACCTTGTCCCCATCCTTTTCTCTGTAATCGATCTACCTTGTCTCCATCCTTTTCTCTGTAATCGATCTACCTTGTCCCCATCCTTTTCTCTGTAATCACTCCACCTTGTCCCCATCCTTTTCTCTGTAATCTCTCCACTTCATCTCCATCATTTTTGGTTGGTCTCTGTAATTTCTGCTAGTAATCCTCTGATTCTTACATATTGCTCTTTTCCAGCATATTCAAGTACCTTCTTGCATGCACTAAAACCATGTGGTAGTTTCCCTCTCATAGTATGCACCCCAGAAACAACTCTTACTCTCTTGGTAAATTCCTGCTTAGAACCTCTCAGTCTGCCTCACTGCTTCCTCTTCCTCTGGGCGACCTTCGCATTCCCTCTGTACACCCTTTCCTTGCAGTGGAAGGCCAGTGGCCAGTGTGTGCTCTGGCCCTCTGCCTCCATGTGACTGTCAGTATCTGCGTTTTCTCTCTAACCACAGATAGCCAGCTTGGTGTCCTGACTTGTGACCATCAGCATTTGATTACAGATACCGAGAGGCTGTGTCCCATGCTAAGTGCAGAGTCACTCCTCTGTGTCCTTCATCATGTGGCTGCTGCTTCTTCCCACAGGGTTTTTGTTTTGTTTACTTTCTAAAAAGTGTGTGTGTGTGTGTGTGTGTGTGTGTGTGTGTGTGTGTGTGTGTGTTCTATGATGTATGCATGAGAGCCCACACTTGTGTATGTGTGAATATCTGTGTGTGCATGCCAGGGTGTGCATGTAGAATGTGTGTTAGTTTTATCTTGTTTGAGACAGTCCCCTTTTTTTCACTGCTGTGTACAGCAGGCCGGATGACCCGTGAGCCTGAGGATTCCCTTGTCCCCCATCTCCCACCCTGGACCTGGTGACAACACTGGACCTCAGATATTTGCTCAATATCACATGACCAGCAAAGAATAAACAGAGACACCATTTCCCTTTCTGCTAGGCAGAAGATCTCCCCAATCTCCCTAGTCCAGCCACTGACCAGTAAAGAAGAGATTGTTGCTGCATCTTATTACAAAGAAACCATCTTTGTCCATTGATCTTCAAGTCCCAGAGTTAAATGAACAAAGACTGTGACATTGGAAGACATCACTGCACAATCTCTAATGAATCCGCTACACATAACACTGTCCAGCTTTACTTGGGATCTGGGGATTTGAAATCAAGTCCTCTCTCTTGTACAACAAATGCTTTACTCACTAAACTATCTTACAGTATTGGGTTTCTCTGAAAAAATGTTTTTCAGTGGTACTTCTGTGCACATCCAAAATACTAGCATATTTACCCAAATTGTACTTATCTTTCTGATCTTAGCTTAAAAGCCACTTTCTCAGAGAGATGTACCTTCCTGCTGAGAAGTAAAGAACACTGAGAAGTTTTAAATAACTGCATATCTTTGGGGACTGGGGCTATATTTCATAGTAATTCACTTGCATAGCAACATGGCAATCAAACAAACAACAAATTACTTAATTTTAAAACTAGTAGTGTGGTTCATGGCTGTCTTCCTAGCCACTGGGAAGCAGAGACAAGAGAATTTGGTATTCATGTCAAGCCTGGGCAACATTCAAGACCCTGTCTTAAAAATATACAAAACAGCAACAGCAAAAAATACATATACCTATTTTTTTTAAAGAAAGGATAGCACACTGTATATATTGCTCTGTATTTCTTTTAGAGTAGTTTTACTTTAGTACCTACAAAGATGTCTTAGTTTTAGAAACTTACTCCCACCTAAGTCTCTACATGCAGAGAATATATTTTTATGCTCTACCCTAGGGAAACCTTGGCTGGGTATAAAATTAGTTACCTTGTTTCCTTTGATCTGTTTGGAACAAATTACTCTGAGATCTTCTGTGTTGATGTTGCTCTTGTTTAATTAGGTTGACTTTATTTTTTTCCTTCATGTATGTAGTTTCTTATTTTTTTTTTAGCCCAAGTAGCTATATAATTATTTCTTTGAGCATAGAATTCTGTTAAAATCATAAGCCTACAAATTCAATATTTTATTTATTTTTAAAAATTACTCTTGCTGGGCATAGTGGCACATGTCTTTAGTCCCAGCTCTTGGAAGGCAGAAGCAGGCAGCTCTCTAAATGTGGTCGGCTTAGTGAACTTAAAGCAACTATACAGTGAGATCCTATCTCAAAACACAAGGAACAACAGCAACAACAAAATGTTACCTTTTTGTATCTTGGGCTTTATATCTCTCTTTTTGCTCTGTAGGCCTCTCTGAAGAAGACAATTATGTATCTTCTGTGTTGCCTTTCCCGTTTTCTTCATTATTGCTTTTATGTTAGTGGCTCTATGTCCCGGTATTTCTTTTTAGCTGCATTCTATTTTTGGTTGCTTCTTCATGAGGCTTTTATCTCTATAGTGTTATTTTTCTCCTCCTCTTTTTTTTTTTTTTTTTGAGTTCTACCAGCTTGCTTTTCATTTCCTTCTGTTATTGTGTAATCTTTTCTTTGAACCTTTGTTTTTCTTCTTTTAGCCGAGGGTCATGTTTCCTATGGTTTCTTTGAGTCTTTGGAGAACTATTTATCTGAAGTCTTCCTGTGTTTCTTTGAGTAGTTGTTCTTGTGTTTTATACTCCCAATTTATTTACCTTTTTCTCTTATAAAATTTTCCTCAGCTGTATCTCAAGATGTGATATTGGCTGTTACTGGTTGCTGTCCATGCTGTAATTGGGAAGGCTGGCTAGACACAAAGGCTGCACTTTCCCCTTCTAAAGAGGGCTAAAGCATCAACACTTCCCTCTTTTATCTTCTTGAGCTTCATGTGGTCTATAAATTGTATCTTGGGTATTCTGAGCTTTTGGGCTAATATCCGCTTATCAGTGAGTGCATACATGTGTGTTCTTTTGTGATTGGGTTACCCCACTCAGGATGATTTTTCTAGTTTCATCCATTTGCCTAAGAATTTCATGTAGTCATTGTTTTTAATAGCTAAGTAGTACTCCATAGTGTAAATGTACCACATTTTCTGCATCCATTCCTCTGTTGAAGGACACCTGGGTTCTTTCAGGCTTCTAGCTATTATAAATAAGACTACTATAAACATAGTGGAGTATGTGTCCTTGTTATATGTTGGAGTACCTTTGGGTATATGCCCAGGAGTGGTATAGCTGCGTCCTCAGGTATTATTATGTCCAGTTTTCTGAGGAATGATTTCCAGAGTGGTTGTACCAGCCTTGTACCAGCCTGTAATCCCACCAACAATGGAGGAGTGTTCCTATTTCTCTACATCCTTGCCAGCATCTACTGTCACATGAGTTTTTGATCTTAGCCATTCTGACTGGTGTGAGGTGGTACCTCAGGGTTGTTTTGATTTGCAATTCCCTGATAACTAAGGAATTTGAACATTTCTTTAAGTGCTTTTCAGTGTTTTTTTTTTTTTTTAACTTTGGGTTTTTTATATAGTGGATTACATTGATGGATTTACATATATTGAACCATCCCTGCATCCCTGGGATGAAGCCTACTTTATCATGATGGATGATAGTTTTTATGTGTTCTTGGATTAGGTTTGGGAGAATCTGATTGAGTATTTTTGCATTAATATTCATAAGGGAAATTGGTTTGAAGTTCTCTTTCTTTGTTGGGTCTTTGTGTGGTTTAAGTATAAGCATTATATTGTGGCTTCATAAAACAAATTGGGTAGTGTTCCTTCTGTTTCTATTTTGTGGAATAGTTTGGAGAGTCTTGGTGTTAGGTCTTCTATGAAGGTCCGGTAGAATTCTGCACTAAACTCCTCTGGTCCTGAGATATTTAATGACTGCTTCTATTTCTTTAGGAGTTATGGGACTGTTTAGATGGTTTATTTGCTCCTCATTTAACTTTGATACCTAGTATCGGTCTTGAAAGTTGTCCATTTCCTCCAGATTTCCCAGTTTTGTTGAGTGTAGGCTTTTGTAGTAGGATCTGATGATTTTTTTTAAAAAATTTCCTCAGATTCTGTTGTTATGTCTTCCTTTTCCTTTCTGATTTTGTTAATTTGAATACTGCCTCAATGCCCTCTGGTTAGTCTGAGTAAGGGTTTATCTATCTTGTTGATTTTCTCAAAGAACCAGCTCCTGGTTTTGTTGATTCTTTGTATAGTTCTTTTTGTTTCAACTTGGTTGATTTCAGCCCTCAGTTTGATTATTTCCTGCTGTCTACTCCTCTTGGGTGTGTTTGCTTCTTTTTGTTCTAGAACTTTCAGGTGGGCTGTCAAGCTGCTAGTGTATGCTCTCTCCAGTTTCTTTTTAGAGGCACTCAGAGTTAAGAGTTTTCCTCTTAGTACTGCTTTCATTGTGTCCCATAAGTTTGGGTATGCTGTGCCTTTATTTTCATTAAATTCTAAATATTCTTTAATTCCTTTATTTCTTCCTTGACCAAGTGATCACTGAGTAGAGCATTGTTTAGCTTCCATGTGTATTTGGGCTTTCTGTCGTTTTTGTTGTTATTGAAGACCAGCCTTAGTCTGTGGTAATCTGCTAAAATACACGGGATTATTTCAATCTTCTTGTATCTGTTGAAGCCTTTTTTATTTTTTTGTGACCAATTATATGGTTAATTTTGAAGAAGGTACCATGAGGTGCTGAGAAGAAGGTATATCCTTTTGTTTTAGGATGAAATGTTCTATAGATATCTGTTAAATCTGTTTGGTTTATAACTTCTGTTAGTTTCTCTATGTCCCTGTTTAGTTTCTGTTTCCATGATCTGTCCATTGCTGAGAGTGGGGCGTTGAAATCTCCCACTAATATTGTGTGAGGTGCTATGTGTGCTTTGAGCTTTAGTAAAGTTTCTTTTATGAATGTGGGTGCCCTTGCATTTGGAGCATAGATGTTCAGAATTAAATGTTCATCTTGGTAGATTTTTCCTTTGATGAGTATGAAGTGTCATTCCTTATCTTTTTTGATAAGTTTTTGTTGAAAGTCAATTTTATTTGACATTGGGATGGCTACTCCAGTCTGTTTCTTGGGACCATTTGCTTGGAAAAATTTTTCCCAGCCTTTTACTCAGAGGTAGTGTCTGTCTTTTTCACTGAGGTGCATTTCCTGCATGCAGCAAAATCCTGGGTCCTGTTTACATATGCATTCTGTCAGTCTATGTCTTTTTATTAGGGAATTGAGTCCATTAATGTTGAGAGATATATTAGGGTCCAATGATTGTTGTTTCCTATGGTTTTTGTTGTTAGATGTGAACTTATGTTTGTGCAGCTATCTTTTTTTTTTTGTTGTTGTTAATTGAAAGATGATTACTTTCTTGCTTTTTCTAGTTTGTAGTTTCACTCCTTGTGTTGCAGTTTTCCATCTATTATCTTTTGTAGAGCTGGATTTGTGGAAAGATATTGTGCAAATTTGGTTTTGTCATGGAATATCTTGGTTTCTCTACCTATGTTAATTGATAGTTTGGGTGCATATCTAGGGCTGGCATTTGTGTTCTCTTATGGTCTGTATGAAATCTGCCCAGGATCTTCTAGCTTTCATAGTCTCTGTTGACAAGTCTGATGTAATTCTGATAGATCTGCCTATATATATGTTATTTGACCTCTTTCCCTTACTCCTTTTAATATTCTTTTTTTGTTTAGTACATTTGGTGTTTTGACTATTATGTGATGGGAGGAATTTCTTTTCTGGTCCAATCTATTATAGTTCTGTAGGCCTCTTGTATGCTTGTGGGCATCTCTTTCTTTAGGTTAGGGAAGTTTTCTTCTGTAATTTTGTTGAAGATATTTACTGGCCCTTTATGTTGGGAATCTTCACTCTCTTCTATACCTATTATCCTTAGATTTGATCTTCTACTTGTGTCTAGATTCCTTGCATGTTTTGGGTTAGGATCTTTTTGTGTTTTGCATTTTCTTTGACTGTTGTGTCAATGTTTTCTATGGTATCTTCTGCCCCTGAGATTCTCTTTTCTATCTCTTGTATTCTGTCGGTGATGCTTACATCTATGACTCCTGATCTCTTCCCTAGGTTTTCTATCTCCGGTTTTGTTTCCCTTTGTGATTTCTTTAGTGTTTCTATTTCCATTTTTAAATCTTGGATGTTTTTGTTCAATTCCTTCACCTGTTTGGTTGTATTTTTTTGTAATTCTTTAAGGGAGTTTTGTGTTTCCTCTTTAAGGGTTTCTGCCTTTTTACCTGTCCTGTCCTGTATTTCTTTAAGGGAGTTTTTTTTTATGTCCTTTTTAAAGTCCTCTAACATCATCATGATATGTGATTTTAAATCCAAATCTTGCTCTTACGTGTGTTGGGGTATCAAGGGCTTGCTGTGGTGGTGGAACTGGGTTCTCATGATGTCAAGTGGTCTTGGTTTCTGTTGTTTAGCTTCTTGCACTTACCTTTCACCATCTGGTTATCTCTGGTGTTAGCTGGTCTTGCTATCTCTGACAGTGGCTTGGCCATTCAATAATTTTGTGTGCTAGCACTCCTGGGAGACCAGCTTTCCCCACCTGGGATCCAGGCACAGAGAGCTGTGGCACAGTGTCAGCTCCAGGCACTAATGGAAACAGGAAGGATCCTGTCCCAGACTGTTTCTCCTTTCCTGTGTCCTGAGGGCTCTGGGTAGATCCTTCTGAGCAGAAGTAGTCCTACCTGAGCTCTCATGTGCGCTAGCACTCTTGGGAGACTAGCTCTCTTCCATAAGGATCCGGGCACAGAAAGCTGTGGCACAGGGGTCAGCTCCAGGCGCAGATGAAAGCCAGAAGGATCCTGTCCCAGGCTGCTCCTTGGTTCCTGTGTTTGGGGGCTCCAGGTGGGTCCCTTGGAGCAGAAATGGTAGTCCTACGTGTGCTCTCAGGTGTATTAGCACTCCTGGGAGACTAGCTCTCTCCCAGCGGGATGTAAGCACAGAGAGCTGTGGCACAGGGACGGCTGGCTCCTGGTCTCCTGTATTTCTCTAAGGGAGTTATTTATGTCTTTCCTAAAGTCTTCTATCATCATTATGAGATGTGGTTTTAAATTCAAATCTTGCTTTCTCAGTGTGATGGGGTATCCAGGCCTTGCTGTAGTGGTTCAACTGGTTTTCTGATGATGCAAGTAGCCTTGGTTTCTGTTGCTTATGTTCTTGCATTTGCCTCTTGCCGTCGGGTTATCTCTAGTGTTCCCTGCCTTCACTGTCTCTGACTGTAGCCTATACCTCCTGTGATCCTGGTTGTGTCAGAACTCCTCAGAGTCCAGCTGTCTCTGTGATTCTATGATTCTGGGATCCTGTGATCCTAAAATCATGGTTGTAAACTCAGCTTCCTCTGTGATCCTGGGCATTTCAGACCACCTCTGATCCTGGGCGTGTTAGAGTACCTGGGAGTCAGGCTTCCTCTGGGTGTTGTCGTACTTGGTGCAGAGCCAGCACCCAATGTCTGCTCTGGACACTGGTTCAGAGCAGAAGGGAGCCGTGGCCCTGGCTAGGTGGGAATTCCTACATCCCTGGGTTCCAGCGGTTCCAGTTACTTCCAGTTGTTGTGGCCTCTTCACCTGTGAGATCCTTAGCATGTTAGAGCACCTGGGAGTCGGGCTCCCTCTGGGTGTTATGGGACTGGGTGCAGAGCCAGTGTCCAATGTTTGCTCAGGGCACTGGTTTAGACTGGAAGGGCAGACTATCGCTTTCTTCTGTACAAAGACAGTTGTGTTTCATGCTGCTTTCTCTGTCCCTAGACCCCATCAAAGTAGAGCATGTGTCAGGGGCATTGGAACAGCGGTCCAGGCCATAGACTTCCAAGTCTAAGCTGCTTGGCTTTGGACCATTAGCTGTTAAGTACCAATTCCTGATCTCATTTGGGCTTTTCTGATGCTATGACGGCATTGAAAAGACTTCCACTGCCCATGGTGCCTGTTGTGCACCTGCAGCCATGGAGTCTCCTGTGCCATGTGGTCCTCCTCCTGACTTATCCTGGCTTATCATCTACTAAGACATGCTGAGAGTTCTAGGTTACTATTAGGATTCACTAGAGTCACATTTTTAGTCAGCAATGCCATGAAGCCTTCAACTTTCTTTGGCTATGTCTTTAAGCATGGATCCTTTTAGGGTAGTCAATCCTTGACATAAATGTTTTAACAAAGCCTTTGTTCACTGTTGTCACCTTATTTGTCCCCAGGGGTTCAACAGAAGGGCATTAGGACTCTGTCATCTAAGTTTACAGAGTGGTTGTGCAGTTTAGAGAGAGTTGACAGTAGGGATTATTAGCAGCCATGCATATTGGTTCTGCTTTATGCTTACTTTGCAACATATGCAAGTATGTATAGACCTAAGATAATAATGCTATTTCCAGCCAGTCTCTTATACCAAAGAGTAAGGAAACAACCTTTGGTGAGTGTTTTAATTACCCTTGATTTCTTTTTCATTTAACTACTTTTATGTTACTTACTTAGAAATTAAAAAAAATTCTCTCTAATTCTATCTCTGATTTGAATAATTATGGATTTTTTTGTTTTTGATGCTGCTTGGGAAAAATTATTTATGATTGGCAACTGTATAGTAGAACTTTTCAAAGTTTAAATAGATTGGCTATTCAATACCAGAGAGTAATGCCTAATTAAAGTGTGTGTTTAATTAAGATAACAATACTTAGTTCATCATTAAAATTAGCACTGAGAAAGTTCTTCCTTGGTCCTTGGAGAGGACATTATATGCAAGCCCTGTTGTGTGGGTTGCAAAGTGTCACTGGAATTTATATGCATTACTTGTCTAATTGCAGTAAATGTAGCATGTCCAGCTAGGTTTCCAGTTAGAAGGCTGTTTGTTACTTTCTTGAAATCACTTGAAGCCTCAGTACCCAGAGGCAGCTGTTCACAGGTCCTTCACCTCTCCCCAGAGATGGCTGGGAAGACTCTGTTGTTGGACCCTGTCTTTCATGGCTGCAGCAGTAAACATGACAGGTTGTTTGGAAGCCATCTGTTAAAATGGCTGCTGCTTTGCATGCAGCAGTGAACTTGAGATCAGTTTCCTGTCCGTCCTCATGGTAACAGTCTTATTTTGTGTCACAACAGGTGGAAGTTGATGGCTCGAAACTAAATGTGACCAGTACGTGGAACCTGGCTTCACCCTTATTGTCTGTCAACGTTGATGGCACTCAGAGGACTGTGCAGGTAAATGTTCACATGATTTACTTAGAAGGCTTCAAGTTCAAAATCCTTATTAGTCTCCATGTGGCTAATCCTGACATAATACGGAAAAGCTGTATTTTATTATTCATTGTGCCCTTTCTGTAGTTGTAAAGTTTTTTTCTTCTTATGCTAGAGGATTTTGAGCTATGATTTAATTTCAGCGAATATTTTCTGTTTTTCAGAGAACCTCACAAAGCTATTGCATTATATTTTGCTGGAAATAAATAACCCAACAGGCATTTAAACAATTACTAGATGAGAAGTCATCTTCATCATCATAGGCTTTTAATTATAAAGCATGTCTTGCGTGGACTAACATCCTGATCTTATGCAGTTGGAATTATATAGTCTTCGGTCAGAAGAAACATGGCCATGCAGGTTGGCTTTCTAAAGCACATGCCTTAAGAAGTTAGTAGTGTACTTTGAGAAGCACTTCCCCCACCCCAATGGCTTCCTATGAACAGGTGCCTTGAACCCAAGAGTAGATAGCATGTTCTCTGCAATCCTTGACCTCAATTTAAAGTAGAAAACCATGGAGTGAAGCCTCCATGGGCACTTCATACTCCATGGGCACTACATGCTTTCATAGTACTTAAATCCATTTGATGGACTCAGGGATGTTGTTCAGTGGCAAGTCTGGCCAATAAACACCCTGGATTTGATTCTTAAGCATTGCCTAAAACCAATTGTAGTGGTACACTTGTATAATCCTGGCACTTGGGAATCAGAAGGGAAGATGAGGAGCCAATGGCCTCTTTAGCTGAGGAGAGTTGGAGACCAGCCTGGGATGCATGTGATCCTGTCTAAACAAATCAACACACAGCCACAAACAGATGCTGAAGGAGTGGATAGAATAATAAATGCTTGTGCTTTACATCTTAACAACAGTGGACCATGTGGTTTGGGGCATCAGGTAGTTTGGCTGTTGTGCATTTAGGTATTTCTCAGTGTGAGAAGACATAGAAGGTTCCATTCAAGTCTTGCTGCCTTAGTACTCTTCAGAATCCTTCCTGGTGTCTCTGATGATAGTTGCCTTCATGGCTATTTGACATGTAGAATTTTTGGCTAGGCATGTATTTAGAAAAACCACTAGCACCATTTCCCTAGAAAATCCATTTTCCTTGATGTTCAGTACATTTTTATTTTTTATTTTATAAGTCCTTTGTTGCAAAAGTATTCACATACCTGAAATATATGAGCCCATTAAGCCATACCCTAGACTTGTTGAAAGGATTGAGACACCAAGCTAATACTTTTCTAAGAAAGGTAAATGCTAAATCAGCAAAAATAGCAGTTGTCCAAAATCAAGATAAAGCATTTTTCTTAAGAACAGTAATGATTTTTTTTTTTTTGTACTCTCTGTGGAGTTGACCTTTAGAATTGATTTGACAAACTACTACATGGTCCCACATGGTAGAGTGAGTGTGACTGATAAATGGTGATCATGCATCATGAATCATGCACAGTGCTCACCCTGCACACTTCTCATGCCGCATAGTGCTCCTGCTTCACAACGCTCACGCTGCTGTGTTTAACAGTGTGTGTACTGCTAAGTATTCATGCTGCACTGTATTTACCCTGCACAGTGTTCAGTGCTCACCCTGCACACGGCTCACGCTGCACAGGGCTCACGCTGAACAGTGTTCAACCTGCACAGTGCTCACCTTGCACACTTCTCACACTGCACAGTGCTCCTGCTTCACAATGCTCACGCTGCTGTGTTTCACGGTGTGCGTACTGCATAGTATTCATGCTGCACTGTATTTACCCTGCATAGTGCTTACCCTGCACAGTGCTCACCCTGCCCAGTGCTCACCCTGCCCAGTGCTCACCCTGCACACTGCTCACCCTGCACACTGCTCACCCTGCACAGTGCTCACCCTGCACACTGCTCACCCTGCACACTGCTCACCCTGCACACTGCTCACCCTGCCCAGGGCTTACCCTGCACAGTGCTCACCCTGAACAGTGCTCACCCTGAACAGTGTTTACCCTGCACACTGCTCACCCTGCCCAGTGCTCACCCTGCACAGTGCTCACCCTGCACACCCTGCACACTGCTCTCACCCTGCACAGTTCTCACCCTGCACAGTGCTCACCCTGCACACTGCTCACCCTGCCCAGTGCTCACCCTGCCCAGGGCTTACCCTGTACAGTGCTCACCCTGAACAGTGCTTACCCTGCACACTGCTCACCCTGAACAGTGCTCACCCTGCACAGGGCTCAAGCTGCCATGGAGACTGGTTGAAGCTTAATGCATGTAGTAAATGTTTTAATCTTCACAATGCTTAATTCTACAGAGTAGATGATCTCATCATTTGTTTTTATTAATGAGAATCAATGAGATCCTGAGAGTAAGCAAAAGCATGTGACTTGCTTAAGGTCATCCTGCTAATAAGATGTGGAGAGAGATTTAGACCATATAATCTTGCCATAGGGCTTCCTCATTCAGGAGCTCGAGCCAACTTTGTAACCCTACTGTGCTCTGCTTCTTGCTCTTCTCCCTGCCAGTTGCTTAGGTCACATTTCCCTATCATTCATGCTTTAAATTGGTGCTTCTTTCAAAGTACAGCACAGGGAAGGGTCATCTGGATGACTTGTTAAAACTCATGCTGTGGATGCACCTACAAACTTGACATCAGACTTCGTCATCTGTATCACTAGTAGGCTTCTAAGCAATGCTCAGGATGCTGGCCTGGGAGCCATAGTTAAAGAGCTGCTTCACATGTGTATCATTAGCAGTAAGCTGAAAGGAGTGAGGAGCCAAACCCCACAGCCTTCTTACTTAGTACCATGGACTCTTCTCTGGCCTCAGGCCAATAAGGTTGATGGGAGTTTCCAGTAGAGAAGTGATGTTATTGGTAAACTTCATGGGCACACTTTTACTTTGTTTCCTTTAAAAACCAAGTGTATTTACTATGTGCAGTCACTTGGCTAAGGGATGCCATGGGCAGTCACTATCCTTCAGTGATCAGGTTACTATGCATAGTCCCAGGCTACAGAATATCATAGGTAGTCACAATCCTCAGCTGATCTGGAGGTCTGCTCTGATCTAAGTTTGAACCTGCTGCCTGCCCAACCCCCTAGCACATGTGAAAGTTGAATGTCTCTGTGGGCAGCGGGCAGGTCAGGGCAGCGACATGGAATGCCTTAGCTAGACCTTGATCCTGAGATTTAGTTTTCCTTTCTCCTAAACCTTCCCTTCAGTAACCATGGTCCTGAGTCAGCCTTCTTGTGTGGTTTGTGGGGTCTCCAGTTTTGACCCCTCCCCCCAATAAATAGAATTCACATTGTAAGACAGCAAGTCAGATAGAGTTCTGCAGATATAGGCCACCATGGTTCCTGGGACAGCAAAGGCAGCAAAGGCTCAGATACTTTTCCTGGAAGCAACTGCCTGCTGCTAATTGCTCTGGGGAGCACCTACTCTGTTTCAGGCCAGCAGGGCTGCCTACTGATGGGCTTCCATGGGGAGAGCAGCAAACAGTCTGCTTCAGCTGTCTCTCTCCTCTTTTTCAGAGACTTGTGCACATCATGGCCTCTCTCTCACCTCCTGACGCTTATTACTTAATGCTTAGAGATGTCTGCTTTGCATGCGGGTCTTGACCTCTGCCACATGCACCTTGCAGCTGCCATAGCCTTTTCTTTTCTGACTCGAGGATCATATGCCCAGAAGGAACCTTAGTCACTGTTGACCAGCACCAGTGCAGAGCCACTGAACAGTCAGTCTGTCAGGTAGGAGTGATTAAAAGAGCAGAGAATGAAGCACTGAGAACCATTGAGCAAAGTTAAAGCTCTTCCCTCACTGACTGTTCCAAAGAATTTTTCCTACTAATCTGTTAAGTCAGTTTTCCTCAAATGTCCTCGTTTTGTGGGAGGTGAAATGACAGTGTTTGCTATGCATTTGCTAGTGTTTTCCCCTAGATTTAGGTCTGCTGGTTTGATGTTTACTAAAGAAGAGCTAATGGAAGTCCTGTCATTCTCATTTGTTTTGTGGAAAGATGCACTTAGAGATCTATAGTACCAAAAATGAGGTTAATAGAAATAGGTATTATGTCCCTGTAGTTTATTTTAAAGATTTGTCTATTTCATTTTGTATTAATATTTGCCTTTCCTGTGTGTATATGTGCACCAGGTGCATATTTGATGCACACAGTGGCCAGGAGAAGCCATATATTTCCCTGGAACTGGAGTTACTATTGGGGGCTGCCTTGTAGGTGCTGGGAACGGAAACTGGCCCTCTGCAAGAACAGCAACTGTTCTCCACCACGGAGCCATCTCTCTAGCCCACACACTTTTAAAATTACAATAAAATTGATTGAAGTAAAATTAAATTGAAAATTTAGTTCCTCAGTCAATTGGAGAAGCCCTGTGTGGCTACTGTGGCTGTTGGTTGAGACAGATTTCCAGTCAAACCCTTTGAAAGCTAGAGAGTGTTTCAGATAAAAATCATACAGGACTTTAGGTTTTCTTTGATTTTGGTTCTGTTTGTTTGCTTGTTTTCAGTTTCCCCTCATGTGTTAACTATGGTTTTAATATTTATCGTTTGGGAAAGTGTTTGCAATGACCTAAGTCACTGAATGATGACCTGAGTTCTGTTCCCAGCAGTTATGGAAAAAGCCAGTCATGGAAGAGCTTGCTCTCCTAGCACTGGGGAGTCAGGCGGGGATCCTGATGGCCAGCCAGGCAGGGTATCCTAATGGCCAGCCAGGCGGGGGTCCTGATGGCCAGCAGCCTAGCCTAATGGACAGACAAGCTCCAAGTCAGTTAGAAGCCCTGTCTCATAAAACAAGGAAAAGGGTATCTGAGGAATGATACTGAAGGTTGATCTCTGATCTCTACACACAAGCAGGCACACATGAACATGTACACGCGTAATCAGGTATCACCTATCAGCATGTTAATGCCACACTGCCTCCTGCATACACAACAAATTAATTGGATTAACAGAATTAAGAATGAAGAATGGATGTATGAGCTGGGCTCATTTTAAAGCAAAAGATGGATTTCCCCTCCAGTTAATATATTTTTCCAATTTTAAGTTTAACAAAAATCAGAGCTCTTCCTACAAGATGAAATGATTTCCTGTGTGTGGTACTTGGTTGACGTGGTAAAGGAATGGGAGATGTGCTGTGATCTCTATGAGTTCATTCTGTGTCCTTCATGTGTGCTAGAACCTTTGCATGCTGAATTAACAAGCTTTTATTGTCATTATCAGTATTATTCCTATGTCTGTGTTCCCTTCCTGTGAAGTAATTCTTTGGTAACCTTGAAAGAGGCTCTTCAGTTTTACTGACTGACTCAAAAAGTTGTCCATTCCTTACAGTGTAATTTGTCTGCTGCATTTGCTGTGTTTCTTGTTAGCATTTCACAGAGTAGATTTTCATTTTGTACAGTCACATTGTCAGGCATTCTCGGGCAGAGCCAGCTGACTGCTCCTGGCCTGCTGCTTTGTGTGGAGTTTCTTCTACCCACCTGCTCACAGCAGGCTGTCTTCAGGCCTGAAGAGTAGCTAACCACTTTTGAAAGTATCTGAAGATCCAGCCAAGGCCTAACTGTGCTGCATTGTGTGATAAGGAGCTATTCACAACGTGCTTTGAAGACTGGTTTCTCCTCCTCTTATTCTTGCTGAAATATTTTCAAGAGAAAATAAATTTATTATAAGTAGTTGTAAAGAGCAGTTTGCAGCATTCCTGTATTCTGTGTTGAATAGGTCATTGATATGCAACTAAGTGGAACTAATTTTCCATGTTAAAGCAGATAAATTTGCAACAGCATCACACAAATCTCAAGCATTTGCTGCAGAATACAGATTAAATGTATTGATTGTGAACTGATTGTAGTATCAGATAAATTAGATAACATGAGAAAGGGAACAAAGGTAATGTAGAATGTCACCCACGCACAGAATGCGCAGGAAGACCAGATATGCCACAGGCTGTGTTTATTGTCCGCAGTATAGCTACACAGAATTAAGTGAGTTTTTGAAACTTTAACTGCACCTTCCTGTTTTTAACTGAAAACTTGTAACATTTTCTACTTTAGAAAAATAAAAATAAATGTTTTACTTGTCAATATTTTGAATAAAAATGCCCCTCATAAGATATGAAAATAAACTTTGAACAAGTTTGAATCCTAGTTCCTGTATATTCATGCTGAAGTTTACATGTGTGTGCCTGTGTGTGTGTGCGCCTCTGTGTGTGTGTGTGCACGTATCTGCATGCGTGTGTGTGTGTGTGTGTATGTGTGCGCCTGTGTCTGCATGTGTGTGTGTGCATGTGTGCCTGTGTGTGAGCAAGAGTGTGTATGAGTGTGTGTGTGCCTGTGTATGTGTGCCTCTGTGTGTGTGCATGTATCTGCATGCGTGTGTGTGTATGTATATGTGTGCACCTGTGTCTGCGTGTGTGTGTGTGCGCCTGTGTGCTGTGTGTGAGCAAGCATGTGTATGAGTGTGTGTGTGTGTAAGCATGTGTATGAATGTGTGTGTATATGCTGGGGATTGAACACTATCACTTAGCTTTATTCCTAGTCCTTAAAATTAATTTTTTAATTGGAAAGTTAAATGATGGGGTTCACCATTTTGCTTATATTTGCAAGCACGTGCACATGCACATAAAAGGATCTGCTTCATAACATGTTTTCAGTCTTAAAATAAATGTTTTCCCTGTTTTTAAGATGTTTCTCCTCACCCCCATCCCTCTTAGAAGTAATTAGCTGTTATTTTGTACTGTACGCTTGTGATTACTCCAGAGTCACCAAGTGTAATATGAACCTGTATATTTAGTTGTGTCAGATATATAAATATATAACAGAATAAGCAAGGGTTAGTGTTTTTTTTCCCTAAAGAAGTAGGAAATGAAAGAGTAATTATTAACCATCTCCTTTTCACTTTCCTGAAAACATCAATTATGGTTACACATCTTAAGAACAAGCTTCCCAGCAGAACAGAAATAACTGCTTTCACTATGTTTCAAAAAATTTAATCACAGTTTAACAGCTGGGATGTATGCATGACTATAATTTAAGGCATTAACTCCAAGGCAGGGCTACCTGCCTTTGGACAGCAGTCCCGGGAGCCAAGTGCATCTTGGTCTTAGCAACGGGTTTTATAATTTGAAGATGTTCATTAATTTAACAGAACAGGAAAATAGCTTTCTGAATCCCCCTCCTCTCCACATGCACACATCTTTTCCTTTACTGTTAACTAGAAAATTACATTTTAGTAACTGAGAGAGGAAGAGAATTTTGAAGGGTATAGGCAGCAACCGTGTAGACGAGGAACAAAGAGTAGCTGCTTTGGAGACTATTAAGACAAGCCCTGCAGCCTTACAAAGATATTGTCAAATTGGAAATCAGCGAGGAGACAAAGAAAACCACCGCCATCCTCCCTAACATTTCTTATAAAGATGAAATCACTTCTGATTTTTTTTTTATCCTAGTAAGGTATTTTGGGAATGTTAGGTTTATTGTTTTGTGAGTGTCTCTGCTTTCCCGAGTAGGTAGATTTGCTAATTTTGTATTTGTTGAAGTTGTTTTATGAACAGAATCTTTTTAGAATTCTCATTTTGAAACACTGAAAAGTGTAGATGTTAGAGTAGACTCAATATGAGGAAAAAAGGAATTTTTACCTTCTTTGAGGAAGCATTTTAAACTTGAAAAGTAGGTAGTTGAATCAGGCAGGAGAGCGTGTCTTAGGAACGTCTGCCTACGTAAGGTTTGCTGGCTTCTCAGGCAGGTTGGATTTGCTTTTTGCCTGGTATCTAAAGCATTTAGTATTGATGGCTTTGTTTATTGTGGATTAGATTTTATAAAAGTATTCACTTTTCTCTATGGTCAAGTTTGTATTCTCTTAGGAAAGGCACATACGCTCTAGTTTTAGATGAAATTCATCTTCCTTGTTTCCCTGATGTCACTCTTCACCGTTTGAGGCTGTGCGCTCCATACCTCACCACCCGGCTGAGATGTGTCTGCTTTGACTCTGACTTCCTTCTCTGGAGATTGTGGCAGTGGGGGCGGGGGGTGGAGGGCGGGCGCGAGAGAGCTATAGTCATCTTCTGTGTAGTTGTGACCTGCAGTTTAGAGTGCAAAGTCAAGGAACTTGTTGATACTTTTTCTCTCTGGTTATACACTCATTTGGTATGATTAGTGCATGTGGTTTGCTGAGCTCATTCTATGTTAATTATTATGCACTCACTTCTGTTTGCCTGGGGATGAGTGAAGCCGCGTCCTTGTAAGGCAGGGAGGTGCAGGATGATGGCGCATTGATGCCCTCCCAGGGAACGCCTGGTGTGGCCCAGGCAGTTTACACACAAACTTGTCCCAAGGCAAAGTCATTTTACAACAGCTAGCATTTGATAACTATAGCAAGCTGGCTTTAAATTTATTTTTGTCTTGTTTTTTTCAAGACAAAGTTTCTCTGGGTAATAACCCTGGCTGTCCTAGAACTCACTTTGTAGACCAGGCTAGTCTCAAACTCACAAAGAGCCTCCTGCCTTTGCCTCTGCCTCTGCCTCCTGAGTGCTGGGATTACAGGCATGGGCCACCACTGCCCAACTCTGAACTGCTACTTTTTTCGAACAGCTATTTTTAATATCTAAATTTATTTTTGCTTAACCGACAGATAATGACTGACTGTGTCTCCGGGCACTTTGTGCGTCCAGCACATGTCAGTTGTGTAATAATCAGCCAGGACAGTTCAGCTTAGCCAGCTTCTCCCATGGTTATCCTTTTCTTCAGAGAGCATTTCAAGAGAATGCAAGAAGCTTTTTGTTCACACACTTGGGCTATCAAAAGGTTAGAATAAAAAGCAAGTTATAGCTTCCTTAGCAGAAGCAACGAGGAAAGCAGCACTGTAAACCCACTGCTTGCTGTAGCCAGGAGCCTCCATCAAGGCTTCAGCTGGTACAAAGACTGGCCGTGTGGGATAGTGACTGAAGTGAGTTCCAATGAGTAGCTTAGGCCAAGTCTCTTACCTCCCAGGTTGCCTCCCACCTACCTCCCAAGGTTGCCTCTTTCCATTTTTTCTGTTGGCCCTCAGGACTGTAGTCCTTTTCTCCCCCTACCATTATCTATCTGATCATGTTCCCCCCTTTTCCTCCCTGTCTCCTCTCCCAGCCAGGTCCTCCATCCCACAAGTAGTACTCACTCCAAATGAGTACTGCAGTGCAGTCAATGCCCGAGTGGGGCACGCCTGTCTGCAAGCCCTTCTCAGAGATAAAATGCCCAAACTTCAGTGTGAAATGTATAAGACATTAGTAAAGTAGGCATGGTGGCCCACGCCTTTAGTCCCAGCACTTGGGAGGCAGATCTCTGAGTTTGAGGCCAGTCTGGTCTACAGAGTGAGTTATAGGACAGCCAGGACTACACAGAGAAACCCGTTTTAAAGACAAAAAGACTTTAGTAAAAGATGGATCTTGACAAATGAAGATCGTCATGTGATTTCGATAAAGAACAACTTATGAACCAATTCAAACTGTCCTTTAAACATTTCATTTTCAATGTGACACCTGTTGTATCAACCAAAACCCAGGGCAGACCTCATGCCCAGGAGTAGTTAGCCAACACAAGCTGGACTTGATGAATTTTGAGGTGGGGGTGGGGAATAGATAGAAAGAGGGGACTGGAGGGAGAGAGGAGAAGAAATGAGAATAAGAATGAGGTTGGGTTGGTAGAGAAGTGGGGAAGGATCAGGGGGGAGTTGTGAAATGACAAAAGTATCAATGAATTAATGTTATTACTTAAAAATTTATTACTGACAGTGGTAGACCAGCAATAAAAATTGTACTTGGTTATTATATTTTAAATTTGCCCCCAAAAGGAAGTTCTTTGCTAAAAACATTGTTTTATCTCTTGTTGTAGAAGTAGTTATATAATGTCCTCATTGCTGCCCATGGTCTCATAAGGCCCAAAATGTTGACTCCATGCTTATTACAGAAACATTGCTAAAGCCTGAGCTAGACCGAGATGACAGCAGTAGAGACAAGTGAAGCGATTCGGTGGATATTCTGGGTGGGGACAGCAAAGATTGGCAGATGCATTATTTACTGGGCATGAAGGAAATTAAAGGGTTAAGGTGAGTGGTGATTGTTGATTTTTTGTTTTTACTTAGACGTAGGAGAGTTATGGCGGATCACGTCTGCGGACAGATCTGCTGATCAAGCATTCCGTCTGGACTCTGCATGTTGGAAAGGTGCTTTAGATGTGTAAGGGTTAACATCACATGAGCAATTGACCATGGATCCTGGCTTGGAGCTGAACACAGGAACTTGGAAGCCATAAGAGCAGAGTGGGACTGTCACATGCAAAGCATAAAGGGGGCTGAGTGTGGTGCTCATGCCAATAATCCCAGCATCCACAGGCTGTGGCAGGAGGGTGTCTGGATTCAAAGGCAGCCTGGCCTACAGAGTGAGATGTTGTTTTTTTAAAAAAAAGGAAAGGAAAAGCAGGCCCTTTATCTTAGACTCTGTGATTAACTGAGGATGGGTTGAAGACCTTGAGTTCTAAAGGAGAAAGGCAAAGGGTAGGAGACTCAGCTGTTGTCTTCTGCAGTATTTGCTGGCCATTTCACCAAGGAGGTGTCGAATATTCTTTGGGAGGTTGTAGAAGTGGTCTATGTGTTGATCACGGTGCTTTTTCTGATCACATACAACCGTCAGAAGACACTGAATTTTAGGCTACATGTGGAATGTAGCCTTTGTGCATAGGTACTACTCTTTGTAAGTAAAATTTAAAACTATTACCTGTGTTTATTTATTGTGTAAGCATGTGCATGTACATGTATAAGCCTGCTTATACATGTATCAGGGACATTTCATGGGAGGCACTTTTCTGCTTTTACATTCTAGGGATCAAACACAGGTCATCAGGTAGGATGTTTTTGCCCACTGAACCATCTCATGGGCCCATAAGGTCACATTTTAAAGTAAGATGTATGTTGTGAAAGGGGAACAAGCATGGGTCTAGATGAACCTGCAGGGAAGGACTGTGGGTAAATGTGTAGAGGTGAAGCCAGCATTGATACCAAGAAAACTCCAAGGAAATGGAAGAGAACCCAGGAGCCTGAGGTGGCCTTGAGGCCACTCTAGGATACTTCTGGGTATGGGATTTGACTCCTCTTTGTAGTATTGATAAGGTATAAACAAAATAGATCTAAGATGTGGAAAGATACAAATTGTAGATGACCTCACCATTTGTCCTAAGACAGTAATGGTTATTCTTTGCTCATAATTCTGGGGGGGGGGCCCTTATTTCTAAAATAACTATTTCTTGTATTTTAAAGTATTTCTTAAGTTTCGTCTCCTTTTTAGGATATAGTATCTTTAATTTTTGGATTATGATTTCCATCTGTTTGGCATTTTTTTGTGTGATTATTTTCTCTACTTTCTACTTTTTTGTTTAAGTTTATATGGATTTGGGGCATGACACTTTTCTGTTCGTTTTTACTTGAAATTAATCTCTTTGTTTTTGACATTTAGAAGTGATTTATTTTCCCTTGGCTCTTTCTGAGACAGAGTAATAGTAGTAGTAGTAGTTGGGAAAGATAATTTGCCCATAGCTGGGAAAATCCCTCCTCTAATGAAAACAGGGTGCATGGACTCCCTTCCTCCCTCCATCTCCCCTGTCTTTAAGCCAGTGTACTGACATATCACTTACTCACCCTCCCCATGTTCTCACTGTTCCTTTCCTAATTTTTTGATGGATACACTGCTAAGTGCAGCAGCCAGACTTGTACTTTGGAACAACCTGTGATTCGGGGCTGTGTGGCTCGCTTTGTCTTTCATAACCTGAACGCCCAAAACATTCTCGCTGAGAACTGACATTGCATTTCCTTCCATGTCTACACTGTTGTCTTGTATGTTTTTGACATTAGGGAGAAAGCACAAGATGCTTGCTCCCAGCCCATGTAGAGCTCCCCATCTAAGGAATGACCATGTTAGAGTGTCCACATCCTATACAGAGGGACCATGCACTTTTTTTTAAAAAGATTTATTTTATGTATATGAGTACACTGTCGCTGTCTTCAGACACACCAGAAGAGGGCATCAGATCCCATTACAGATGGTTGGAAGCCACCATGTGGTTGCTGGGAATTGAACTCAGGACCTCTGGAAGAGCGATCAGTGCTCTTAACCACTGATGACCACCTCTCCAACCCAGGACCATGCACTTTAAAATGGCCTCTTCAAAGTTACAAATCAAAGACAATTGTCCCTCTCCATGCTCTGTATCTTCAGTTGCAGGCCATCGACCATTCTAAAGCAGAGATGTGTAAGAAGTTTAAGAGGTTTATAGAGCTGAATCTGTGGCTCAGGGCCTGGATGGGGGCCATGGCTTCTGTCCCCAGCATAGCAACAGAACCTTGTACATATGAGCTGTAACCTGGCTCTCTAAGTGCTTCTTGCTTCCAGCTCTGCTGCTTTCCTCCTCTAACTCTCCCTGTTTCTGTCACACTGAATTTCCTGCCCTTCTCCAACGTTCCCTGCTTGCTCCTATCAGCACGAACAGTTTTCTTTTACTTCCTTCTGTAACATTCTTGCTACATGGTTTTTAGTGACTTAATGTTAGGAAGGGGCTCACTGCCCTGCTGTGGAAGCAAGAGATTAAGTTTGAGCTCCAGCATGAATGATAAAAGGCACAGCAGTGCCAAGGAGGCTGAGACAGGAGGATTGCTGGCCAGTCACTATAGATGAATAGGTGATTCCAAGGCCAATGAGAGACCTTGTCACAAAAAACAAGGCAGAACAACAGTTCAACCAACCAGACCCCTGAGAGCTCCCATGGACTAAACCACCATCCAAACAGGGCACATGGAGGGACCCATGGCTCCAGCTGCATATGTAGCAGAGGATGGCCTTGGATATCAATGGGAGAAGAGGCCCTTGGTCCTGGGAAGGCTCCATGCCCCAGTGTAGAGAAATGCCAGGGTAGGGAGACATGAGTGAGTGGGTGGGCAGGGGAGCACCCTCATAAAAGCAGGAGGAGGGAGGATGGGATAAGGGGTTTCCAGAGGGAAAACCAGAAAAGGGGATAACATTTGAAAAGTAAATAAATAAAGTATCCAATAAAAAAAAAATCAAGGTAGAGAGAAACTGAGAAAGACAGAGTCTTCTGACCTCCACACATGTGCAAACATGTCATGGGAACATGTACACATAAACACGAAAGCTTCCTTTATACATGGCAAATTGTTGACAACTATAAGTGCTTCAAATATGCATGTACATTATGAAATGGCTGAACTAACCTAATTAAGGTATGCATTACCTCAGTTTCCCATCCGTTTGTGGTAGGGACACTTAGCATCTGTTCTCTTAGTAATCTTGAGTGACACCATGCATGGGAGGATGGGTTTCTTGAAGCTGATTCACTGGGCTGACACTTCACCCATTGACAATCAATCGCTCTTTACCAGTCAACTCTCTGTTCTAGAAGGTCACCTTTCAAACTTCTCATGCGAATCTTTCCTTTGATGAGTATGAAGTGTCTTTCTCCATCTCTTTTGATTAATTTTGGTTGGAAGTCTATTTTATTAGATTTTGGAATGGCCACTCCAGCCTGCTTCTTGGGTCTGCTTGCTGACCCATACCTTGACTCTTGATGTAGAGGCATGTTTCTTGTATGCAGCAAAATGATAGACTCTGTATTTGCATCCATTCTGACAGTTTGTGTCTTTTTATTGACGAATTGACGCAATTGATATTGAGAGATATTAAAGACCAGTGGTTGTTCATTCTTGTGATTTTGATGGTGGTGGTAATGTGTGTCTGTGTGTGTATATATGTGTGTCTACCTATCTCTCTGTTTCTCTCTTGTGTATGTGTGTATGTGTTTGTATGTGTGAGTGCCTGTTTGTGTGTCTGTGCGTGTATGTATGTGTGTCTCTGTGTCTGTCTGTCTGTCTCTCTCTCTCTGGTGGGGGTATGTGTATGTGTATGTGTGGGTGTGAGTGTGTGAGTGCCTGTACGTATGTGTGTGTGTGACTTTTCTATGACTGGCTCACTTCCTTTCCCAGATTGCCTTTTTTTTTTTTTTTTTTTTTTTTATTATTGCCCATGACAGGATTTTTCATTATTTTGAGGACTGAATTGTGTTAAGTTTCAAACCCAGGATAAGTGGGAGGTACCTATTTAGCATATCAAAGCAGACCTGCCTATAGGTTCTCCCAGCATCCCTCAGTCTCTACCTGTTACAGGGTATGGCTGGAATACCTAGCCCTCTACCCTGAACTCTCCAGCCCAAGGGCTGGGCTGCCCTCTCCCCAGAGGCTCCTTCTGATATAATCCAGACATGCTGGTTATCTACCCTCCTGTACTTAGTTCTCCTCTGTTCCTTCCCCTCTCCTTCTCCCCACATGGTTCAGGGTTATCAGCACTCTGAACTCTCCCAGATGTGTCTGCCTCTGACTATGTTTCCCTTATATCTATAATATACTTTTTCCTTCACCATACCTAGGAGCAGCCCTATCCTGTTCTGTCTTGTCCTTTCCAGTCCTGTCCTTTCCATTCCATTCCATTTCTTTTTTCATTCACCTCTAGGACAAGTGGCTGAGGTGCCTATTTAACAAATAGTATTCTATTAGTTTGTATGTATGTACATACAAACATACACAATACATATGTATATACATTAATATTAATATGAACATTTCCATTAATATACACATTTTGTTTATTCACTTATGGCCACTTGAATGGATTCCATGACTTAGAGGTCATACATGAGTTTGTAGTGCACATGACCATGTAGGTTTCCTGTCATAGTGCTGATTTCATTTTCTTTAGGACACTCAGTGTTGCATGTGGGATTCTCTATTTGTAACTTCAGAGACCTCCCCCCTTCCATTGTATTTTCCTTTATTGGCTACATCATGCTTATTTTTTTCCTGAAATTTTATTTTTTGTTAGATAGATTTCTTTATTTACATTTCAAAAGTTATTCCCTTTCCCAGTTTCCTGTCTATAAGCCCCTATTCCCTCCCTCTCCCCCATACAGGTGTTTCCCCTGCCATGTATACCCCCCTTACCACCCCACCTCTGACATTCCCTTGCACTGGGGTTCCAACAAGGCTATTCTCTGCTACATATGCAGTTGGAACCCTGGGTCAGTCCATCTATAGTCTTTGGCTAGTGGTTTAGTCCTTGGAAGCTCTGGTTGGTTGGCATTGTTGCTCTTATGGGGCTGCAAGCCCCATCAGCTCTTTCAATCCTTCCTCTAATTCCCCCCAAAGGGGATTCCATTCTCAATACAGTGGTTTGATGCTAGCACTCGCCTCTGTATTGGACATGCTCTGGTTGTGTCTCTCAGGAGAGATCTATATCCAGTCCCTTTCAGCATGCACTTTTTAGCTTCATCAATCTTATCTAGTTTTGGTGGCTATATATATATGGGCCACATGTGGAGCAGGCTCTGAATGGCCATTCCTTCAGTTTTTGCTCTAAACTTTGCCTCCCTATCCCCTCCTATGGATATTTTTGTTTCCCCTTTTAAGAAGGAGTGGGAGCATCCACATTTTGGTCATCCTTCTTGTTGAGCTTCCTGTCATCTGTGGATTGTATCCTGGGTAGTTTGAGCTTTTGGGCTAATATCCACTTATCAATGAGTGCATACCAAGTGTGTTTTTCTGTGATTGGGCTACCTCATTCAGGATGATATTTTCCAGTTCGTTCCATTGCTTATTTTTAACCACCAAACTTTAGTGATCTTGTCATTTGTCTCTTAAAGAACAGCGCCTTTGATGCCTCACTCCCTGCTCAGCCACATGTTCTGGGGTGTTCTGGGGTGTGGAGGTGCTGTCTTTTACTCACTCTTTCACTGCTTGGTGGGCATCTGCGGTTTGTGTTTGGTGACTATGAACATCCTGTGCGCGTTCCCTCTGGACGCAGTTTCATTTTACACAGCTTTCTCTTTTCTTTTAGTGTCTTTCTCGGGACGCAGGTGGAAACATGAGCATCCAGTTTCTTGGCACAGTGGTGAGTACCAAAAAGTACTGTTCGTCCTCTTGCTCAGATATGTGCTTGGCTTTCTCCCATGTTTCTGCTGCCTTTGTTGTGGTTTTATTTTGCTATCAAATTGAGACATCTCTGTATGAGAAGCAGGACATGTGAGAAAAGCTTCTGTCCTGAAAATATTCCTTGCATCTTCTCAGAGAGGAAATGCTTCTCTAGTCTCAGTTCGTTGAATAGTTGTACTTTCTCTCTAATGGCTTGATTTTTTTTCCTCTGTATTTTTAAAAATAAGACATATGATATAAAAACAATACATTTGACTTTCCCCCCTCAGTTTGCTTTCTGGCTTTCTCTGTTGAGTTCCTCACATCCACCTTTCTCATGACATCGGATCATAGTTTTATATCTTCATTATTCACATATGAGTCATGTTATTTTATATATTGGTATATGACACTCATAAGTTGCACATTTTGTCCATGTATGGATGGGTTATTTTTCTAATCTTAAACTATTGCTTTGATATGACTTATTTGGTGTTGTGTTGGTATTTTGCCTGCATGTATATCTGTTCACTTGTATAGCTGGTGCTTGTGGAGGCCACAAGATTCCCTGGAGTTACAAATGGTTGTGCACCACTATGTGGGTACTGGGAATTGAACTCGTGTCATTTGGAAGAGCAGCCAGTGCTCTTCACTACTGAGCCATAAGTGCAGCCCTGTACAAGCCTCTTCTTAATGGAGGAAGGTTTAACATTCTAACGAGTCAAGGAGTTATGTCTTACTATCCATGGATCGCAATTGTAAGCTAAATTGCTTCTACTTTTTTTGTCATTATAAATGCGCTTTGCTCTTTGGATTTTAAAAATTATTTTCAAGCACATCTATGGTATTTTTAAGTTTATAAGCTATATTACCTCTTAAGCTGACTCAAAGCTGTTAATAACTATATGGTTTGCCACAGGTTTTAGTTATTTTCTAGGCTTTAGAACACCACCCACTGTGTGATGGAGTCTTATACTCTCAGTAATATCAGTTTTGATTATCTAAGTAATTTAACTTTTTCCTCTGATGAGGTTTACTTACTTGGTTTGTTAATGCATTTATGTATAAGTTTATATAAAGTTATCCTTAATGCCAGTTCTAATTTTCAGAAACTTGTCTAAAGGCACACTCTAAACTTGTCTTTTCTCTATTGCTGTTGTGTTTGAGCATCTCCCTGAGTGTTCACCTGTGAAGCACAGTTGACGTGGGTGTTTATGCTGTATATAGTCTATCTTAAGTGCCTGTACTTGAGTAATCTCCTGCCCGGAGAATGTAGTTTGTGGGGTGTTTACTGCTCTAGAGGGGATGGGATCCCAAAGAATGGAGCCGATAAGTGAGGTGGATTAAAGTCTTACATAATAGCCAATTCTGAAGAATAATGTGAAGCAAACTCATTCCTACTACACTTGGGAGGGGTATAAAAGCATAACCCAGGAATTCTGCATTTTTGAAGAGAATGAGTTCACATCACTCTTATTTTCTTGGAGTTTTCTCATAAGCACTCAGAAAATTGTTCAATGTCTCTTCATATCTCTTCTCATGGCTATATTCTTGGACCATGTTCTTACATCTACCCCCTTTTTATTTTTAATAGCAGGATATCCAGCTTGATTTGACTTTGAGATGTTGTAGATAAATCTAATTGTCATTTGAAGCATGAACATAAGCAAGCAAATTATAAACATACTGAATAATATTAGAACAATAGAATTATAATAAAATAGATTTATGTTACTTGTAATAGAAATAGAATTAAAATAACATTAGAATAAATAAATTTAGCATTAGAATTACCTGTGGTACTTTGCCACCAAGACAGAGATCCCAACTGTGTCTAGTACTACTGGTTACATTGTTATATTCATCAGAAAAATCTATAGAATAGTTTGAAAAGAAACTCAAATGATTAAGCCAATTTTTCCCTTTAATAGGAATGCAAATGTTATATCCTAGGCAAATGGGAAAGGTTTCAAATCCCAAGGAAAATTAAATGTAGTCCCTTCTTCAGATGAATGAGTCTGTTTCAGTCCCACGGTCCAGTCATAAGCACAGAGTTATTAGTAGGATAACCTTTTCCTTAAGACATAGGGCCTTAAGGCATAGGGCCTTAACTTGGCCCCAGCTGGGCAGACTACTTTGATGATATGGTCGATATCTCCTTTTGCCCTTTAGTGTGGATTTTCTATCTTTCTGGTGAATTCTGTTGTTTCCTCACCCTCTGCCATTGTCCTTGATAGCCTGGGGCTGGAGGAACTTAAGAATCCATAATGTTTAAGTGGATCCATCTGCAAGGACAGATGCATATCCCTTTCCAATTTTCTTCTGGAAAAGTGAAAATAGAGCAGGTTAATGTATCAACTTACCTATTTCCTTATGCAATAAAACTATGGAGATTAGAGTGTTCACACGTATGAGTCTATTGCTGGAAATAAGGACAACCTGTTCACTTATTGTGCTTAAGAAAAAGAAGTATTAATAAATTGATGAATATCTGACCCAGGAATCCTTCCTAGACCATTAGATGAACTATCAATAAAAATAAGTATCTGCCTGTGAAATGGGAAATGGTTGGACAATTTTTGTAATCACAAGTTCAGTTTGTATGATGAAATTCCATAGCTTACCAGCTAGACAGTGATTCCTTATCCTTCTGTAGTGATTTGCAAATGAAATTTGAAAATCCATAGAGTTCTGTAACAATGTTAAAAACTGACTGTTAGTTAGGGATAATATAATACAGCAAGAACCAAATCCACATAATCGTTGACATCAGGTTCTTCCCTGATTTACTAGTTGGGAAAGAAGAATAAGGTAAGAAGTTAGGGCCATCATTTTATGGCCCTAATGATGTAAATAAATCTATTCCAAAGGTTATCCTCTGTGCTAATACCTGTAGGAGACAATGTAATGGTGAAGACAAGTTTAAAGGCAATGAAGGATCCACATGATAACACAGATGCTTTTTTTTTTTTTGTTGTTGTTGTTGTTGTTTTGGTTTGATTCAAATCTTTCCTTGCCTCCTGAGATAATATGCAAGGACTGTTCAAAGCTATCTTTCCTTCAGAGTTTAAATGGATTGGTCAGCACATTGGTAATACCAGACACAGTGCACGAGGCTGGGAAAGAGCTGAGAAACAGATCCCCTTTCCCTGCCATGTCCTAGCTTGCCTAGAGTACCATCGGCCCTCCTAAGCTTTTATCAGATTCCTCACCCCATGCTTCATGATCATTCAGATAATGGGGAAGGTACTAGCGGAGGCTCCAGTGAAGCAGCTGAGGGGTCATCTCCCACAGAGTTATGGGTGGCCTTTATTTTATTTTACTTTCAATTTTGCCTGAATGAGGAAAATCACCCTGTTGCCTTTTTTTTCTTTCTTTTTCCCTTTTTCTTTCTTTGTTAACCAATTTTAAGGTTTGATTGTCCAGATTATATTCAGTTAAAGAATTATACATCTCTTCCTCATGATTAATATCCTCCTTATCTTCTTTTATTTTGATAACAGTCCAAATTAATGCCCACATGACCTACCCACGATTGAATGGTGATTTTTTTTCTTGCTTATATGTGTTTTAATAGTATTTCAGACTCTGTCCCATACTTTTTCCTCTAAATTTCTTTTTTCTGGAAACCAGGGATTATAATCACAAGCAACTTGCAAGCAATCTAATAATTGTGATTATTAGCTTAATTATTGCATTAATAGTGTAATTATATCAATACTTGTGTTCTTCCTTTCTTTAAAAAAATGATGCCCAAACCTGGTACAAGACAAAGACTTCCATGACTTATTCCCCATAAGTCTCAGATCCATTCTTCAATTCATGATGTCAGTTGTGCCACTTGAAAGGCGTAGGATCTGGGAGGATAGAGCTAGTAAACGAGGCAGACTAAAGTGTCATCCAATAGCCAATTGTAATGAGTAATCTCAAGTAAACGTATTCCTATGTACTATACCTGGGAGAGGCATGAGAGCAGAATCCAAGAGCAATTGTGTGTGTGTGTGTGTGTATGTGTGTGTGTGTGTGTGTGTTTAAGAAACTGAGGTCACATGACTCTTGCTTTTAGAATTTTCTCATAAGCATTAAGACTTCTCACTCTATTCCATTTGTGAACAGTGTTCTGACAACATGAGTTTGCATTCATTGCCCCTACACCAGATTGCCACACGTAGGTAGCTCAGGACAACAAATTCACTGAAAGTTCTGAAGAAGAAACGTGAAGTCAGATGCAGCACAGCTCCTCAGGCTCTGGGTAAGGGCTGGTGAGCCCTTCTTCCAGGCTGTTGTGGTGGCAGTCTTTGTCCTTCCATGGCTAAGCTGTTATTCTAAGCTCCTGTGATCATTGGCCCTTTCTCTTTTCCTTCCCCTGTTCTGTATGCTTTGATTCATGTGAATCTAGAATACCAGTTAGGACACTCGGGGCACGCCTACCCAATCCAGTAAAACTTCCTTCTAACTACTCATAGCTGTGAAATTCTATCCCCAAATACTCTTATACCTATGAGGTTCCAGAGAACATGACATTTTAGATGACATTGTACCTCCCACTATACTTTATATAGACAGGAAGATCATTTGACATGTATGAAAACTTAAAATGACCACTTACATAAAAATATGTTCTCTTGGCCCATTGCTTCTTAGGTCGACTTTTCTAATGCCTCATTGGATATGGCCATTTCTTTCTACAAGTATCCTCACGTCTGTTGTTATCCCCCATGACAGGAGCTACTTCCTCTACACAGATGTGTGAGATGCTGAGGGGAGATGGCTAGGCCTCAGAACTAACAAGCATGGAGGCATTAAATGACGGCCTGGTGCAAATTAACTGATCAAACCTAGATCAAACCCAAGTCTTACTTGTCTTTAAAGTCAAGCTGGTAACCATCACAGTCCATGCAGAACAAATTCTTAGCTGCATTACCCAGGGAGCTCTCTGCAGATGTTGATGATTGGATTTTGTTGTTGTTCTTTGTCTTCACGGGGCAGGAGGGAGACATGTTTTCTTATGAAGTTGATCCTTGGAGTACCTTCAGGACCTCCTCTAATTAGGTCTCATCACCTTCCAAAGTTCCTGCCTCTGAGCCCTGTCATTGCCAGCCGGGGACACAAATAGTCAGTACAGATACACGTAGCAAACTTGGTATCCCAGTTTTCCTTAGAACAGAGATGCCTATTTCTGGTAACGAGTTGCTTGGGTCCCATATCTTTGGTTGAGCTGGGAGTCTATACACCACACAGTCCAAGCTAGCAAAGAAACTGAAAAGTCAGTCTTTTGCTAAATCAGAATTTCTTTTGCTAAGCGATAAGGATGATATTTTTATTTAAAAGCTTGGGAGTTATCATTGTGTTTATTATTTCAATTCTAATCATTGTTTCTATTTAATTTTTGATGCACTGCAGTATAAGGCAAGCATATCTCACTGAGACTAATTCTCCCCACCATGGAAACACCACACCAATTTCTTCAACAACTTCTTTGTAGCTGTGGTGTTAGCATTCACCAAGGGCTTGAGGAACTATCCGTTTCTGTCTTTGATGCTTAGCCAGAAATCTTAATGAAACCAAATGATGCTGAAGTTTTCAAAGCTAATTTGAATCTCAAATTGTACATTTTAAATTAAGTTTTTATTGATAATAAATATACTTTATTTCTTATTAGCCTTGAAAGCTTGAGTGATAACATCAGTAGAATAAACATGTTTTACAACGATTTACCATTAAGGAGTCTATTAATATGACCCTTGGCACACCAGCACAATTAGATTTCAAAGTAAGGGTTTAAGGAGTAACAGCGATTAATGACAACCATCGGAAACAATTTTGAACTCCATCAGTTTAACTCAGGAGGGTAAACTTAATATGATAATTCATCTAGTTGAATCGTATCAGCTTAGCGGGAAGGAATGTAAATATGTGACCCTTACCTAGCTTGTAAATGGATGCTGTGCTGAGAGATTTATCCATTCCATTAAGGAACTTTGGGGAACTTTGGAGTTTCGGCAATTGTTCCCTTGGAGGCTGAAAACCCAACCTGATCCCATACTGGGACCATCCTGGTTTGCATATTTCCATAATTTGCCTTTGCTGCTAATATGACAGCAAGACAGAAATAACCATTTCTAATAATATCAGATGGAGTTGTGGAGGACAGCATTTTAATGCCGAGAAAGACCTCCCTGTGGGGCTGTTATTGCTACCGTCGAACAGCAGCCACACAGTTGCAGCCGCAGCCTCTTAATTGATTCGTTTAATTAGCAGGAGCTGAAGCCAGTACTGTATCTTGTCATCTGATACTGCAGGCTTCAAACCTGCATCACTCATATTTAGAGATACAGAGCATCATCAAAAAACTTCTAAAAACTCACTTCTAGGAGCAAAAGTTTAACAAAATAACCTCCCATTTGTTTGAAAGTCAAAGGATTAGAAAACGGGAACTAGGATTGTTGCCTTTGTTCTTCATGCCTTGTCTTTGAAGTAATAAATGTTGGTATCATTTATTACTGGGAGGTGTCTGGGTCTCACCTCCCAAAAGAAGATGGGAGAGAGCTTTTCCAGTCTTTTCTGCCTTGTCCACAGATGACTGAATCTAGTGGATCTCTCAGCTCTCTCCTGTCCCTTTCTCTGCATCTGGGGAGTATCAGAAGATAACGTGTAACCACTCATCACACACTGGTCTACATAACTGCCCACCTGTTCCAGCCTGCCTTTGTAGCTGCCTGCGTCCTGCCAGCTTATACTTGGTACCCGAGTTCCTCTCTTTGCAAAGCCTCCAACTGGGTTGCCCCTTGGGATTTGTCCATCAGTAGCACTGATGCCCACTTTCCCTGGACAGAGAAAAATGATGATGGGTGTGAAGGTAGTGTGTCTAGTGGGAAAGCCAGAGAGTCTTCCCCAGGTTTTATATATGTTTCAGGTACACACACACACACACACACACACACACACACACACACACACACACCTGCCACACACACATCAGCACACACAGGCTCACACCTCCTTGCCTGCCAGGCCAGGCTGTTTTACTCTTTACCCTGATCCTTTACCATTGTGCATCAGAAAGCAGATGTCCCTAGAGTAGTTAGTGGCAGGTTGCTGCAGTTTCTCAGATTTTTTTTTAATAATATTAAGACTACAAGTAATTTTATAGCTTCCTATTCTTCAGTCCCCCAAAATGTGCAAAGTTTGAACCAGAGCGTGGGTAAGAGGTTACGAAATGTACTTTAAATGTTCTCTTAGTCTTAAACATTGTTTCTGCAGCAGGGTGCGGTTTATGTAATAAATACCAGCTTCAAGAGTGAACACTTGGTACACATGTTTAGTGCATATTCTTTCGCAGTCATTGTGCTGTAGTTTTTAACTTACATTTTAGCTATTACTATTTATTCACTGGTAGTATTGTGTGTCATAGTATTGTGTGTCATGGTATTGTGTGTCATGGTATTGTGTGTCATGCCACACTGCATTTATGCAGATGCACAAGAGCCTTTACCTACTGAGCCATCTCCCTGGTCCTGGCCACTGTGCATTTTAAAGAGCTTGATTATTAATACATAGTGTGTGATGCATTATCAGCAAAGTTAAGAAAAATGGTTGGTGTCCCGTATGCCCTGTGTTGGGAGATGACTAGATGGTGACTTGCTCTCTGCCCTAAGGTAGCATGCTAGCTAGAACCAGCCAAATGGTATAAACCTCTAATCTTAACACTTAGGCAGATAAGGCAGGCAATTGTGGTTTTATTGTGATTGTCAACCCAACCCAGACTGGACCTCCCTGTCAATAAGCAAACAAACAAACAAACAAACAAACAAACAAATAAAAAGAAAATGGCATGGAGGCTGAGGACCAATATAGACATGTGATGTGGTTATTGTACAGTGGCTAATGGCCTGTACATAGATTGATGAAGCAGAGTGTGGACCAATTCCTCCCTCTTCTCTTTGACATTTTCATGGTATACCCCTACCTGTATAGAACATACATATAGAACATGCTATATAGACCATCCTGGACTTGAACTCACAGAGAACTGTCTGCCTCTGCCTCATGAATGCTGGGACTAAAGTCATGTTCCACTATACCTGGCTTAATTTTTCCTCTTACTGATAAAATACCTATTATAGAAAGTCCAACCAGGGAGCTGGTAAGATGGCTTAGTCAGTAGAGGACCTGAATTTTAATCCATAGTCAGGTATAGTGGCATGTTAAGAATCTCTTTACTCCTAGCACTTGGTAGGCAGAGGAGGTAGATCTCTGAGTCTGAGGCCAGCACCACGTCTGCAAAGTGAGTTTCAGGATAACCAGGGCTATGTAAAGAGACTCTATCTCGAGAGAGAATGGGTGGGGTGGGGAAGAGAGAGAAAATACTTGTGTTATTTATTAGCTGAACATCAATAAACATGGGAGTAAAGAAGCCATGTTTTGTGTCTTATTAGACATCACATTTTGATGAAGTGTTAATCTGATAGATCATCTGTTAGGCGACAGATATTTGCCAACTCAAGGAAGAAACTGCTGTCCCTGCTATCAGGAGCTGGATGTCCTCTAAAGACACAGAATTGAAGCAACTGGTGATTATCAAGTAAGATATGAAGGAGTGTTCTAAACAGCTCAGATAAAGGCAGTGGAGAAATGATCTCTGGGGGCATCTCTAGCTTAGGCTACCACTGTAAGGATGAGTCAGGTTTGCAGATGGCAAAAGGACTTCAGAAAGAGAATGGATCAAGATCTGCAAAGAACCAGAGAGAGTTTTAAAACTGATAGGAAGGTAGGCTAAGGAATACGTTGAAGCCCAAAAGCCTGAATGAAGATGTCCCAGGCATCTGAGGAAGAGCAGATCAGCTGCCGCTGGTGGCAGGAAGGGGACAGAGGTCTGTTTGGGAGGAAGGAGTAGGCTATCAGATCCTGGACAGTGCAGAGTAAATGGAGGATTTGGAGGAGGAGGGTAAATGTCCCCCTGGAATGTCTGAATGTCATCTGCCTGTTGGCTCAGGGGCAGAAGAGCACCACACAGAGAAGCTGAGAGGTAGCTAGTATGCTTTAGTATGCTTTGTTTGAAAGGTCAAAGAGACAGATGGATTGTATGGGGTGGCATAAGGGACACACCCCTGGTGGGTAGATCAGGAAGATGACCAGGGGTGAGCATGGACAAGGTGAGAGCCAAAGCTTAGAGCAGAGCCTTAAGGGAGGAGCACATGCTTTCTACACGATTATGTCTATTTATGAAATGATGACACTATAATCGAGTTACATCAGTAAGACGTGACTGTTTGATGATACTGTAGTGTCTCAATCCTTATAGGGGGCTAGCTGCTTATTTCAAAGTATCTTAGGATCCTATTTTCCAGCTGCCAAATCCACAGAATAAAATGAGTTTTAATAAATAGCTTAATGTCCTCAATGTGCATGATGCCCTAGGGCTTTAATGTTGTTCTACGTGCATCATCTCACTTTGCACTGTTCAGTTTCTAAGATGAATAGGGCAGAGCCCCTGAGAGTTCGCTGTAAAACTCAAACACAGGGCTGGGGAGATTGCTTGGTTGTAAGATGCTTACTCTGTAAGCATGAAGGCCCGAGTTTGAATCCCCAGTGCCCATTTGAAAAGCTGGGCATGACTTTCATGTATCTCTAATATCACATTGGGAGGCAGAGAAAAGCATGTCGTGAGAGCCTGGTGACCAGTTAGTCTAGACAACAGGGATAGGTTTCTGATCAGTGAGAAGCCCTGTCTCAAGGAAGTAAGGGAGAGATAGATGAAGGAAGACACCTGCTGTCCTGCCATGATTTCCACATGCATGTTCACAGGCACACACAGAAAGTATGGGTAGCTAGAAGAGGGAAAATGAGTCATGTGACACCAAAGCAAAAATGCTTTGGAATATTGCCATTTAAAAACATTTGCAACTACTAACTTATATTCATGAGCTGTCCCCAGGCTATCCGTGTACACTGACACAGGACTGAACTGTCCCAGGCTGTCTGCACACTGACACAGGACTGAACTGTCCCAGGCTGTCTGCACACTGACACAGGACTGAACTGTCCCAGGCTGTCTGCACACTGACACAGGACTGAACTGTCCCAGGCTGTCCATTCACACTGACACAGGGATAAACTGTCCCAGGCTGTCTGCACACTGACACAGGGAGGAGTAGGAAGAGTAGTGCACAGAGCTTGCCTTTCTGCATTTGAATGTTAGATCCGGTCTGCTAGTTTGTGGACTTGAGTAAATTGCTTAACTTTTCAGGTCCTCAGTGTTCTTGTCAGCAAGATCTTCTTCAGCAAGAAACTATTCATAAAATGCTGGAGAGTCACAGGCACTTGGCATGTAGTGGCTCAGTTTATATTACAGGCTTCTACTTTTGTTTTGCTTATTTTGACTAGCATCTCTATCCCCCCTTTCCTTATTTGCTTATAGGCCTATCATCATCACCTGACATTATGATCACAGTTCAGTTCACAATTTAAGATTTAGTCTGGGGCTGGAGAGATAGCTCAGCTGTTAAAGGCTGGGCTCACAACCAAAATTATAAGATTTAGTCTGTAGAAAACTTCAGATGAAAAAACTTTTTATTCAAAGCCCAATTTGTGTTCATGATCTCTTAATGCAGCAAACATATCTGCCATCTATCTTCAACTTCAAACACACACTTAACCTTATGTACCACCATGAGGCAGGAAGATGCTTAGCATCTGTTTCCTGGAGGAGAGTGAAGGTCACCAAGAACAAGTCCACACCAAAGAAGACTCAGTGTCTTGTTTGTGAACACTGGGCTTGAGATGCAAACATTGGCAAAAGCAACGTTCTTTTGCTTGAGATCATGTTATGGTGCTTAGAGATTTTGTCATATTACCTCGTGTTCAAGGCATGCCAATTTAGGCCATTCAGGTCTTTGTGCTAAAGGCTCATATTTTTCAAAACCTACTTTAATAAGGGTTTCTAATTGCCTTCACCTCCCTTCTAGCCCATCACCCACCAGAGGTAATGGAAAGGAAAGGCTAATAAGGCAAAAGAGGATGTGGGCCTGTTTAGAAATAGTTCTTTGGGATGATTCCAATCTTTGTTGTAAGGATATTAGCAGTTCAATTCACACACATCAGTAGTAGTAGCTCGATCCACTGGCAAACACCACTCATGAAGCAGCAACAGCAGATAGATACAGAAGACACTGCAAGGCTTTATCAATTGTCTGGAGTCTGCAGAAGTAGCAAGAAGTCACTGGAATATCACAAGTTCTTTGGTGTGTGTCTCTCTATCATTTTCTCTATGAAAACGATCTGTGAAGAAGGCAAGGTGAGCCATTGCCACAGTATCATCAGTGAAGATCAGCATCAACAAAACCCAATGAAGACTAGCAAAGTGTGGCAAGGGAAACCAGTACCAGAGCATTGTCCACTGTTTGCTGGGTTATACTTAATACCATTTCCAAACATCATGTGTCCTCTCAAGTGTCCACTCCACCAAAACTTCCTATGTCTCCTTTCCAGAAAAACACCATGTGTCTGTTCTCAGCAAAGCATCCTATCATGTGTCTGCTTCAGCAAAACATCCTCTTGTAAGACAGTTTCCAGAAAAACATCACATGACACAACTGGATCTCCAAAGAACCAGAAATTTCCACCTCACTATGCCTGTATCACTACATAATGCTGTTCTTCTGTACCTATAAATTGCTTCTTGTACTTTAATTTACAGTGATGGTAATGTAGAATGATGGCACTATTCTTCTAGAAGTCATGTCAGAGTCAGCGGGTCTAAGGTTTATCATGCATAAGAATCACCTGGAAAGCCTGCTGAAATGCAGATTCCCAGAGAGGCTGAGAGGGAGAGGTCTCATATCATATGAAATAACTTAAATACAAGACCAGAGCTGGAGAAACAGCTCAGCAGTTAAGACCACCACTGGTTGCTTTTGTAAAGGACTTGGATTCAGTTCCAGGTACCTACATGGCAGCTCAACTGCTTATAACTTGTGTTCTAGGTGATCCAATACTCTCTTCTGACCCCTTGAGTGTCTGCATGAATGTACTGCACAGATATACACTCAGGTACATGTACACACATGTGTGGGCTCACACACACTACCACTGCACAACACATGACAAATGCGTCTTTTAAAAATATACACAAAGAATAGGGCTTGGATTATATTCTGACAATACCAGGTTCAGCAAGCAGATACCAAACTCCGTCATTGTACTGGTGGGTAATGAGCCATCATGTGAATGATGTTTTGGAATGTGTTTTGTAATGGCATTGTGTCCAAGAATTTGACTCAGTATATGCTGATGGTTTTCATTTTATTTTATTTTGGCCACTAAGGAGGAGCACATGAGTCTTAAAGCATAAGGAAACCCTAGTGTCGTCAGCTGTATCTCTGTATTATCTTGTTATAATGTATGTGATTCTACAGTCTGCCTCACTCTTACAGGCATGTACAGTGATCCCTTTCATTTGCTCTTTAAGCAGGAAGTTTCAGTACTCTCGGGTGGGCTACTTGTTGTCACGGTCTGCCCTGGTGATGCCCTCAGCAGCATCCATGACCTTTATCAATGAGATGCTAAAGCATGTCCCCAGGTGAAAGGACAAAATCTGGGCATACTGTAACTTCATATCTGATTCAGAGCCAATAACCACAGAGATGCTTAACAGTTGGGATTTGTTTCTTTCCTATTTTACTAATGCATATTATTCTCCAGAATCTTAGTGGTATAAAGTCTACAAGTACTAATATATGATTCTCATTATGAATATTTATCTTAGGCAAAGAAAATGGCAAACCAGATGTTGGGTTTACTTTAGGAATGTATTTAACCTTTAGCTGGTTGGAAGCTTGAAAGGGCTACTCTCTCTTAATCTGCCTCATACTGTATCATTATTATAGATCTGCAGCAGACAACATTTGTGGGATTTAGGGTAAATCTTAGTATGTGTGATATTCAATTGTAGGTTAGATCCTTGCTAATATTTGAATAGGTAGATGAACCATCACTGTGCACCAGAGACAGCCCATTGTACCGGACAGTGAGAGCAGCAGTTTCTTGATTGTTCAAAAAGCCACCTGTACTTGGTTTTCAGTGGAAGTCCAGTGGTCCTCATGGTGAAGCTGAATACATTACAAGCATCTCCTCACATAGCATCTGTGAGGGGCTCCTCCACTCTTTCTTACCCACTATTTAAAAGTGTGCCATTTAATACTTCGTGGGATTTTTCTCCCTTGGACTGCGTGGCAAGATGCCCAAAGAGACGAACAAGCTGTCAGATCATAGTCAGCATCCAGTGTGCAGGAGAAGTAACTTTCCCAAGTTAGCATATTTTTTATTGGATATTTTACTTATTTATATTTCAAATGTTACTTGAAATGGTTTCCTGGTTTCCCTTCTGGAAAACCCCTATCCCATCCTCCCTCTCCCTGTTTCTCTGAGGGTGTTCCCCCACCCACCCACCAACTCCCACCTCCCCACCCTGGCATTCCCTTACTCTGGGGCATTGAGTCTTCCTAGGACCAAGGGCCTCTTCTCCCATTGATGTCCAACAAGGCCATCCTCGGCTACATATATGACTGGAGCCATAGGTCCCTCCATGTGTACTCTTTGGTTGGTGGTTTAGTACCTGGGAACTCTAAGGGGGTCTGGTTAGTTAATATTGTTGTTCTTCCTATAGGTTGCAAACCCCTTCAGATCCTGCAGTCCTTTCTCTATCTACTCCAGTAGTGACCCTGTGTTCAGGCCAATGGTTGACTGTGAGCACCCACCTCTGTATTTGTCAGGCTCTGCTAGAGCCTCTCAGGAGACAGCTATATCAGGCTCCTGTCAGCAATCATTTCTTGGCATCCCCAATAGTGTCTGGGTTTGGTGTCTGTATATGGGATGGATCTTGAGGTGGGGCAGTCTCTGGATGACCTTTCCTTTAGTCTCTGCTCCATACTTTGTCTCCATATTTCCTCCTGTGAGTATTTTGTTTTCCCTTCTAAAAAGAACTGAAGCATTCACATTTTGGTCTTCCTTCTTCTTGAACTTCATGTGGTCTGTGAATTGATCTTGGGTATTCCAAGCTTTTGGGCTAATATCTACTTATCAGTGAGTGCATACCATGTGTGTTCTTTTGTGACTGGGTTACCTCACTCAGGATGATAATTTCTGATTCCATCCATTTGCCTAAGAATTTCATGAAGTCATTGTTTTTAATAGCTGAGTAGTACCCTATTATGTAAATGTACTACATATTCTGAATCCATTCCTCTGTTGAAAGACATCTGGGTTCTTTCCAGCTTCTATGAACATGGTAGAGCATGCATCTTTGTTATATGTTGGAGCACCTTTGGTTATATATGCCCAGGAGTGGTATAGCTGGGTCCTCAGGTAGTACAGTGTCTAATTTTCTGAGGAACCTCCAGACTGATTACCACAGTGGTTGTGGCCGTTTGTAATCACACAAATAATGGAGGAGTGCCCCTCTTTCTCCACATCCTCACCAGCATCTGCTGTCACCTGGGTTTTTGATCTTAGCCATTCTCTACCAGAGCCTGACGAATACAGAGGTGGATGCTCACAGTCAACCATTGGCCTGAACACGGGGTCCCCACTGGAGTAGTCAGAGAAAGGACTGCAGGATGGTGTGGAGTGGAATCTCTGGGTTGTTTTGATTTGCATTTCTCCGATGACTAAGGATATTGAACATTTCTTTAGGTGCTTCTCAGCCACTCAGTATTCCTCAGTTGAGAATTATTTGTACCCCATTTTTAACGTGGTTATTTCATTCTCTGTTTCCTAACTTCTTGAATTCTTTGTATATATTGGATATAATATATAATATAATCCTCTACTGGATTTAGGATCGGTAAAGATCTTTTCTGAATCTGTTGATTGCCATTTTGTCCTATTGACAGTGTCCTTTGCATTACAGAAGCTTTGCAATTTTATGAGGTTCCATTTGTCTATTGTTGATCTTAGAGAATAAGCCATTGGTGCTCTATTCAAGAAATTTTCCCCAGTGTCCACATGTTCGAGCTCTTCTCCACTTTCTCTTCTATTAGTTTCAGTGTATCTGGTTTGATGTGGAGGTCCTTGATCTACTTGGACTTGAACTTGTACAAGGAGATAAGAATGGATCCATTTGCATTCTTCTACATGCTGACCTCCAGTTGAACCAGCACCATTTGTTGAATATGCTGTCTTTGGTTCCTTTGTCAAAGATCCAGTGACCATAGGTGTGTGAGTTCATTTCCTGGTCTTCAATTCTATTCCATTGATCTACCTGCCTGCCTCTGTACCAATACCATGCAGTTTTTATTACAATTGCTCTGCAGTACAGCTTGAGGTCAGGGATGGTGATTTCCCCCCAGAAGTTCTTTTATTGTTGAGAATAGTTTTCACTATTCTAAGTTTTTTGTTATTCCAAATGAACTTTCAAATTGCTCTTGCTAACTCACTTTGTGATTTCTTTATTGTTTCTATTTCCATTTTTAGATCCTGGATGGTTTTGTTCAATTTCTTCACCTATTTGGTTATATTTTCCTGTAATTCTTTAAGGGATTTTTGTGTTTCCTCTTTAAGGAATCCTACCTGTTTACCTGTGTTCTCCTGTATTTCTTTAAGGGAGTTATTTATGTCCTTCTTAAAGTCCTCTACCATCAAGAGATATGATTTTGAATCTGAATCTTGCTTTTCCAGTGTGTTGGGGTATCCAGGAGTTGCTGTATTGGGAGAACTGGGTTCTGATGAGGCCAAATAGCCTTGGTTTCTCTTGTTTAGGTTCTTGTGCTTGCCTCTTGCCATCTGGTTATCTCTGGTGTTAGTTGGTCTTGCTGTCTCTGATTGGAGCCTGTCCCTCCTGTGAGCCTGTGAACTTAGGAGCGCTCCTGGGAGAGCAGCTCTCTCTCTGGTCAGGATTTGGTTCTGGAGATCTGTGCCACAGGGTTAACTCCAGGGTACAGATGGAGACTGGAAGGATCCTGTCCCCAGTTGCTCCGAGGTTCCTGAGCCCTGTGGTCTCCTAGCAGGTACCCGTTTGGCCAGGTATTGGAGCAAAAGTGTTCTTCTCACCTCCAAACTTAGGAGTACAGCACTCCTGGGAGATCAGCTAGCTCTGAGCAGTATCTAGGTCCAGACATCTGTGCCACAGAGTTAACTCTGGGGTACAGATGAAGACTAGAAGCACTAGCATATTTTTAATGATGCATATTCCCAATTGTGAGAGACAATTCAGGCAACTCCTAGGGTCCCAGTGATAATTACCCGAGTTACTTATTAGGTGTCAGGGACACCATAGAAATGAAATACCTCCTGTATTTAGGGGTAAGGGAAATAACCAGTGTATAGATTCTAACAATTAATTTTTAGTTCACCATGTCCAAAAGATTGTCCCACCTCCTTTCTAATTAAGTCATTCAATTAAAACAACCTTTAACATGTGTGGGTGTGTGAGTGCAGGGAGACTATGTTTGATGGATTCCTGTAGAGTATTCAAAAGTGCCTTGTCACTCCCTTCTGTGGGTGAGATAATACCTGTTAGAGGCCTGCAGAAATGGGGCTCCCTGATGAAGAGCACCTACTGCTCTGATATGCCAGGGCCCTTGTGATCACCGTGGGCAGCAGAGCAGCAGCTCATGGGAAGCAAGAAGGCTGTTCAGTTAAATATGACTCAGCCAGTGTTGGTGCAAACTCTGGAAGTCTGACCCTCAGTAGTTTATTTTCGGCATATTTTAAGCACAACACAATTTGGTGTAAAATTTCTTCATGACAAATAACTCAATCCCATGTGCACAATAAAACTTAAGGTATGACTACATTGAAAGTGTTTATAAAGTACATGTAACATTTTCCATAAAGATGGGTTCTATAAATTGACAAACTGATCATAAGGGTCTATGGAAGGATCCAGGATGGCCTCTGCCACACAGATAGTGCAAAGGTCACAGGCTATTATTGATCATACCTGCTCCTGGCCTTCTGGATGGAAAACAGGTTATACATCTCTCTCTTTGAAAATACAATCCTGTGTGTTAAACATGTTTGTTCCCCTAGTACTTATCTGTGAGCAAAGAACATTTGTGCCCCACACACTCCTAAATCCACATAGGGTGCCTACAAACACTGCTAAGTTCAGCTCTAGAGAAGCTCACATCTTCTTCTAGCCTCTGCAGACATCTGGACATGAATAATATACAGACATACACATATGCACACAAGTAGTAACGTAAACAAAAAAGACAAAGGTGTGGGAGGACAGCTGCAGCACCAACTCAGTTTGGATAGAACCAAACATGACTGGGGGAATTAAAAAAAACAGTAAAATGATTCATACTGATATTCTTCTATAGGTATAGATTATGCCTAGGCCAACTGTCACGAGAGGGTGTCATCCAGCAACTGATGAGAACAGATATGGAAACCCATAGCTAAACACTAGGTAGAACTCTGGTAATCCTAAAGAAAAGGGGAAGGAAGGATTATAGGAGCCATCAGGGCCAAGGACACCATGAGTACATGACCCACAGAATCAACTAAGTAGAGATCATGGGGGCTTACAGAGACTGAAGCTACAAACACAGACGAGTATGGGCCTGAGCTAGGGTCTCTTCATATGTGTTATGATTGTTAGCTTGATGTTGTTCTTATGGGATTCCTAACAATGAGTGGGGTTATCTCTTACTCTTTTACCTGTGATTGAGACCCTTTCCTCCTACTGGGTTGCCTCATCCAGTCCAGACTTGATTATGAGGGTTTGTTCTAGTGCTATTGTAACTTGTTATTCCATGTTCCGTTGAGATCCCTGGGAGGCCTGCTCGCCTGCTTTTTCTTTTTTTTTTTTTTGAAGGGAAATGGAAGCAGAGTGGATCTGGGGGAGGGACTATGATGAGTGAAGGGAGTGGAAATTGCAGTCAAGATGTAATACATGACAGAAAAAATTAAAAAATTAAAATAGAAAGGGATGATATATATATACACACATATTATATGTATATATATATAATATATACACACACACATATATAAAACTTAGTAGTAGAATGTTTGACCAGCATATGCAAGGCTCTAGGTTCAAGCCCCAGAACTGTCCCCAGGTAGACAGATATATAAATAGACAGATTGATAGATAGATAAATAGATAGATGATATATGGTTAATAGATGGTAGATGGATGATATATTGATAAATAGATGATAGATTGATAGATTATAGATATGCAGCTAGAAGATAGGTGATAGCTAGATAGATGAAAGCTGGTTAATATACAGATAATGGAAGGATGACAGATTAATTATAGATAAATGATAGACAATAAATGACAGATGAAAATAAATGATAGATGAAAGATAGACAGATAGATAGAGACAGACTGATAGACAGACAGAAAATAGGAGGAAGAGAAAACCCTGGCTAACAACATTCAAAGTGATCCAAATGTGACACACATTTAAATGTGTTTTGAGAGATTCCTAGTTCTAATTATTTAGCTCCTGTTTCTTTACTGTCTTATTTGTTTAATTATAAATTTTGAGCTCAGCAATGTGTTACAATATTGGAAGTAGTAGCAGAGTGCTCCAGAGTGTTGGTTCTGTTCTTCGGGGACATGTGGATTGTGTGGGGACATTTTGGCTGACTTCAGGTAACTGCTGCCTGAGCAGTCCAGCAAGCTCCTGAGGACCCCACACTGCACAGGCCAGCTGAGCACAGCAGGGTCACTCAGTCTCAAGTAGTGTGAGATTGAGAGTCCTGTTCCGGACAGTGTCCGGACAGTGATCATAGACAGGATGAGGGTTTTTTGTTTGTTTGTTTGTTTTGTTTTGTTTTTTAAATCCACTAAAAGTCATGATAAGAGAAAAATCTCATATGCTAAAAAAATACATTTAATACAATTTGCATTTTGACAGTAGACCTTAGCAACACCGTCCACTGTCCTGTGCTGAGAAACACGGGCAATGTAGTGGGCTGTTGGTGTCCCCTTCTGATCACGGCTCACTAGAGCTGTTTACCACTACTGCTGCGCACTCTCACATGCAAAGATCCAGATTTAAAATTCCAAGTCTCTTTCTACCAAATGTGTTCGCACTTTTACCAGCATTATGAAGTGGAAGAGGCTTAAGTTGGGGTTATCTGAGATTCTCTTTGACCATATTGCTAGCCTTCATAAAGTCGTGACTGGAAACTTGCACATGGCTGCCCCTGGGTCGTGGTGCAGCTTGTTCCTCTGTACACACTCTATAGATTATCTCATTTCAGATCATTTGCCAGATATAAACTTTCCTATTATCTGAATATTTGATGACTGGTCACATGTGTCTTTACATTTGCACAGAATTATGACCAAAGTGTTTTTATAAATGCCATGTATATCTCGGTCACTGGCGATTTGAGCCAAAGGATATTGATTTTCCTATTTGTGATTATATCTAACTTTTATTTCAAAAACTACCTTTTTGAAGTGGAAACATAGTTTCTTTGGAAATTCAGTTGTATCAGATGGTGGTTTGCTGTGACAAACACATGAAGGAGTATTTTCTGAAGTGGACGCAGGTTAAAGGTCCACTTCTCTATATCCCAGTAACCTTTCTTTTCCACTACTTCTGGTGGGTGGTGGACTAGAAGGAAGGTTAAAGCATTTAAGAACCATTATTAAAAGTAGGGTTTGAAAAATTTAAAGCTTACAACTTTTTCCAGTTCAAGATTGCCATCTATAGAGTTTTCTCTGTTAATATTGTGGTAATTCACAGGAAAAGATCCATTTAACACTATGGTGTCAGTCTATCAATTCCATAGCACAAACCTATGTGAACACATACTATGTGCTATGTGCACAGCCAGTAGTAGCACCATGAGCCCCAGTCAGCCCTGCAGGCCTTGCAGCTTGCAGCAGGCTTTCACAGAGGTACAAGTAGCACTGGGCCTATGGGCCTGGACACCACCTGGTGGCTTGCCACCATCTAGTCTGCAAAGTAGCTCTTGGAACTGACGACACACCACATTGTACTTATGGATTCTGATTTATGGAGGTGACTGAGGTTACTACCCTTCAAACAAGAATGTTACTTCCCATCAGAGGGGGCAGCCATACCATGCAGGCCCACAGGGAAAGCCTGAGGCTGTGGGCTTGCAATACAGAAAGAGCCAGACTCATGGGGAGCTGCCCTGTGGGGTTCTCTGGGAAAGTACAGGGCATTTGGGTGGGGTAGATAGGATTTCCTGATCAAAATAATGCAGGTTTAGAAGATGGTCTCTAGTTGCCTGGAACCTAGTACTAAATAGTTAGGGTTAGGGAAGGGGAGATAATTGGTAATGGCATCAGGTTAAAAACTGAGATGCTTGGCTTATTTACAATTAAGTTCTTTACTTTTAGGAATTAGCTCACTATGGGTAAGACAGTGTGTCTTAAGTGGGTAAGTGCCTCCTTCAAATGTTAAACCATTACAAAGTATAGAAATTAAAACTGCATGGGGTATGACGAGATGGCAGAGTGGTTACGATGTGAACTGTTCTTGCTGAGTATCCTGAGTATCCAAGTACAGGTCCTGTTCTGGGCATCTCAGCCTCAGCACCAGCCTGGTCTAGGTGGCTATCAGAGCAAGGCTGCCACAGTGTACCTGTGCCATGCCAAAACCTGGTGAACTGCTTCTTAACCTGCCCAAGAGGCCCCACGTATCCACTCTGCACCTTCCATTTACGGTCCCTGTCAGTCTGGCTCTGCATCCCCTGCTTGCGGAATTACTCTTGGCAGAGATTAGGCCTTACCAACCTGAACCATAGCTGCAGACCTGTTCTGCCCAGAACCCTAGTTCTCTGGTCATGTGCTTCACAGGTGGTAGAGCCCTTATATACTGTTTTACTGGTGTAACCCTCAAAACTTCTAACTTCCCATGTCTTAAGTAATGCCCTCTGAAGCACACAGTCGGAGAGGGGAAAAATATCCCATGAGAAGAGCCCTGAAAGAGTCCATTTCTAGTTCCAGTAATGCTTTCAACTGGAGTGTGACCTCCTAACCTTCAGTTTTCTTTGTTGTAAAATTAAAGGTTGGGGTCGGTGACCTCTGAGGTCTCTCTCAGCACCATCCTACCCCGAGAGTGATTGCATCCAGCACAATAAGCAGTTTGCCCCGGACAGTAGCAAAGCATCACATATGCAGCTGATTAGCACCCTTGCCTCTCTCTCCATTTCCTAGGCTCTTCGTCTCATTAGGGGAGGCATCACTGACTTCCCACAATGCCATCCAGTCCTGTAACTTAATTTCTGGGGACACACATTGTGCTGCTCCAGGCTCAGCACTAATAATCAAGATTATATGTTCTGCTTGCAGTGACTTTTTTGTGGTTTCTGGGGAAAAAATGCAGATGCTTTTCAATTATTCTAAGGGAATTTTGATTAACCCCCTGGGTAGAGTTCTCTGTACCGCCTGCCATGGAGAAGCAAGTTTTATTGAGCAGAAGGCATGGAATTGGATTGCTCTTGTTTGTTTTCTTCCTGGTGCCACTGGTACTACTTCAAGCTTAAGCATTTTAATAAATATTTAATCAATAATGTCTAAAATAGGTCAAAAGTGTTATAAAGTAAATCTTCTTTGTTCCTCAATCTCAAATGCAAATAAATCCATTTGACTTGTAAGTGGAATTTCCAAGTTACAGACCCATTTTTCCTTATGTATATAAGGAGTGGGTTTTCTTTTTCTTTTTACTTGGGTTTTTGTTTTGTTTTGTGTGGTGCCAGAGATTGAAACCAGAGCCTCAAGCATGCCAGCCACAAGCCACTATGCAGACCAGCCCAGACTTACGGACCTCCTGTTTGTGTGTCCTATCTGCTGAGATAACAAGCATATACCACAATGCCCGGCTCGACATTCTCTTTAGCTGACACGGCTGACATCACTCTTGGTCCATACTATTAGCCTGAGTGCTTCAAGCAGCTCCCTTGGTAGCACTGCTGAGCTGGCTGCTGTCCTTGTGAACATCTCACAAGGTGCTGTGCTCTCTTGGTGTTCTTTCTACTCTTCATCATCCCATCTCTCCAGTCTTTTAAGCCCATGGCAGCCATTTTTCTTTCTCTGTGTCTTTGTATTCTGTATATTCCATAGAAATGGGATCATATGCTTTGTGGTATCTTATGGATGAGTTTGTACATATGATAACAAGTGTCAGAGCTTCTGTTCTTTAACTTTTCTTTAGATCAGGGATAAGCATATTCTGGACACTGATAAAACAATTTTCACTTTTCCTGAGTCTATGCTTTGGAGTAATTTCCAAGTCATACAGTATCTATGTGAACTTTCGAGATATTTCTAGACTGTTCTCTGAAGTAGCCACACTGTCTTCCACCCTGAATATATGAGTGAGTTAGTTCTTCTAGGCTACATAGGGAGACCTGAACAACAAAGTAAATCTTTCCCCATCCTCACCTAGCCTTGTATAATTTGTCTTTTATTACAGCCATCTTTGTATTGTGACAAAAGAATTTATTTATACATATCATCTGTGTCATGTTCCCCCCTTGTTCCTTTGAATTTGTAATTAATACAGAAGTAGCCCAACAATGTATAGCATTTAAGTTTTCTTTATTATGTGTGTGCGTGTGTATGTATGTGTGTGCATGTGTGTACACACACACATGTACATGTTTGTCCTCATGCTCTCAACATGGCACCTTTTTTGAAGACAGAGGACTGGTAGGAGACCATGCTCCCCATACATTATGTTGGTTCTAAGGATTAAACTCAGGTTGTCAGACTTGGCAGTTAGTACCTTTACCTGCTGAGCCATCTTGTCCTATTTCTTATTTGACAACAAATTTAACTCTTACAAAACAGCAAGCAACATGACTTTTAAATGGATTTTCTACATCACTTGTTTTTTTTTTCCTTTTTCAAAATTTTTTTATGTTGTACAAGTAATACCTTTTGTTTCCCCACTCCTGCCTTCTTAATACTAAAGTATGCTATGTGAAAAGCCATTCTATAAAGGGAGGCAGGAAGAATTAAGAGCAGAGCAACTTATTGACGTTCATGTATTTTACAAATAGGAATCTTGTAAAGATTTTGAGGTTTAAATCTACTAAAATCAACTAATACATTTCTGGCAGCTCCCTCTTGTCTGTCAACTGTTGTTTTGCCTTGGAAGTCAGGTCCTGCCCACCTCTGTCAGTGCCTCACATAGCAGGGCTTTATTCTGCTCATCATTTAGATATCTCTGCGCTAGAGACCTCCCACATGTGCTTGTAAAGGATATAATAGCTGACACTGTATTTAATTAGCACTAATACTGTGAAGAAGGAAAAGCATGTTAAGTATTTTTCTGAGACACTAGCTCAAAATTAGCAAGAGAGGGCAAGCACAGTCCTGTCTACCCACTGCTGTTCCTTGCACAGCCATGGCATCTGCGATCCACTTAGTTATTCACTCATTCGTTGAGTATTTGCTGGGTGCCTCTTATGTGTGGAAAGATAGTCTAGGGGCTAGCTAAATGAACCAGTTTTAACAACATAGAAATCTGAGTCACTAAACAAGTACCCTTGGCAACCAGCCACTTCTGCCTTCTTAATACTAAAGTATGCTATGTGGAAAGCCATTCTATAAAGGGAGGCAGGAAGAATTAGACAGTGGTACATAGTACAGTACAAGTTCACATCCATAGAGCTTCATTCTTCTTCAGTCTGTGCAAAACTCAGCCATGCAGCTGTGGTGGGCTGACAGGGTGGACTGGATTCTGAAGCTTGCCATTTTTTTCTGCCCCTTTTATTTTGTAAATATCTTTCTTGATTTTCTTTTGGAATCATACGTGGTTATTTCAGCAGTGTATTGCCTGTCTGTATATAGAAGGTAGTTTGCAGGATAAAGCTTCAGCACACTTTACAGTCCGGCTTCTCTACTGTACTCTGCTGCCTCTTGGTAATGGTGCCCTCTACCTTGCAACTACAGTGAGAATGAACGGGGTTTTTGAGCATAACACTTAAGTACTGTTCTGCACTATAGAGTCAGTCGGTCAAAAGCTCTGACTAGGATTGTAGAGGTGCCTTTCATCCCAAGAGTAACATCTGATTTCCCTTCATTGCCAAAGGTATTTCCTGAGGGCAGCTACTTTAGAGCTAGAGAATCTCTTGTGCCTGTTTGAAATTCAGTGAGCAAAAAGATACTCCCCAAAGTCTGTTCTCTGTTTTCTTTTTGAGTTCCTGTATATTGTGTAAGCTCTAAGTCTCCATGCCATCTGAAATAGCCGCAACATTTGCAGCAGAATGTTAGCAACCCATAGCTGTGCTTATCTAGGTGCTTCGGGGCGCTTTAGCTGGCCCATAGCTGTGCTCATCTAGGTGCCTCAGGACGCTTTAGCTGGGGGTGTTCATTCTAGGGGCTATGTGCTGAGGGCTGTGGGAGACGTTTGGTATTTGTAGCAGATCCATAGATAGTTTTTAGATGATCACATTCTAGCAAAACACCTTTGAGCCACATTGCTCAATCTTTTCCTTTAGTGTGGGGCCCTCTGTTCATCAACCCCTCATACTTGAGTCACCTGGCTCTAAAATGGGCAGAGAATGAGGACAAGGAAATACTGCTTCTCTCTATATGCCTCCATAGGTGGTTGATATGGCAGATGGATGTGGTAGGCCCCCTTTCCAAGTTTCTATCTTCTATACTTTCAGTTACTTGCAGCCAGCCTTAGTCTAAAATTAGTAAATGGAAAATTCCTGAAACAATTCATGAGTTTTCAATTACATGCCGTTCTAGGTAGTATGTTCAATTTTTGTACCATTCTGCCTGGAGTGTGACTATTGCCATGATCCTACAAATTTACATGGTATACACTGTTATTCATTTGGTTGACTTGGCTCAGGCATGTGTCAGGAAACCTTGATTATATAGAATAAAATGCAGGAGTGATGCTGCCAGAGAAAAGCTGTAAGGTATTTCCTTACAGAAAATAAAAAAGAGAAAAGTAAAAGAAAATTATTCACTTAATAAAGTAAGAAGAAGGCTAGAGAGCTGGCTCAGTGGTTAAGAGCACTGGCTGCTTTTCCAGAGGTCCTGAGTTTAATTCCCAGCAACCACATGGTGGCTCACAACCATCTGTAATGGGATCTTTTGCTGTGTCTGAAGACAGCTACAGTGTACTCACATAAACATTTAAAAAGAGAGAGAGAGAGAGAGAGAGAGAGAGAGAGACAGAGAGAGAGAGAGAGACAGACAGAGAGAGAGACAGAGAGACAGAGACAGACAGAGACAGACAGAGACAGACAAAGTCACCAGGTGAGGCTGTTAGGAACTGTGGTAGAAATGAACTGTCTATGGTGCTAAATGTCTCAAAACACAAATTTTAATCATTAAACTTTTTTATAATTGTGTGTGTTCTTACGACATTTAGCGCTGTCTGCTTCAGCCACCCACTGGGCATGAGCGAACTACTGTACTAATCTTGGAGTTACATCAAGGATACTGTATGTGTTACCCAATGTTTCTAATAATGGAATTAAAACGTGACCAAACCATCCAAATTTGCCTTTGTATTGCCATCTTATTTGGCTTACTCCATAATCCTCATTGTTAGCAAGAGATAAATTTGGCATAGGCTGACTGATATTTTCTTGAATGCACCGAGAGGGGAACAAAGCTCAGGGTGAAAAAGGCATCTTTCACTTTTATAATTTTTAGTCCATCATTAAAAGTATGACTTGCTTTATGATCTGAAGAAACGCCATCTAAGTCTCTATATTAGGAACAAAAGTGAAGCCTTTCAGGAAAAAAAAAGGGGGGAGTAGAGCTTAATCTGCATCAGACCTTTGATGTATTTCTAGATTTTAAGAAGCTTCCTGCCGTTACCGGCCACACTGAAACGGCTTTGGCCACGTGTCTGTCCAGGCTCTGGCTCTGTCCATCAGCATCCTCATTGTTGGACTGCCTTCCAGTCAGCAGTGCTGTCTGCCATCACACCTAACATGTTAACCACACAGGCTGGCTCACTAGGACTTCAGTTCCCATTGCTTATCTTCCACAGGAGACTGTGAAGTTAGTGATGGCTTTGAAGAAATCAGCTGTCAGCCTGTAGGTTTTGTTTTGAACTGTTTTTGGCCTACCCGCAGCATTTTATTAAGAAGTATTAGCTGGTAGCTGAAACCGATATCTTAGCCCTGAGTCATAAATTGGAAAATATAGTAGATAATTTGTTTTGTTTTTCAAGGCAGGGTTTTGTGTATAGCCGTGGCTATCCTAGAACTCACTTTGTAGATCAGCGTAGCTTCAAACTCAGAGAGCTGCCTGCCTCTGCCTCCCAAGTGCTGGGATTAAAGGTGTGCGCCACCATGCCCAGTTGACAATTGTTTTTAATTAAAAAATGAAGACAGATATTGATTGTTTGACTTTTTAAGATATGCTCTCTCATTGTGTGTGTGCCTGTGCCTGTGTGTATGCGTGTATGTGTATGTGTGCACTCAGTGCACATTCATAGGCAGGTGCATACCTGTGCGAAGCCAGAGGTTAAAGCCAGTGTGTTCTTCCGTCACTCTTCTGTTCATTCACTTATGTCTTAAGACAGGGTCTCTCTCACTGAACCTGGCAGCTCTTGATTGGCTAGACAGTGAATCAGTAAGTCCATGGGTCCTCCTGCCTCTACTTCCCTGACCCTGGAACTATAGGCATTACCACACCAACTTTTTTATGTAGATCCCAGAGAAGCCACACTCAGGTCACCATGCATGACAGCAAGATTCTATTCCCTGAGCATCTCCACAGTCCTTATTTCATTTCTTTCTACATTGCTCTCTGATGTGAAGGTGTGCCACACGTGACAGAGCAGCTGGGGATATGCACATCTGCTGTGTTGTAGGGAACCTCTGGGCCAGTCTACACCTCACTGCTTTACACATCTGCTGTATTGTAGGGAACCTCTGGGCCAGCCTACACCTCACTGCTTACACATCTGCTGTACTGTAGGGAACCTCTGGGCCAGTCTACACCTCACTGCTTTACACATCTGCTGTGTTGTAGGGAACCTCTGGGCCGTCTACACCTCACTGCTTTACACATCTGCTGTACTGTAGGGAACCTCTGGGCCAGTCTACACCTCACTGCTTTACACATCTGCTGTACTGTAGGGAACCTCTGGGCCAGTCTACACCTCACTGCTTTACACATCTGCTGTGTTGTAGGGAACCTCTGGGCCATCTACACCTCACTGCTTTACACATCTGCTGTGTTGTAGGGAACCTCTGGGCCAGTCTACACCTCACTGCTTTACACATCTGCTGTACTGTAGGGAACCTCTGGGCCAGTCTACACCTCACTGCTTTACACATCTGCTGTGTTGTAGGGAACCTCTGGGCCAGTCTACACCTCACTGCTTTACACATCTGCTGTGTTGTAGGGAACCTCTGGGCCAGTCTACACCTCACTGCTTACACATCTGCTGTGTTGTAGGGAACCTCCGGCCAGTGTACACCTCACTGCTTTACACATCTGCTGTATTGTAGGGAACCTCTGGGCCAGTCTACACCTCACTGCTTTACACATCTGCTGTATTGTAGGGAACCTCTGGGTCTACTCCTCACTGCTTTACACATCTGCTGTGTTGTAGGGAACCTCTGGGCCAGTCTACACCTCACTGCTTTACACATCTGCTATACTCTAGGGAACCTCTGGGCCAGTCTACACCTCACTGCTTTACACATCTGCTGTGTTGTAGGGAACCTCTGGGCCAGTCTACACCTCACTGCTACACATCTGCTGTGTTGTAGGGAACCTCCGAGCCAGTCTACACCTCACTGCTTTACACATCTGCTGTATTGTAGGGAACCTCTGGGCCAGTCTACACCTCACTGCTTTACACATCTGCTGTATTGTAGGGAACCTCTGGGCCAGTCTACACCTCACTGCTTTACACATCTGCTGTATTGTAGGGAACCTCTGAGCCAGTCTACTCCTCACTGCTTTACACATCTGCTGTGTTGTAGGGAACCTCTGGGCCAGTCTACACCTCACTGCTTTACACATCTGCTGTGTTGTAGGGAACCTCTGGGCCAGTCTACACCTCACTGCTTACACATCTCAGGACATGAGTCCCAGAATGCTGTAGTACTTTGTGCCAGTGGGTTTCCTCGATAAAGAACAACAATATGGGTCTCAGTTTCACAAATGCTTATTTTGCAAACAAAATCCAAGGGGAAAAGGAAGTAATTGATTAGCAGTGGCCACTGTGCTGAGGAGGATGACCTGCCTTCAAAGACTTATGTTTTGAACTTCATAGTATGTTTAAGAAATAGTTTACTTCAAAGGCCCTCACCACAAGAAAATGGGCTGTTTTCCTGCTATTCTTGTTCCCTGGCTCAGTATTACTATAAGTAGCTCATATCCGGCTCTGTGGTCTCAGGTGGCCATTGTGTTTATGATCCTCAGGCTGAAGCTGCAAGAACTCTGGCCCTATTTTAAGTCAGTAGCAAATCCACACTGTTTGACAAGGTTGACTGAGGTTCTCATGAAATGCTTGACTCTCTGACCCATCTCAAGGAAAATGCTTCGATGCTGTAATCATAGACATTATGTATACATAGGGATTGTAGACTCCCAAAATAGAAAACTAAATTTACCAAGCCAGGCCTAGACAGCCTCACCTGGTGCACATGCAGTATTGTGAGAACTTCTTCACTGCCATTCTAAATTTCTAAACAGTGTTTGAGGAGATAAAAGCCTGACTGGGAAGTGTTTGAACTTTCTCATCTGCAGGTGTATCTGCCTATGTAGAATTTAAGATGCCACTCTTACTACTGGCAACTTCTAGATAGTACCAAATTCACAGACAGGAGTGAGAAATGATTTCCACTGAAATTCTTCATGCATGGGCTGTATTCATCTGAAGCAGCTCCCAAGTGATTCTAGGGAGAGCCCTCCAAAGAGGCCCAGTGCTCAAGACTCTGCCCACATAGCCTTGGTGGCACTGTTTTTCCTTCCTGTGTATCTGATGCATTCTTTGATTAGACCTAGGTTTGTCTAGGACACAGGCCTGAAAGGACTTCAGTTTCACACTGGATTTCCCACCCCCTCATTTACTCAACCCCCCTTTCTCTTTCCTGTCTCACAGTGGAAGCAGAAGGAGTGAGGACTGAAAGGAAGTGAGTGGTTGATAAGGGAAACACCAGCCACTCACAGCTTTCTTGACAGTAGTAAGGCCATAGGGCCTGGTGCCATGTGTCTGTCCACATGAGACACTTTACTTCAGGCACTGGCTGCAGAGTGATTTTCTTCCCTTGCACTTTCTGCCTTCTTTTGTATTTACTGCACTAACTTGCTTTGGCAGCACTGGTGGCAAGGCAGGCCACTTCCTAAACTTCTAGTTAGAGCTTCAGAGATTTACTCTATATTTGAACTGAGCTGGCACAGCTGCATGCAGACTGGGTGCATGAGTGGAGGTTTGCTAAAGTTCAAATATTCCATAGGTCAGGGCCTTCAGGAGAACCAATCCATAGGAACCCCATGGTAGGGGTTACAAGAGTTAGCACCCCTCTTCCATCTGTGCTTACAATGCTAAGAATTCTTAAGGAATTATTATTGTTTTTATTTCACTTGCAAGAGATCCATTCACATTTTCTAAACATACTGTCAGGATATACTTTTAGGAAAGTCTGGTCCCCCCAGCCCTAAGGATGGCATTAGATGGTAGTTCTCAGGCTCTAAGAGGCTCCAGATGTGCATGGTACTGTATTGTACATATCAGGAGTACTCAGTATGTTTGAAGCATTATCTTCTCATCGAACCTATGAGCTAACTCTGGGGACTTACACACATTAAAATGGCTTCCCCAGGGTCACATAGGATTCTCTGGGGCTAAGAGCTGTGATCCCAAGGCTTCAGCTACAGCAGTTTGTGGTTTTCCTTCTCCTGTACACAGCACTGACTTTCTCTTTGTTTTTTTTTTTTTTTCTTTTTTGTTTTTTTTTTTTTCAGGGCTGGGGATCGAACCCAGGACCTTGCGCTTCCTAGGCAAGCGCTCTACCACTGAGCCAAATCCCCAACCAGCACTGACTTTCTAAAGCCTGTTCACGTGTGTCTGCCTCTATCTCTAGGGCTTCTGTTCTGAGTTTCTGCACATTACAGATGGACGAATGCCACTGTAGCCTCCACAGCAACTGTTCAGATCATGCTCTCCCTGCAGCCATCCCTTCTGTCGTTCCCGAGAAGGGAGTCTGATTGTCCTGATCTGTTTTTTCTCCCCTAGAAGTTAAGGGATCACTGGGTAGTCTGGAGTCTGGCCCTCAAGTCCAGCCAGTTAATAGCAGAGTTAGGAAGCAGAGCTTACATACATATGCAGGCTGCCTCCTCAGAAGGCTTCACGTGGAAAACACTGGGAGCAAAGCCTATTGTGGCAGCATACGTTACACCCTCACAGTGTGTCCATTCAGTCCCCAGACACTCCTGAGCTGCAGGGTTTTCCTAAAGGACCTGAGGTGTTCCATGTGACAGAACAACATCTGCCAGCCATTGAGGTTGTGATCAGTAAATTACCATGGAAGGATGCAATATGGACCCGAACTGTGACATGAAACTAGGGATGGCATGACATATATAGGATGCTGCACATACACGCATGTGCGTGTGCGCACACACACACACACACACACACACACACACACACAATGCTGTACCTAGGATACTAAACGTAGAGTGGAAATCCTTCCTGCTTCTGTGTTGATCTTATGGTCTTTTCATAATGGGCAGACATTACGCTTGTATTCCATAAAGTACTAGAAACATATATAAACACATCAAACATATGAGTTATATTGGCTAAAATATCTGAAATAGAAAATATTCACAAATGAGAGAAGCAATGAAAGTAAGGTAGATGCCTCAGGAATGCTGATAACTTATCTGTGTAGTAGAAGCAATAAAGGACATGAGAATATAACTTAACAGAGCAAGTAATCACCAGTAAAGTGCCCAAAGGAGTAACTTATGTTGCTTTAATTGAGTAGGTCTCCAGATTGGAGATATCAAACCATAGAGGTTTGGGGGGGTGGGAGTTCTCTGAATCAAATCCTGTTATAACAGGGAAAACAGGGTCACTGAATGGGACACTTTAGGCTTACAACTTTAATGCCATGGGCTGTAAATTTGCACATAATTCTAAGAAATGCTGTTAATACAATTAATGTGACAGTTTTCCCCTAATAGGAACAAACTTAAAAAAGAAACACTGTGTCTTACATAAATTTAAGACTTACTACATATATAAGTAGTAGGTTAATGAAGTCCTATTTTTTCTTTTGCCACTTGCCAGTCTTTACTAAGTCAGTGTCACGTTTGAATTTCTGAGAGAGAATACAGAAAGCTCTTCTCTAATTTGTTTTGGACACAGAATCCTTTCATCTTCTTTTTATTTATTTAATTTTTAAACAGTTAATTATTATTTTTATGAGACTGGGTTTTGCTATATAGTCCTGTCTGGCCTGGAAATCACTATGTAGACTTGGCTGGCCTCAAGTTCCTAGAGATCTGCCTGCTTCGGCCTCCCGAGGACTGGGATTAAAGGCTCATGCTGTCATGCCCAACTACCAAATCCTTTCTGTTTAGTGGATAGCATTAGACTCAAATTTCTGTAGAGAATGCTGTTGTGGGAGATTTCAGCTGTTTGACTCAGGGGTAATTTATTTATGGGTTTATAGTTGCTTCAGACAGGACCTTGCTATACAGTCCTGGCTAGTCTTGAACTTGCTGCAGTCTTCCTGTCTTTGCCTCTCGCTTAGGATTCTAGTTATGTGCACAGTTTGACTTGAAGTCATGAAAACCCTCATGGTTGTTCCTTACAGAGGCACTGTGTACAGTACATTCTGAAGGTGTTTATAGTGCTGTATAAAGGGGAGCCGCCCCTCAGTTTTCTCTGAATACTTTCCATGGTGCAGCTTCTCCTGTGTCATTGTTTCCTCTGTGGCTGTTCTCATGTCCTGGAGGTGGTGTTCTAGCTCCCTGGGAAATGCTGCTTTAGAACAGAATGGCATACTACAGCCCACTCCCTGTGTTAGTATAAGATGTCCTCAGAGCTCGATTTAGCAATGCCTGCCTGTTTATAGATCATCAGTAGATTCTTCCAAACTACTGTGGTCACAAAGGCAGCATGCCACGTGAAGCCTAAACAATTCATTGCCTGTATAGCAAAAGAACCCATCACTGCACATGTGTGCCTGTCGTGTGTAAATTAACTTTATGTTCTCTGTTTTATACACTAGCAATAAAAATGTTAATATAGATGTGTTTGCACATATAGTGAACACACATATGAAGTGTGTTTGGCCTAACACTGCTTGTGTTATAATGTTAACTTTGGTCCCCAAAAATTGCTTACACAATGTTTACACATAAGACACTGAGGGGTCCTGCTCCCAGTTGGCTCCAATTGATAAAAAAAGATGCCAACAATCAATGATTGGGCAGGACAGACAGAGGTGAGACACAGACAGAGGTAAATGGCTCTAGTGGCCACTTCCCCAATTGGGTTTGGGGTAGCAGAGGTGAAATATAGATTTTAAAGGATGTTACCTCTGGAATACTGAAGGGGAGTGTTTGCTAGATGTAGGAAGGATTAGAAGTGCTCAGCCCTTGTGCTAGCCAAGACATATCAAAGTTACCTGGTATGTGTGTGTGTCTTTCATTTGCAAAGCCAGATGGTCTCAAGGGTGGTTGAAAGAATGACCCACTGGGAACCAAAGAGGTTTAACTACCTACCACTACACACACACACACACACACACACACACACACACACACACACACACACACACACACAAAGTTAATATAGGTGTACTTGTACATACTCAAACAATATAGAAATCTTATCTTTCAGATTACATCGTTAGCCAAAAATGAACAGAGAAGCCAGGTAAACATGTCTAGTATCAAAGCACCAGTGTATTAAACAGCTAGAGGAATTTCATATCGTCAATTGCAGCAGAGAAGCTTTTCAGAAGAAAAGCTAGGGATTTAAAGGGAGGTAGATGGAGCATTGTAGAATTAAGGCTTTCATGAGAAAGGGACAAGGTTGGCCTTATGTGAGGCTATGGAAGGCTGTCCATTCATGTTTCCCAGAACCAGGCTTAGGGGAAAGCTTAACCCTGCTGTCAGCAAGATACCACCATGTGTCTTTGGTGCTCCAGGTTGAGACCAGAGTTTCACACATGTTAGGTAAGCACTCTACCACCGAATATTTCTCAGCCTTGAAAAGAAGAACACCTGTGTATGTCCATTTTGACAGCTGTCTGCTGTTCTGTCCATGGTCATGTTTGTCAACACTTCAGTCTGGCTTATTGAACTGAAAATAGCAGCATTGAAGTCTCTGGGGTTCTGGAAAGGAAAGCCCCTCATGGGCTGATGTGTGGGACTAGTTGAATGTGGTTGGCACTGATAGACTTCTCTCTGTACAATGTTCACTGTGAGGCAAGTGACTCTTATAGTTCAAATGTGAAATGTACCCCTAGGCTTATCTATTTAAATGCTTTTTCCCTAGCTGGTGGTACTCTTTGGGGGTGGGGAATATGAATCCTTTGGAACAGGAGGCCTAGCTGACAGAAACAGGGTCAGAGAGGCCCTGATTGAAGGTTATAGAAGCTGGCTCTGCTTCCAACCCAAGATGCTGCTTGATTTCTCAAGATACAACAGGTCATGCAACAAGTCCACTTCACTTTATATGGAGTCCCAGTTCCCATGCCTTCTCCTCTGTGCTGGACTGAGTCCTCCCTTCAGGTGTTCTGTCACAGTGATATGTTTTGTGGAACATGTAAAAAAAAAAATAGACCCGACTATCATGGCAGGAAAAGACCACCACACTTAGAGGGCAGTTAGTTCCCTTTTAGTAAAACATTTATAGCTTGACAAGTCTGATACATCACATGACAAGAACCAACTATGTTTACTGTGAACTAGATACTCTTTGACACATACATCTTTAGTATTGTAACAATCTGTGTGCAGGTATGGACGACAACCTCAGTACTGGTCCTCTCCTTATATCCTTTTGGAGACAAGATCTGGTCTGTATTGTGTGTGCCTGATTAGCTGGCCTGTGAACTTGCGGGCATTCTCCTGTATGCACCTCCTATCCTGCCCCAAGAGAGCTGGTATTCTAGATGCCCACTACCATATCTAGCTTTATGTCTGCTCTGCGATCTGAACTCAGGTCTTCTAGCTTGCATGGTAAGCAGTTTACCCACTGAGCATTTCCCCAACCTCATTTTCACTATCTTTAAAATCATTTTCAAATGCATATATTGTGTATGATAGCCCTGGCTGTAGGCAATAACTCAGTGAGCCCTGGTTATGCACGGGTGAACAGAGTCCTATTTAGTACACAGGTATACAGAGTCCTGATTAGTGCACAGCTGCAGTCATCACTCCATTCTTCAAGCTTCAGGGTCCGCTGTTACCTTGAAGCTCCTTTCTGCCTGGTGGCAGCCAATTCCTACTCCCCTCACCAACTCTGGCAACCACAGTCAACATATAATTTTATTTCGCTTTATTTGTCTATTTTATGGTGTTGAGGATGGTCAAACCTAGGGCCTCCCATGTCAGATGCTTGTAACCCTGCTAGCCTTTCATACGCATTGACTAAGGCATTCCTTTTACTTGCTTGGTTTTACTAGATTAACAGAGTGAGACAGCAAGCTCCTCCTGTATGGTTTCAAATGCCCCAGCCAAGACTATCTATAGCACTTACTTTGCAAATTTAATGTGCTTTAGAATCATTTTCAGAGCTTATAAGCCCAGCTTGCTGGGCTCACCCCCAGTATTCCTGACCTCATGGGTCTGGGGTGGGACCTCATGATTTGTACTTTTGTTAAATTCCTTGGTGATGCTGACAATAGAACTAAAGATAAGTCAGTACACTTTCAGGGGCTATGAAGTATAGGCATACATTTTTTTTTTCAACCTGCTTTAATAAGGGTTCAACCTTTCTATCCTTCCACCCACCAGAGGTAGTGGAAAAGAAAAGCTATTAGGACATAGGGGAAGTAGACCTACTATAGTTCTTTGGGGATAAGTCCAATTGTTTTTGTCAGAATATCAGCAATTCAGTTCATTAGCAAACACCAAATATGAATCAGCAGTTGCAGTGCAGTTCACTTGGCAGGCAGAAACCATACATGAACCAGCAAGGGCAGTTCAACCCTGAAGAAAATGCAAGGCTCACCAGCTGGCCTGAGGCTGCAGGAGTGGCAAAAAGCAGGAACCTCATGAGCAGCTCTTTGGTGAGTTTCTGTCTATGACATCACCACAAGCAGAGCTCAGCAATGCAATGTAGGTGAACCAATACATGCATGTTGTTATTGAAGAATAACAAGGCGGAGCAATAACAGAATAACATATCTGTGTTATGTGAAGAATAACACAGATAGAGTGGGAGTGCTCCATCTCCTACTGTCTGTGTGGTCATAGTTATATTCCTTTATCATATGTCATTTCATGTGTCTCCTTTGGCAAAACATCCTTTCATCTATGTCTGCATTAGCAAAATATCCTTTCACCTGTGTGTCCCAGCAAACCATCATTTGACATAACTGACTTTCCAAAGAAACCAGAAGTTTCCACTTCAATGGAAGGCTAGTCATTCTTGTGAAGTGTGTGTGTGTGTGTGTGTGTGTGTGTGTGTGTGTGTGTGTGTGTGTATGTGTGTGTATACGCTTGGTATGGATTTGAAAACTACTGCCAGAAATCATTTAAAGAGAGGACACATTCTGAGAAATGTGCCCTTGTTAGCATAAGCTTGTTAATCATAGCACTGGAGTGGTGGGAGGTGGAGACAGGAGGATTAAGAATTTAAGGTCAGCTTTGGTTTTATATTGAGTCTGAGGTTAGCCTAGGCTAAGTGAGACCTTTGGGTGGGGGGAGTGTTGGAGGAGGAGGAGGAGTTGGAGTCGGCAGTTTTTTTGTTTTTTTTTTTGTACTTTATGTATATATATATTTTTTTTATTAACTTGAATATTTCTTATATACATTTCAGTGTTATTCCTTTCCTGGTTTCGGCAAACATCCCCCCCCCTCCCTTCCTTATGGGTGTTCCTCCCCACCCTCCCCCATTGCCGCCCTCCCCAACAGTCTAGTTCACTGGGGGTTCAGTATTAGCAGGACCCAGGGCTTCCCCTTCCACTGGAGTCGGCAGTTTTACCAGGAGAGTTTTACGGAGAGACAGGTTGAATAGAGAACAAGCTAGATGCAGATGAAGACAGAACGAGCCGGAAGATTAGAACATATTGTCAAAGTTAGTATGAGTCCAAGCAGAGCAATTAAGGAGAAGCCAAGAGAGAGACGCCAGATTGAACAAGTCAGCTTGGAGAGGAGTTTGAGCCAGAACAGCTGGATTGAATCAGTCATCCAGAGCTCAGAAAGAACTGGGAAGGCATGAGCTTTTTCAGTAGTGAGTCTCAGAGGCTGGAAACATTCTCAGCTTACATAAGATTGCACGGAGACTAGAAGCTCCCAGGACCAGGCCCAGGTTAGTAGACAGAGGCGGTGAGTCTCAGAGACCAAAAAAGCTTTTACATGTTGCACAAGCAGCATAGAAGGAACTTACACAAATTAAAAAGGTGGTGTCAACATAATATGGGACCACTGCATATATGCAGTTTGTCATTGGCCAAAAACTTTCTTATGTACAGGACTATACTGCTAATCCTATGGGAAGGAAATGCACACTGATATGAAGTGATGAACACAGCCACTGAGTACTGTCTGAAAAGTGATTTCTCCGTGGGGAAAAGTGCATTGCGACTTAATACACACATGCTTTTACACAGGCACACACAGAAACACAAGCATGCATGCCCTCCATGAAAAACTTTATGTGAATTTGCAGTTTTCATTTCTGTCTTTTAAAAAGCAGGCAGGTGTTCATGATAGTGAGAATCAAATTCAAAGTTGGTCTTTATGCCCTCAGTAGGCAGAAATGTAAAGGGTAGTTTACCAAAAAGAAGGCAAAGAATGGAAGAAATGAAGTAATGACTCACGACAGACAGTCTAATGTAGACACAGGGAGGCATGACGGGTTGCAGTAAAGTCCTGGCTGCCCAGGAAGCCCTGGGGGCCATGCTTTACCTTGGTGCAAACTCATTTTGTAACTCTGATTTTAAATCTCCTCAAAGTGTAAATATTTGTGGCTACCTTTTTGTTGTTGCTGTTTTGTTTACTTTTGTGGCATCTGGAGATGGGAATCTGGGATGCTGTTAGCCATGTCAGCCATGTCAGCCATGTCAGCCATGTTAGCCATGTCAGCCATGTCAGCCATGTCAGCCATGTTAGCCATGTTAGCCATGTTAGCCATGTTGTTAGCCATGTCAGCCATGTCAGCCATGTCAGCCATGTCAGCCATGTCAGCCATGTTAGCCATGTTAGCCATGTTAGCCATGTTAGCCATGTTGTTAGCCATGTCGGCCATGTCAGCCATGTTGTTAGCCATGTTGTTAGCCATGTTGTTAGCCATGTTAGCCATGTCAGCCATGTCAGTCAGCCATATTAGCCATGTTAGCCATGTTAGCCATGTTAGCCATGTTGTTAGCCATGTCAGCCATGTCAGCCATGTCAGCCATGTTAGCCATGTTAGCCATGTCAGCCATGTCAGCCATGTCAGCCATGTTAGCCATGTTAGCCATGTCAGCCATGTTAGCCATGTCAGCCATGTTAGCCATGTTGTCAGCCATGTCAGCCATGTCAGCCATGTCAGCCATGTTAGCCATGTTAGCCATGTTAGCCATGTTGTTAGCCATGTTAGCCATGTTAGCCAAGTTAGCCATGTTGTTAGCCATGTCAGCCATGTCAGCCATGTCAGCCATGTTGTTAGCCATGTTAGCCATGTTAGCCATTGCATGTAGGAAGGCAACCAAAGCAAAGGTTTGTCTGGTCTTTGTTTGTGGTTAGGAAATCCATCCACGGTGCTGACACTGGGAAAATGGGGCTTATGTAGTTCTAGTTGTGGATCTTTTAGTGACTGGTGTGAAAAGGCATCATGTAAAAGCCCAGGCAGTAAAGAAGCCTTATGTCAGTAGTGCCTGAAAACCTGATTTTGGGTTGGGGGTTGTGATAGCATGCTTGCCTGTATGTACAAGGACGTTCGGTCTATGTCCAACCTTGAGAGAAAAAACAAAAAGGCTGTCAGCCATCTTCCTGGGTTGGATTAAAATCTGCATTCCGTCAACGGCATTAGAGAGCCATTCCTACAGGCTAGGGACAGGCTCTGTGAACAAAGCCCTATAGACCAGAGTTTAGGTACTTGGCACCAACATAAAATCCAGGCAGGTGTTACTGCCTGTAATCCCAGTTCTAGGGAGCCAGATACAGGGGATCCCAAGGACAAGCTGGTTAGCCAAAGTAGCTAGAATTAGAGAGCTCTAGGTTCAGTGAGAGACCAGCCCTCAATAAAGAGTGTGGGAGCAATGAAGGAAGATAGCCAAAGTCACGTTCAGGCTTCACATATATGTGCACATACATGTAAGTGTGTGTTCCTGCACATTCAAACATGCATCAAACACACACACACACACACACACACACACACACACACACACACACACACACACACACACACACTATACACACACTCTATACACATACGCACAGCAGATGAGGAATGTAAACCAATAGTCCCACATTTGGATAGGGGGTGTGATCATGGACACCTGTGATCCCAAGAGGTCAAGATGTGGAGGCAGAAAGGGTCCCCTTTCAGGGCCAGCCTGGTCTTTGTCATAGTTTCTATAGTTAGTGCTGTTAGACTGTTGCTACAGAAAAGGTCAGCTCTCTGGGACAGTATTAGAGATGTATCTGTGCTGGCTAGATTTATATCAACTTGACACAAAATGCAGTCATCTAAGACATGGAAACCTCACTGAGAAAATGCCTCCATAAGATTGAGTTGTGGGCACACCTGTAGGTCATTTATTAACTAGTGATTGATGTGGGAGGTCCCAGTTCACTGTGAGTAGAGCCATCCCTGGACTGGTGGTCCTGGGTTCTATAAGAAAATAGGCTGAGCATGTTATGGGGAGCAAGCCAGTACTCCTCCATGGCCTCTGCATCAGATCCTGCCTCCAGATTCCTGCCCTGTGTGAGTTCCTTTGAAGATGAACAGGGATGTGGAAGTGTAAGTCAACCAATCCTGTTCTCAACTTGCTTTGGTTGTGGTGTTATGGAAGCAGTGGAAACCCTAGCTAAGTGAGTGCTACTAGCCTGTGGCAGTGAGTATCAGTGGACCACACTGCAGGTTGCAGTGCCAGCACCATGCGTGCTCCCTGACAATCTCCTGAACCTGTAGGTGTTTAAGGCAGAGGCAGAGCCTCATTCAAAGCCCGTGAGAAATGTCCTTTCTTATAAAGCAGGGGAGAGAGCTCAGAGTTCTTTTTTGCTTCTCATTCACAAGCTCACAATAGTGCCAAGATGTTTTACTGCTCTGCCGTCCAGTTTGTTGGGTTAATTTGGGAGACAGTGTAAGTGACCTGGAGCTGTGCCAACTTCCAATTAGCACTCTCTATAACCACTGATTTCACTTTAAAAGTAATTACTGCAGATGTCCTCAGTGACCCTGAACAGCATCCACACTCTAAATCTACAGATAGTTTTCTCATCTAATACAGAAACTTTTATCTCAGGTTTTTAAGATTTAGCTTTAATTCTTAAGCTTACTTTAAAATAATGTCAGACTTACTGTAAAAGTCACAGAAACACTACAAATGCCATCCATATCACTTTGCCCAGAATCTGCGTGGGAACCATGCACTGCGGGTGTTGCTTCTGGGTATTGGTTCTCTATCTATCCATCTAATCATCTGTCTGTCTGTCTATCACTAATTTTACTGTCCCATTCTCAAGTTGCTAATATCTCTGTGCTTCTTCGGCATGAGACAAACTCCTGTCCAAAGCAGCACAGTGTGGCTGCACAGTTTTGAGTAGCAGGAGATGACAGCATCATTATAGTTTGGTTGTCTCAACTATAAACACTTTCGACTTCTCAGTTTCCTCACTATAAAATACTGGCTAAAGTAAACGAAACAAACACCTTTTCTGGCCCAGGGCCTCCTTCAGAACCCCCAGATGCATTCTGCCCCCCCCCCACCTATTTTTTTTTTTTTTTGGTCCTTGTTTGTCCAGAAGTGTCCATCAGTCTTTCTGACTTACAGTTTTGACACTTTCATTTGTTTTGTTTTTGTTTCTTCTAGACAGGATTTCTCTGTGTAGCTCTGGTGTCATGGACTTCACTCTGTAGACCAGGCTGGACTTGAACTCAGAGATCTACCTGCCTCTGCCTCTGGAGTGCTGGGATTGAAGGCGTGTACCTCCATGACCTGGCCTGGTTTTGACACTTCTATCAGTACCTGTCAGTTGGATATTGTCTGGGACCTGCATAGCCAGGTTGCTGTCTGGAAGCTCAGTACTCCAGGGCCTGGCCTGGTTTTGACACTCATTTTTTTTATTGGATACTTTATGTATTTACATTTCGAATGTTATCCCCTTTCCTGGTTTCCCCTCCAGAACCCCTTCTCCCACCCCCCCTTCCTTGCTTCTATGAGGGTGCTCCACCTCCCAACCACTCACTCTCACCTCACCACTCTGGCATTTGCCTACACTGGGGAAACGAGCCTTCACAGGACCAAGGGCTTCTCCTCCTATTGATGCTGGAAAATGCCATCCTCTGCTACATATGTGGCTGGGGCCATGGGTCCCTCCATATGTACTCTTTGGTTGGTGTTTTAGTCCCTGGGAGCTCTGGGGATTCTGGTTGGTTGATATTGTTGTTCCTCCTATGGGGCTCAGTCCAGTGGTTGGCCATGAGCATCCACCTCTGTATTTGTCAGGCTCTGCCAAGAGACAGCACAGACTCCTGTCAGAAAGCACTTCTTGGCGTCTGCAATAGTGTCTGGGTTTGGTGTCTGTATATGGGATGAATCCCAAGTGGGGCAGTCTCTGGATGGCCTTTCCTTCAGTCTCTGCTCCACACTCTGTCCCTGAATTTCTGTTAGACAGGAGCCATACTGGGTTAAAAATTTGGAGATGACTGGGTGGCCCCATCCCCCAACTGAGGGTCTTGTCTAAATTTTGGATGTGGTCTCTACAAGTTCTCCCTCTCCTTGGTTGGAGATTTCAGCTAACTCTTCCCTGTTGCTTTCCTGGCATCTGGGACTTGCTGGTGGTTACCCCCAGCTCCCCACCTCCCATTGCTACACACCTCTGTTCAAAATCCTGACCCTCTGTACATCATCCTATCTCTTCCCATACCTGATCCTGCTCCCCCCTTCCCCTCCCTCTGTTCTCTCCCTCCCAAGTCCCTCCCACTCTACCTCCCGTGAGTATTTTGTTTCCCCTTCCAAGAAGGACTGAAGGGTTCACATTTTGGACTTCCTTCTTTTTAAGCTTTCAAATGGTCTGTGAATTGTATCTTTGGTATTATGAGCTTTTGGGATAATATCTACTTATCAGTGAGGGCATACCATATGTGTTCTCTTGTGACTGGGTTACCTCACTCAGAATGGTATTTTCTAGTTTCATCCATTTGCCTAAGAATTTCATGTAGTCATTGTTTTTAATAGCTGAGTAGTACTCCATAGTGTAAATGTATTACATTTTCTGTATCCATTCCTCTGTAGAAGGACATCTGGGTTATTTCCAGCTTCTGGCTATTACAAATAAGGCTGCTATGAACATAGTGGAGTATGTGTCTTTGTTATATTTGGAGCATCTTTTGGGTATATACCCAAGAGAAATATAGCTGGGTCCTCAGGTACTTCAATGTCCAATTTTCTGAGGAACCTCCAGACTGATTTCCAGAGTAGTTGTACCAGCTTGCATTCCTACCACCTACCAACAGTGGAGAAGTGTTCCTCTTTCTCTACATCCTCACCAGCATCTGATGTCACCTGAGTTTTTGACCTTAGCCCTATCAGTTGGATTATGTCTGGGTTCTGCAAAGCCAGGCTGCCCTAGGGAAGCTGGGCACTCCTACCCACCACACTCTCATCACATCACTGTGACTACTTGGCTGAACTGGTGTTGCCAATGTTTCTGTACTGTAAAATGAACAACCTTTCTTTTCTCAAGTTTATAGCAAAGGAAAGTGGTACCTAAGCTGACCACTACAATTTAATATTGTTTTTCATTTGCTTTTTCTCATATGGTTTTATGTACTTCAGGCTAGCCTTAAACCTGTTATATAGCTGAACTTGGCCTTGAACTCCTGATCCTTATGCTTCTGCATCCCGAAATCTGGGATTATAGGTATGCCACACTCACCAGTACAAAGTAATAAGACTAAATTCAAGATAAACAGATCCACAAGCTAGGAGGTAGGTGTGACCACATGAATTTAAAGGAGTTGATGACACCTTGACTTGACCTGGAGCAATGACTATAAGTCATTCTAAACAAAGGAAAGTTAGGAGGACAGTTTAGGGTAGAAAACTATGAATTCAAGCACAGGGCCATGAAACTACCTTGTGTGCTGGGGCAACTACTGTCATTGGCAGCTTGCATTCTGAGTCCCCTAATTAATACAGAACAAAAAATAGCCAATTTTTTGTTATTGAAATTAAGTGAAAAACCCAACTATTTGATGATCTCAAAAGTTATATCATTGCAGTATTTGATGATCTCTGAAAATACATCATTAGGATATTGTTACACAGAAAAATTGGTTTTGTTCTTATAGAGAATAAGAATCATCTTTGCCAAACTTTAGTCACTTTTCCATTTATATTTGAATGAAAGGGGCTGGGGTTGTTGTTCACAGGTGTATAATTCCTGACTAACATTCACAAGGCCCTGGGTTCAATGCTCAACATGGCAGCGAAGACTAAGTGGAGGGAAGCAGGGAAGGAAGGACCAGTGAGCCCAGGACTTGGGATTCTGAGTCACTTCCTCTCCTCTCCTGTCTATAATGTCATCCAAGATGACTCACATCATCAGCAAGAAATCCGTAGGAACCTATGTCTAAATTTTGATGATTTGGAGACAAAAATACATTTCAAAAGAATTCAGCAAGGGAAGTTTCTACACCTGGTGAGTTTCTCCTTGTGAGGAACTGCTGGATGTGAAAGGTCCTCATTTTAGCTCTTGTTTTTTAAGCACTGGCATGTTTATAGATGCCTGCCTGCCCTTTGTCCTTTCTAGTGATGTAGATGTGTATCTTGGTCAAGAAAAAAAAAAGAGATTAATTTTTCTGTATCCATTCACAAATATTTTTTGTGTTCTATGAACCAAGAATATAGTCTTTTCCCAAACAGGTTATTACTGTTTAAAAGAAGGAAAGATAAATAAATGCAACACACACACACACACACACACACACACACACACACACACACACACACGGGATCGGGTGGGGTTTACTATATTTGTAATGTGCCACCCTCAATTCTCCATTTCTATTTATCCTATAAACAGACTCTCCATACCCTCACCCCAGCAGGTAGTATCTGCTTTCTGTCTCTGGGTTTCCTGCAGTAGATGTTTCATAAGCATTAAATCCCATTCTCTGTCATTTCTGCCTCACTCATTTTGCACAGAATAATAGGAGGTTCACTGGCCTGAGTCAGCAGTGCTCCACAGTCTCCCAACATAGACATCTTCATTCTTTCGTCATTGTTTGGTTGACACAGTTTTTTCTTGTGTGGCCTTGGCTGTCCTAGAACTTGCTGTATAGACCAGGCTTACCTTAACTCTACCTGCCTCTGCCTCCTGAGCACTGGAACCAGAGGTGTGCATCACCACGCCTGGCTGGACAATCACACCCAGTGCTTAAGGTTTGCTCCTCTCTATCCAGATGTTTTAGTGTGATACTTGTTGGCATCTGGGCTTGGGGTAATTTATGATCCTCTGTAATGTTGGCACATGTACTACTTACTTGTTGCTGTTGTAGAAGACCATGACCAAAGCTGACTAATGGAGGCTCCATCACAGTGGGGAAGGGTTGGCATCAAGTGGCTGGAGCAGGAAGCTAGGAGATGGACCAAGTCTTTATCCACATGCAAGAAGCGGAGTGCAAACTAGAAGCAGAGCAAAGCTATAACCCCCAGTCTCATACGAGCCCCATGCCTTGATGAAATCTTTTAACCATCTACATTCAGTCTCTGGTGAAGATCTTGTTAGTGATGACAGAGGATGCTTCCATCGCAGAGCAACACTGATGATACTCAGAGGCTTCTAACCAAGCCATGGAATTACCCCTGTGTAGACTCCGCTTCACATAGAAGAAACTGCTTTGCCAGATGTAAACATCAGCAGCCTGTGTAGGACCCAAGAGGCTCAGGAAAGGTTTCTTTTCTTTTCTAGTTTGCATCTGTTTGCCCATACATGCTAGAATGCAGCTGTCTATTCAATTTGGTGTTTGGCAGAAAGAAAAAAAGTATGCACTGCCCTTGTGTGTGTGTGTGTGTGTGTGTGTGTGTGTGTGTGTGTGTGTGTGTGTGAGAGAGAGAGAGAGAGAGAGAGAGAGAGAGAGAGAGAGAGAGAGATTGATTAATGAACTGTTTGCAGTACTGTTGTGTTGCTGATGATTTTCAATGGTGGTAGACCAGCCCTTCCAATCCCTTCCTTTGCTTTTGCTAGGCCATATGACTTCATCTTTTCATCCCCCTTTCCACTCATGAAGGATTTCAGCCTTCAGTAGCTAATTCGATAGGCCGAATTAGCCTGCCGGATGCCTGGAGTCTCGGAGCAGCTAGCCATAGGCTTCCATGTCACCTTGTTCATGCTGGACAGCATGTGTCTCCAGTTGTTTCCAGTTGGCTGAGGCCACAGCAAGTATATTTGTCCATCGCATCTAGTGACACAGACAAGACAAAGCATATATGGACTTTGTCATCCTTCCTCATACAAAGAAATCATAAATACACTTGACCTTAAAAAATGTTTTTTTTCAGGGCTGTGGATTTGATAGGTCAGTGATAAAGGCTAGAGAAGAACAAAAGAAAAAAAAAAGACTCTTTTTGGTTCAGGTTTCTTCTAACTTTTCCATGGGGACAAGGAATTGATTGTCTCTAAACTAACTCTTTAGGATAGACTTTGCAAGGACAATTAATTCACTCATGTTTCTTTTAGGGAAGAGAAACAGCAGATTCTCGTCCCCCTCAAAAAAAAAAAAAAATCAAACCAAACCAAATAACAACAACAAAAATAAGACAGTATTTGGAATCTACTTTTAGAATTCAGTCAGAAAGAAGTTCTCCATTCAAAGCAGAAAAGCTGTTGCCCTAATACACCCCAGGCACAGATGACAACAAATGACATCTGGAAAAATGGGAATTCTCATCCTTGGTGATGATACTAAATACACAAGATAGCCACCACCCTCATAGAGCTGTGGTTCATTCCTCTTCCTATTGCACCTTCTTCAGAATGAGGCAAGTGGTCTGAAATGGATGCAGTTACCAGACTGCTCAGGCCGAGAGTGATCAGCACATTGGTTATCTCTGTTGATCCGGGATTCATTCATAGTCTGTCTGCCTGTCTGTCTGTCTGTCTGTCTGTCTGTCTGTCTGTCTGTCTCTCTCTCTCTCTCTCTCTCTCTCTCTCTCTCTGTGTGTGTGTGTGTGTGTGTGTGTGTGTGTCTGTGTCTGTCTGCACACATACGCTTGCTTACCTTTCTTTTGATGGGATTTATGCTGTGTAAGTCTAAGACTGTGTCAAGGAAACAAGACACATTCAGTACTTATGCCTCCACCCAGCATTTCTCATCCCGCCCTCTTACCCAAAGCCTCTCCAGCTCAGGGTGCTGGGCTTCCCTTCCCTTCCCCCAGCTTCTGATTCCAAACCAGGCAAGTGCAGTCTTAGCCTCCTGGTCCTGGGCTACTCTCTTGTTTCTCTTGCCCTTTCTCCTCTCCCTTCTCTCTTCTCTTGTCTTTCACCAACTCCCACCCTTACTGTGGCTCTGTTCAGTCTGGATCCTTCTACAGATGCCTCTGGCTCTATTCTCTTCCTCATGTCAGCAATAAAAACCTTCTCCTCAACCATACTTTGGTAGGGTTCTATCTCATTGTCATTCTGTTAGTATAACATGGCCATCCCCATTAAAGTTATCCTGCTGACTTCTCTACAACTATTTTTTTACTTTCATTTATAGTTTTTAATAAACCAGGAGATTGAAGGAACAGCCCCTAGTTGCCTATACGATTAGTAGTTCAGCTTACTTGAAATCTGTAAATATTTCGTCATCCAGAACCTGGCTTCCCAAACAGACTTTGACCACAGTGCTTTATTTCTTCAGGCTCCAAGTGGATAAGAACCTTCGGGCTTTATGCACAGGTTTCCTATCCTAATTCCACCCTTCTAGTGTTTGTCTTCTGACTCAGGGGCAGCAACATGAAGGACACAGAAACACTGATAGGGTGGTCACTATGTACACCAAACACTCCCAAAGCTCTGAGACTTTTCACATGAGCAAGACTGATCTCTAGCCTACTGGCCTGCTCGTGTAGGTTTATAATCCCCGTGGCCTGGGAGAGGTTGAGGCAGGTGAGTAGAAAGTTCGAGGACAACCTGGACAACTTAAAAAGATCTTTAAATAGAAAAAGGTTCCTTTAATCCCAGCACTTTCAGTTCAGGGCTAGCCTGGTCTACAGAGCAAGTTCCAGGACCTGTTTCCATCTGTATAGAGAAACCCTGTCTTAAAAAAACAAAGACAAATAAATACAAACAGGTAAAGAGGGCCGAGGGCTCAGCTCAGCGGCAGAGCTTGTCAGAGGAGCCTGCTGTGCTGCAGCATCTGTCTGCTCATCTTTTTGTGATGAGAGGCTTAATCCAGCCAAGTATGGTTGATTCGCAGGCTCTGCCTGTGATGTACTTAAATCCTGGGGTCAGGACTCCAGATACAAGGGCCATGACCCTTACTGACTTATGTGCCTTGTTCACTGATAGCCAATGGCTTTATTGAACTGTACTGATAAGAGTTAGATTTGATTGACAGCTATTACTTACAGATGGGTCCAGAGGCAACAGTCCTAACTTCTGCATCTAGATCTTTTTGTAGTTACTTTGGGCCTTTGAGGCAGGCTAGATTCTGGAAGTCACTAAGTGGTGACAGTTTATAAAGTTGCAGTTCATGTTGGTTGGCTATGAGGTAAGCATGTTCCTCTGAGAGTAAAAGGTGAAGTCTAAAGACATTTTTGTGTGTTGCAATCGGGCTGTTGTGGATATTAACAAAAGCTCCAAACTGAAGGAAAGAAAGAAAAGCAGGTGTGGAGGTTGGTACACCTTTGTCCCAGCCTGGGTCACACAGCTCCTGTTAAAGCAGGTAGGAGAAGAGATAAAATGGGAAGGGAGAGAAGGAAAGGAGAAGGCATATAAAGTAGAGCCTGGAGTTAAGGGTGGCCTTGATACAGGTGATAGAGTTGAGATAAAACAGACCAGGGCCTCTGTCCATGTCAGAATTCCCTTGATTCTCAGGACAACCTTGTGAATTAGTGTCAATGAGGGACCCACGGTTTGTGGGTCAGGATCTAAACACACAGTTGCACAGTCCTGAGCATCTAAGCTGTGGAGTTAGACGTGGAAACTCAGTAGCTATGCTGAAGACGCTAGAGACATTGTGTCATCGTTCCCACTACCTCCTAACCTAGAGGGATCCAGGAGGGTTCACTTTTTAAACCTGTTCTCAATGGTCAGTGTTTAGCAGTACCCATGTGTATTGATATTGCAGCTTTGCACAATGCCTTTTCTGGATGACCAGGTTATGGTGTTAGAGACCAAGAGCCATGTTTCCATATGTATTCTGTTCTTTGACAATGCCCGGATGGCCTATTAAGTAGCTTTAATGAATGGATTACTCAAGCTGTTCCTGAGGTTCACCTTGTGTCTCATAGGGATCTAAGGATCGCAGAGCCCCATACAACTCCATCAAAGTACTCATAGTGTTATAGAACCCTATTTTGTAATTTTTATTTTAGATCTTCTTTTAGAAGTTGTATGTAGTATTTGAAGAATTTAATCTTCTTTTTTGTGTAGAAATTTTAAGCCATAGAGGGAGGACTAAAATTAGGAATCTGTGTGCTGCCATATACAACATGAATAGTTCTGCCCTGTCTCATTCTGGGAAACTAGAATGTTTAGCCAAGAGACTGGAAAGAATACTTGGTGTGTCGTTTTCTGCAGGCACTTGCTGGGTGCTCTGCAAATCCTTGTCAATTTAATCTCTGACAATATCATGCAAGATGTTTATTTTCATGGGGCTGGGCGGATGGCACAACAGTTAAGAACACTTGATAGCTTTGCAGAAGACCCATGTTGGATGGCTCATAACTGCCTTTAACTGCAGCCCCAGGAGGCCTGATGCCTTCCTTTAGCTTCTTTGAGCCAATGCACGGACGTGTGCAGATAAATTAATAGCCTTTTAAAAAGATGTATAATCTTGATTTATGAGATAAATTTTTGTCTGAGAAATTGCATTATCTGGTCAAAAAGTTATCATCTTAAGACATTTTTGAGACAGTCTTATGTAGCCTCACTGTGTAGTCCTTCTGCCTCCACCTCCCCAGTGCTGGATGCAGGTATGTGCCACCATCTCTTGCCGAAGGTAACATCCTTCCCAACTCCAGTTCTGGTTTATAGAATAAGATTCCACTTGCTGCCATTATGTTCTGAGACTGCAGCCCCTCTCCCTTCCATACTACCCACAAGGCTTTGCACATCTCGTCATACATCACCATTGTATGTGTACAATTTGCCCCATACGGAATGCCAGCAGACTATCTCCTAGCCCAGGCAGGGCTTGCAAGACGTATCACATGTGACCTGCAGAACTGCTAAGCGATCCCCTGACAGGGGTCATTTGTGGGCTTTGGACTGCTGCGTGAAGGCTTGCTGGGGTGTTTTCTGATTTGAATTTTTTGGCCAACAGGACTACACAGTCATAGTCATCTCTGGCAGTGTTTACCCTGCCTTTATACAAGCTAGTTTTGTAATTTCTGCCAAACATAAGCCAACATTTTGTCCTATTCGATTCTGAGTTTCTTCAATGAATTCATAATAGTGAAAACTTTTTATTATTTAAATCATCCAGGCCAGAGTGCTGTTGAAGAGGCCCAGCATTGGCTCCATTCCCAGCCTCTGGTGTTGAAGAATTGAGGGGGGAAGGAAGGCCAAGCTCCCCATCTGTTTTCCACAGAGTCCATTTGTTCCACATCCTGTGATAACAGTATACTCACTTGAGATGAGCAAACAATTCAAATGGAAGAGAGAGTAAAGAGAAGGGTGGGGACCATAGCAAAATGGCGCGCTTCCCTACCTATGTGCCTATTTACATAATTGTGTTATAACATTTCCTGTACTTTCTGTAAGTTGATGCTGCCCTAATTACAGATTTTCAAGAGAACAGTTCATTGTACCCCAAATTACAGAGTGCTTTAAAAAGGTACCTTCTTACTGGCTTACCAAATACCTTATAAACTCGTAATTACATAAAACAATTCAGGGTAAAGAATGGAAACAGCTTGCACTGTTAACAGATGTCGGTATTGTTACATAATTGAGTACAGCACTTTCAAAGATCTATAATATATTTCTTGTATGAAAAGAAAACCCTGGTTCATTATAGTCATAATGTGTCACGTAGACTCCTGATCAAACAGAAGGCACATGCCCTGCTTTGGGGTTCTGTGCAGTACACTGTAGCAGACTTGCCTTTGCGGATGGGGAAGTACTTATTTTAGCACACTGCCTTTGTGGGCTGCTACACCTACTTGTTAGACAGCCGATGGGCACCTGGGCCCCTTTGTCCTCTGTGCACCTGCATGTGGGGCCCCCTAGAACTGCACACTAGGGGTGTCTCTGTCCTCCGCAGACTAGTAACCTTCGAAGCCTGCTAGGGACTCCTTGTGCTCCTCACAGAGGCCTCTCTGTGAGCCTCAGAAGCTTAGGGATGGGGTGGGCTCCCCAGCAGAGACTTTCCTTTCCCATTTTGTGTGTAAAGGCAGTGAGTGATCCCAGGAGCTCAGCAGAGAGGTAAGTTCCCTTTGGTGAGAGTGTTCCGGATCTAAGGCTGATCTTCAGAACGCTTCCCAGCACACCCGTTAGGGGCGAAAGTTGTTTAAGACAGCGCGAGTGGATGGGAGCTTGTGATTGATTACAAAACAAAAGAGAAAAAGGCTTGAGTTTTGTGAGGTGGACATCTCTAAAAAGGCCTCTCCAGAGGGAACTATGGTTTTAATTCAGGCCAGAGATACTTTGAAGCTACTGCTCGACTCATTCCCCAGAGATGTTATTTTTCATTACGTATGATGTGTGTGTGTGTGTGTGTGTGCACGCATGCATGCATCGTGGTCTGAGTGTGGCAGTCAGAGGACAACCTGAGGAGGTTGCTTCTCTCTTCCGAGGACTGTATAGATTCCAGAGAGTGAACTTAGGTTGTCACTTCCTGGTGACAAACCTCTTCAGCCCCTGAGCCATCTCACCTCGGTCATGATGAAAAATGAGTCCCATGGATTTTCCTTCTGTTTTGCTAGAAATGCTCTTCCTGCCTCTACTTTTGGATTTTCTCCTCCAAATGAGACAAGGCTATTGTCCTCTGCCCTAGTGGTTTCTTATGGTACATTTATGGATATAGAACCAAAGGCTGAATGACGTTTAGGCCTGATTTTGTAATTCAGTGGTAAAGCATGCTCGGAGTGTACACAATGCCCTGAATTTAGTCCCCAGCACCCAAAATAAAATAAAATAAAATAACCAGAAAACAAAATCAAAACGAACCTGGAGTTTGGAGACCACTTGAGGAATAAAAGCCTGAGTGTTGCCTGAGTGGTGCCTGATAGTGGGAAGCAGTGTGCTGTGTGACAGTGCAGCGCTGGAGTCAGTGAATGTCACAGAACAGTCAGATAGCGAGTGGCTTTCTGGTGGTGCTAACTGCATTTTTCAATGAGAGGATCAAGTGCTGAGTCAGAGATCACATCTTTTTTCTGTTAAGCAGTATCTCTGACCCTGAAGCATTCACTCTAATGTAACTCTGGCCTCTAAATGGATGATACATGAGTGGCCCTGAGCACTGCCTCTGGGACATGGCACTAAGTCTCGCTGTGATGTAGGAAGGCCCTTTTAGGACACTGTAGTTTTATTTGTTTAAGATGTGGTTCAGGTTAGCCCAGGCTTGCCTAGAATCTGCAGTCCCTTGCGTCTGCCACCCCAGCACTGTTTGCAGGCCTGTGCCATTTCGCCCCATTAGTTCCTGATCCTTTATGATTTTTTGCTGCCATGGCTTTGGAGATCAAACCCAGGGCCCTATGGACACCAGGCAGACAAGTGCTGCACTGCTGTGCTGCATCTCCAGCCTTATTCTGACAATTTTTATTTTGCCGTATAAATGATACAGTAACTAGAGCCATAGTTCTTGATGGTTCCTTGTAGGCTTTTGTTAATTACCATGATGTGCCAAACGTTAAACTATTGAGCCTAACTTTGCAATGCAGGCATTGCTAGTCCTCAACAGAAATGCTGGGCTACTTTATGGTAGGTCACAGGCTAATGTAGCTGCTGGAAAAGTAGCTCTGGCTATTCCTTCCAGGTTCAGTTGTGATAACTTAAGCCAGTGCTCCAGCTCCTTGGGACGTCACTTGACTGTCTTACAAGTTAAGACAATATTTGTATTTCAGGAGGCTGCACTTATACCGTGATTCTGAATCGAGCCTTTGTGAGCGATGCCAACTATTACTGTGAAACAGGGACACTGGACTACTAACTAACTGGTCTGCATTTGCTCTCTGTGTAAAATAGTGCTATAACAATGCTAATTACTAAGCATCCGAATTGTAAAAAAAAAAGTGCACAGCAGTAATTTGCACCTTAAAAAAGTGAAAACACATACAGGGCACATGCTTGATTTATGAACTTCCCAAGGGCGTGTTTAGTTGTGGTTCACTCATGGCTTGACTCTTGTTCAGCATTTGGTTTCTGTGTGTGCTCTCTAGACTCTAGGAAGAGCCGTCAGTGAGAGCAGAACATTTAAACAAGGAAGAACATTTGGAGACAAAGGACTGGTGCTATTAGATCAGTATGTGCTTTTATTATTTGTTTTGCTAGTTTTAGAACAACTAGAAAAAATATTGCCTTTGAAGTTCTTCCCTATGATGTAGAGTTACGAACTGGGATGGCTGGATTTTAGGATTCTATGGCTCTAGTTATTTATCAGTGGCATATGATCAGGTTCTGTTTGATTCAAACTCTGAGTCCACGAAGCTGTGTAATTAGTCTAACAGATACAAACCAGTCTAGTTTTTTTTTTCCCCTCCTAATATGGAGAAGAATTTCAGGCCCTCATAAAACTTGTGTTTTGCCTTGAGGATGGATCAGAAGCACATGCATCAAGTAATTTAGAAGGGATACTCCTTAACCATGAGTTGTCATCCAAATATCCTGGCTAACCCACCCATTCTGGTATTTATAAATGCATTTTCTGATTCATTCAGCATACTTGCTATTTGACACACAGAACTTTTAAAAGAAATTTGTGTTTTTAAGAAGTGAAGTTACTTTTTCTTGTCTAGTGTACTTGAAGGATTCCTGCTTGTGGGCAGAAAATAGAGGTTTCAAAGGAACCTTGTCTCCATATGGTTTTCCTCGATAATCCCCTATCCTCCATCTTCAGCTCTCATTCCTTTGCTTTCTTGCCTGTGGCTACATTTCTATCTCTGCATCAATTAGCACAGTGATTTATACAACAAGCAAGCAGTTTAGAGGTAATGGTACACAATTAACATCTCTTTCCACCATAAAGGGTATGCTAAACACCCCAGTCATTGCTTTCTCTGCCTGGAATTGAAATAAGTGTTTGTCCTAATTCATAAGCTATCTGATGTGAAGTGGGTCCGCTTTGTACTGCACTACACCATTAATCTAATTATAGATAGCTGCAAATGAAGTGCTGTCGGGCTGGGAGATTGAAGAAAATAGCCTTTTGTCATTTAGCATGACTCTGTGAAGCAGGATCACACTTTACAGGGTAATGCCGCAAAATGGGAATCTCAGGAATACTGCTGCCTGTTGCATCTTCTCTAATTACTGCAACGTTGTAAACACAACTGGGCGCTGATATAAATAGAGCTGTAGCGATGCTGTCATGTGGGTTGTGGGAGAAAGTCCTTCGAGTGCTGTTGGATTAAATGATGCATCCTGATTGACAGCTACCTTGAGACTGCACTGATGGAGTTGTCACAGCTCTATGCTAACAGGCTGAGCCACCACTGCAGCTGCAGGAAGCCTGGGCTGAGACCGGGTTGACCGGCTACTGGCCTGTTGCTTTGGCTGCAGCCTCCCTCTATCACCTTTGTTACTGATTGAACCTCTATGAGGAAGCCACCAGCTCCTGGTCTGTGTGTTTCTAGCATGTTTTCTGGAGATTCCTCTTTCAAAGGATTAGCTAATAGGCTCTGTGCCCAAGGAGAAAAACAGGTGCAGTCCATGGCCGGGAACCTTGCTTTTCCTTGTGGAAAAATGTGCTTATTCTGCAACGAACTGGGGCAAGGATCACACTGATGGCTCCTAATTCTGTGGTGTGGCTTACATTATAGCTTATAGAGTGCTTCTTCTCTGTCCAAAGGTGCTGATTGAGGGGTGCACATGCTCTCCCACAGGTGGGCAGCCCGCTTTTAGGACGTAGCAATCAGATGAGCATATTGCGCTAGAAACCCCTCCTGTCCTACCCTGCACTCTCTCCCACAACCACACTGGGTCCCATGCTGGTCCTGTGGCCTTCCTCTTAACTGTCCACATGTTTTTACATTAGAGATACCATAAAATGGGTTTGTTTGGAGTCTTGGCTGGGGGAGATTTTACTTAATTGGGTCAAAAACCTTCCATGATTGTCACATTTGGGATAAGCCATCTAAGCTGCTCCCAGAGAGAGCCTGTTTTCTAATTTACCTGGTAAAAAAAACCAAAAACAACAAAACAACTTTCCATCCCTATGACAGTGATTTGGAGACAGCGTCCTAATACCAGTATAGGGAAGTGGGTTTTACTCCTGAGTCCAGCCAGAGCTGACCACCCTCCTTTCTGAAACCTTTTCACCACACCCTGACCCTTCTGGACCTACTCAGGATGAAAAACTGTCATTTTTCATGATTATACTTCTTTCTGTTAGCAGCCAGCCTTTAAAACATCAACACTGTGCTTCGCATGAACACATACATTTTGCAGTCTCTGAAAACACTTAAGTGTCCATCATATAAGCAGACTTGAGCTCTGCTATTGCTAGAAAGGCCCTTTCCTGAACCCTCAGCTAGCTAACTGCTGAACCTAGAGAAAACAAGGAGATCCAGTTCAGATGCCAAGCTCTGGAAGCCCTAGTGCAGACTGCAGTGCTCCCCTTTCTGGTGCCCCCTTTCTGGAGAGCAGCACTAGAAGACATCTGTAGTGTCACTAGATGTCTACTTGGATGGGCCCATTTGCTGCACCCAACCAGGCCTGTTCAGACTTTTGGCTCCACATACAACTGCAGGGCTGACAAGAGCTGTTTTAAGATGGTCTGAGATAATCGGGACAACATCAAAGGTAACCTTAAGAAAAGTAGCTTCTCTCTCCGCTTTTCCTAATCAGAAAGGTCACTTCTAAGCCAGCCATGTTCAACAAGGCCTCTCCTGAGGCATTCACTCCTTGTTATTTTTCACTTGTGATTACAATAAGGCATTTATTCCTAAACAGATTTAAGAACAATAAACAAATACAAAAGGGAAAGGAACATCTCATCAATAACAAAGGCTGTGTCTGAAGCACTGAGTTTTGGACTCTTTTACATCTCTTTCCAAGCAAAGCAGGGGCCCTACAGAGAAAGGAATTCAGAAGATATGAAAGTTATAAAAATAGTAAGGCCCCAGTTTTTGTCGGGGTCGAGTCCGCTCAGAAGAAATGGTCTGAGGACGGCCTCAGCACTTTGTTCACATGGAGGCTTAGCTGAGAGATGGCCAAATTACTGGTTCTTGAGCCCATTCGCTGTGGTGACAAGCTGTTAAGTTGTCTTCTTAGTATATACTTTCCCTAAATTCAAGGTTCATATTTTGGAGTTAAAGAAAACCAGGGGGAAATAGATCTGAATGCTACAGTGAAAACTAATCCCTACAGGACATCACATAGTAGTGTCCCCCTGGTGATGTCGGCTAGAAATGGAACCTGCCTGGTGCACACGTGCGCCTGGTGCTGCTGGACTTTCTGTTCCAAGGGAGACAGAGCACAGATACTAAAACTGTGCAATTTGGCCCAATTATGTCCCCCTCCCCAAGGATTTAATGAGGGATGTGGAAGCACAATTCATGGGTGATGAGCAGTCTCTCTGCCCAGGGTGTCGTTAGACTGACAGCAGCTTGCTTTTCCCTTGCCACTTATGACTCAGATGAATTTTAATAGGAGCAAAAAGCTTTTATTTGTGCTGTAATTTCACTTAAGGATCATATCCTTCAGAAACTGGCAGACACTTCTATGTCTTGATTGCAAAACACACACTCAGTAGTAAAGAAACATCCAGAAGATGTTATTATTCAACCTGTCACAGTGTCGGAAATCTGCTCGGAACCTAGGCCATCAAAGCTCGTCTGTGGGGCCTCCCCCACCTGCTTTCACTGGGCCCTGAAAGAGCCCCTGGGAGAATGCCACTGTCCCCATGCAGAGTCAAAGTGGGAATCAGACTCTGCCTTGGCCTCCCTGCTAGCATGATGCCCACAGGAGGCTCTGAGTTACCCAACAAAATGGAGCTGCCCAGTGGGTGCCGTTTCTGTCTTCCCCAAAGAGACCGGATCTGGTGGGAACCAGAAACCTGGCACTGGCTCCAATTCCCTACCTCAAAGCATTTTATTTTCTGTTTGGATAGAGCAAATTGTGGTTCATATATTTATCTGGGCTGTTTCCTGTCCAGTAGGAATTGTCTTTATTAGAAGTGTTATGATTCACTAGACTCCTTGGCCGTCCACCTTTGTGAGCCACCTACCAAAGATGCCACGAAAACTGCTGTGCCTGGCATTTTCTGTGTTTTAAAAATCTTGGTGCTATCATATCTCGGCCGAAAAGATATTCTCATTATGTCTTATCTTTCCCCTAGCTGTCTTGTCATATGAGAAAAGGCTACATGGTAATGTGCCTAAAAGGAAAAACATTTTGATGTGAATGTAGCATTTTATGTCACTGAGAAATATTTGAATGTTAAGGACTTTTCTTTTTTCTCAAAATGAACACTGAAGCCTTTGTCTCTATCTCCCTGGTGTAGCTGCTCCCCGGTGTGGGAGGTTTGCTACAGCAGTTTGCTGCCATCTACTGGCGTGCACACAGTGTCACCGCCTTTATCCCCGAGGCTGAGGGCTCATGGGATTCTCTGCTTTGCGTGCTCGCTGGGCAGTGTTCCTCAAGCAAAACCTTCACTGTTCCCCACACAAAGTTCTGAGATGGTTTTCTTAAAGATCTGTGATACTTTTTATATATCATTAACTAATAATCAGAAATTCCTCTAAAAAACCTGGCTCAGTATGTTTCAGATATGAATAATGTTATGTGGAGGGTTTTAGACTGTTTGACTTTAAGGGATATTATTGTAATTTTAATTTAAAGCTAAAAGCAGATTTTGAATAAGTAATGTATTAGAAGATAAATGAAACATTTAACCTCATTTATGCTTTTCTCTTTCAAAGTACAAAGTGCACATTTTAACCAAACTTGCTGCAGAACTGAACAAATTCATGCTTGAAAAAGTACCCAAGGACACCAGCAGCACTCTGTGCTCCCCGATGCCTGGAATGGTGGTGGCCGTTTCCGTCAAGCCTGGAGACATGGTAAGAGTTTCTGTGTGAGGGATATGCTGGGCTCAGACTTCCCCTGCAGACTAAAGGCACCGACAGGATCCTGCTCCCGTGGCCCCCCCCCAACCCACAGGATGCTCATGGAGCTGCTGTGCACTTACTGTCTCCCTGCTTCACATCTCAGTGGTGTAGGTGACAGCGCCTCCTTCTCCCAAGGGGGTGTGTGTGGAGAGGAGGGGCGTGGAGTAGAAATGATGGCAGACATTCTCTTTTCCAAATCTGTAATTTTTAATAAAAATCTCAAATTTCTAAAATTTACATTTAATTCGAATTGTTCCTTATTCCCTGACCCTATCTCATATCTGTTTTTTCTGATATGGAATTCATGCCTGACAGGATTTCTAGATGCAGAATTTCTGAACTAAGTGTTTGTTTGGTTGAGAAGGAGAGTTAAGGAAGCCGTAACCAGCCCACTCTTGGCAGGTAGAAAGTGAAATTCAGTATCACAACTGGAGGCTTTGTTCTTGACCTTTATTAGTAAAGCTTTGTGACAGCCCTTATTAGTAAAGCTATGCTATAGCTCATCTGCTCAGGCCCACAACTCACTGTGGACAAATGCACAGGGTACATACTTTTTTTTTTTAACAATCAGCTGTTTACATGCAAAAGTAAAAAATGGTTTAAAATGCAACTGGGAGATTCCCAGTGACCCTTAAGTACTTGTGTTTTTACTTCTATGCAGGAAAATAAAACCACTTTCACGGCTGTGTGCTAATTCTTCTGTGTATCCGACTGAAGCCATTGGACTTTGCCTAATTTTCTGTATTATGTTAAAGAGGCACCTGATTTTTTTTTTATTAATACAGAGTATCATGTTAACATTAAAAAGAACCCATGAAGGTGACTTTGGCTTCTAGAAAAATACAGAGTAAAAAAACCGATCAAGTTGCATTGTTTTAAATCTTTAGTCCCCAAATTAACATGAAACTGGGAAACTGACTTAAAAATGGCTTCTCCTGGTGATGTGGGAGAGCTATCAGCTTTTTTTGAAGGGCCAGGTAGCCCTGCCTAGCTGCCTTCACTTTGAAGGTATGGATGCTCCTAGAAGAGCTGCAGACAGCACTACCTGAGGCCAGCAGTGGGAGAGGTGAGGTGTGAAAGTTAGAGGCTGAGTGTGGATGCTGCTGTCTCCTCCATGTTTTCACACAGAGGTATGGGGGTGGGGGTGGAAACGAGCTGGCTCTCCTTGGTTTTGGCATTAACAGTCACAAATGCACACACTGTATTATCAGAGCATCCAGTGGAATCTTGTGTCTACATGTGCAGCTTAGTGAGCTGTGGAGGGTTTTGTTGTTGTTTTGGCTCCCTCTACCCTTTGGGGTTTTCTTTCTTTCCTTTTGTTTGTTTGTTTTGTTTTTCTGGAAGCCACCCAGTCTATATAGTGCCAGCCCCAGCCTGCCAGTTCTAATTGTGGCTATAATTAGAACGTCACATCTGTGCTCCTCTGTCCTCTTAAGTATTTACCTTCAATCCTGGTTTTCTGACATCTGAGATGAAGATGGGCAGAGGGCCGTGGCTCAGCTCTTGCCTGGGAGGCCGCCCCCATTTACTCTCTCCTGGCCCCCATTTACCCACTTGTGACTGCTTAGCTGTCGAGCAAGGCAGTAAGCACAAGTGCAGCTTCTTGCCTCCATAAATAGTCTCCAGGCATGACTGCTGCCCTTCCTGGTGTTCAGTCTTTGGTTGGCAAGTTTACTCAGGGAAGTCCAGTGATCAGCAAGAGTCTAAGCCCAGTCTTGCTTGGTAGGGAGCTCTCAGATTAAAAGTACCCACCATCAATTCAGTGTGGGTATTGGAGAATGGCTGCAGAATGTGTACAGAAAACAGAGCCTGCTGTCTGTGCGCCCGAAGCCAGAGTTCCTGGGACTCACACCTACCTTCTTTATAAATGCTGTGTGTCTGTGCATGTGGCTGGCTGGTCAGGTGCAACACACATCTTTTTATCCCTGGAAGAACTTCCTTTCATATCTACGCCATTATACTGTGGTAAAGCGGTTTTCTCTGGAGGCAGTAATATTTGCCAACAGTATCCTGAACCACAGATCCTCAAGTTGGACACAGGGTGAGGAGCCAAGCTCCTCCCAGAATCTCTGCTTGAGATCTGCAGTCACAATACACGGACCTCTCCTTGGACTCAAGGTAGAGAATTCAGTGAAGCTGTCAGAAGAAACGCTAACACTGCTTGTAACTGCAGTTTTGCAGAAGTGACAGAGGGCCGGTCAAGCAGTAAGAGCTAAGGGAAGCTGCACTTTGCCAGGGAAGATCAATCATTTCTGTGTGTTTTCAGGAAAAACAACCGAGGCCATGTAAGCACTCTCGGTTTTCTTTGCAGTTTTGTTCACAGTTTAAATTCCCACAACCTGTAGCTTTGTACTGATCTTTTAAGAAAACTTGATACAGAATAGTGGGTCTCTTTTGTATAAAATTCTAAGTAACAATCTCAGCCACCTTTTAAAAGCTTAACAATTTGAAAAGTATTTTAAAAACCTGAGTAAAAGGACTTGGGTGATTGCACAGAAGAGATAAATGCCTTCACAGGGCTTGCTGCATAGGAAGGTCTAAGACCTACTTTATTTGAAACATTTTCCCTGCTCTAAACACTGGAGTTGAAGTGTTTTATTCAAAATAAG